>NC_134208.1:87103712-87406742 GCF_965140235.1 Caretta caretta | reverse complement strand
TACAAACTCAGAGGCATAATTAACTGATAAGGCTAGAAGTTATTTGGCAATTTCTCACTGCTACGGATGGCTGACATTTTTAGCTGTTACTCATAGTTCAATTTTTTGATTGTTTTTAGGAGAAATAATATCAGTGACTACAGGCTCAATCCTGCAAAGATTTATGCACACGTTTAATTTTATGCACTGTGAATTGTAATGCCAGTGGGACTACTCATAGTATGCAGAGTTTAACATGTGTGTAAAACTTGCAGGATGTGCACTGGGAGATCTATCCCTGCCTGCAGCCCCTCTGCAGTCAGTGAAGTGAGAATACGAAATGGTTCTGGCAAGAGGGAGTTTTTTAAATGTCTTTTGAGAAGCCATTTGCTTTTTGCTGACATCTATGAGAGCATTTACATTTCTGGAATAGGATGTAGATTTGCAAATAAATCACTGCAGTTCAAATTCCACAATACAATAGTTAGTTACCTTGATCTGTAAAATGCATCTATTCAAAGGATTGCCAGTCTCAAGTATTCAAAAATCATCATAATCGGGCCCCAAAATCATGACTTTGGCTTGAAAATCATGAGATTTCAAAATGTTGGCTTCTTGTCATTGGCCTTTTGGGTTTTCAGCCTTTAATGTTTTATATATTTGAACTATGAAGGTTATAAAATTACTCTTCTTGAGAATGAAAGCTGAGATGCTCACTTAGTTTCATGATTCCAGGAGAGAGGACTTTAAGAAAAACACCAAATATCATGAGACGTGTGATAAAACTGAGTTAACATCACATGAGCCAGGCCTTGAAGCATGTGCTAATAAAATAAATACAGTCTGACCCTGTCAGACTAAGGGAAGAAGTCAGTTTCAGAGCCAAGGGCCTATCATTGAGAACACCCCTTGAGCAGCACTGCTAAACCAGGGAACTGTCAGTTTGGGCATATCAGCTGATCATCACCACTGCAGTATTATATGGGGAGAGAGGCGGTTTTTCAGAAGTCACTTAGTAACCACTAGAATTAGGATATTTTCCTCACAACAAAAAGATAAATCTCAAGGTCACTGCAGAAAGAGGTCTTCAGGATCTCTAAAGAGTCTTTTGCCATATGTGTTCATTTCAGTGTATTTTACAAATTATTTATTTCTGTCACAGATTAGGGTTGTCAATTCTGACTGAAGCTATCCTAGGAGATTTTTTTTTCAACATGACATAATGTCATTTTCTTAAAATATCCTATTAAAATTTCCCAGAATGCCGATTCTGGGAAACTCCAGGCCAATCCTGGAGGATTGGCAACCCAAATCACAGTAGCACCTAAAAAAATATGAATGTAATGAAAAGGCAATTCCCACCCTCAAAGAGCTTACAATCCTATATGCCATATGCGTGTGCTGAAATAGTCCTCTATATTGCATTTTAATGTAAGATCAATGTGATTCTAACACTAGCTTCTTTTTTATTTGGATTTCTGTCTTAAACTCTTTGTTTAGGAATGTGCCACTCTGTGTGGCAGATGTTTGTGTGGCAGATGTTTCCTTGTCACAATGTATTTTGAGTCACAAATGCAAGAAAACTTTCCAATCTAGTCTCTCATGCTTTAGCAAACCAATCAAAATCTATTTTTCTCTTTGGAACATACGATGCAATTAATTGTACATTGCAGTAGTTCCCCTCTCTCTGATCTTTTCCACCTCAAACTTGTATAGAAAACCAGGTATGGGATATTTGTGTTTTGTGCTCATAAAAAAAACTCCAAATGGATTTGCAGTCTGAAGGAGCCAGAAATTTTTCAGGAAACATCTCTTAGTTGGCTTATGCAGCAGCATGTAAATGAGGCCTCTTTTCTAGTCCCTGATACTAGTAGGGCTTAAACGTTCAGCTTCTTCATTTGGTTTATTCCTTTTTTGTGTTGCCATGGTAACCTGAGTGCCATTCAGCCTGCAGAAGAAGTTGCATTGCTGGTGGTTTGCAGAACCTGGATTAAAACACAAACACACACACACACACACACACACACACTTTCTTCAGAGATGGCAATAAAAATGCTTAATTTTACATGTATGGTACTGGCTTCTGTAATTTGATTACTTAGACTTTAGAGAGCACAGTTTACTATCTTAGAAAATAAGCGTGGCTGTATTCTGATCCCCGGCAAGCCTTTCTGTTCATGTACAGTTTTCTCTCTAGCAATCAATTACATATTGTATCAGCACGAATGACAAGGCTGAAATGAATGAATCCTGAAGAGTGTGACCAGTGTATCATGTAGGATGATAGTCCCAGTTTGACTGCTATTTGTACAAGGATTCTGTTGTAAAATTAATAGATTTCAATTAACAGAACCTTGATCCAAGAAATTAGATTAATAAGAGTATTAGCCATCAAAGATAATTTAATTTTTTTCAGTATGTTCCTCTAATTCTATACAAATCAAACATACAAGTATATATTTCTAAAAGTTCACCTCCCCAGAATCTACATTCTTATGGGATGCAAAGAAATAGAAGTGTTCCCCGGGCTCACAGTTGTCTTACTAACCTTAGAGAAGACATTAGTTAAGCACTTCCCCTGGACGTATAGCATATCTTTTCTCTTATTTCATATGGAAGTGAATTATGTCTGTTGTACTGTATGCTGGCAGGGCCTGAATGAAAATTGTCCTTCAGCAAATAACACATCTGTTACAACTGTCCTTCAGCAAAATTTAGAAAGATGATCAACACCATCATTATGCCTTCCTTCACTTCTGCAGATATTAAACAGAAGCTGCAACCACTTTGTCATATACCCTAATGGGAAGAACTGTGGAAATTGCTCCTTTTGTTTGTTCATTATTTGTATTGCAGCAGTAGAGACCATAGCTCCCTGGGAGTGCGATGCATGCCCTGAAGAGTTTACAACCTAAGGCTCAAATCCTGCCAAGATTTATGCACTTGTAGTCAGATTAAGCCCATATAGGAGTCTTTGTAGGATTGGGCCATAAGTAAAATACAAGAGACAAAAGGTGACAATGAGACAATGTTGTCTGATTCAGCAAGGGGGGAGCGGGTCATCAGCTCCCATAGAATTTAGTTGTACTCAGGACGTTGCAAGATCAGGCCCATTAAATATGTGAAACACTTATCCAGAACAAATGTCGCACCAGCCTTCACCATTATGATTAGTCATCTTTTGTCAGCCAACAGAAGAATTTATGAAATCATAGCATACAATTTTTATGAATGGAAAATGAATACAAACCCATTTGTACTTTACTTATATGCCAAACAGGCATATAACTACTACAAAATAAATAAATAACTACTACAAAACTATGGGTCTGATCCTGCAGCCCTCACTGATATCAACATGAATTTTGCCTCCAGGGCAAGGCCCAAAATGGAATGGAATTAGGGTTCTTAATTACCTATTGTGTTTTCTGGAATATTTTTACAGTGTAGCACATGCTCCCCACAAAAAACCAGAACATAGAGTGAATCTGATTGTAAAAATATACAGCACGATTCTTATTTGCTTGTATGATTACAAGATGACAATTGTATATTATGAAAATATAGAGTAATGAGCACTATAATGTTATATTGGCTCATGTAACCTGTTGCTGAGATAGAGCAAGAACTCTTAGGGGAAAATGGTGATAGTGTATAGCAATCCCATAATGTGTTCAATGGTTCTGGTTTTAAGGCCCTTAGATTACAACTCTGGGAACATGATGATCTTGAGCTACCTCTTCCCTTAAGTATCCAGGGAATCCAGTATCCTTATTGTATTATTGCACTGAGAACCCTTCGGTATGCTCCTGTGATTACTTACAGTCCAAATTAATCCTTGTGAAGCTTCAGGGAAGATAGGGGCAGAACAAACAAACAAGGAAAAATTATTTGAGATAGAGAGGATTCCACCCATTACTGAGACAGGTTGGTTGTGGTCATTTTAGAGCTTCATTCCTGCTTACCTCTGTTTCCCCACATGACATGAAGTCTAAGAAATGCAGCTCCAGCAGGAAGCTACATTTGGGTCAGATCTAGAGTAAGAAGACAGTTGAAACATGGATATAAAGTCTAACAGCAAGAGCCTGAAAATGCTGATTCTTATGCCCTTGCTTTGGCGTGCTAAGAACTGAGATGATGTCTTGGGATCTTCATTCATCGGACCTTGGCTTTCTGAATTGTAGACTGGATCAGGAACAGTCATGAAGAATATTGGTCTGGGTGTTGCAGTGCGGCTTAGTACAGCTGTGGTATATTTCAGTTTATGTTCGAAGTTATCAGGTTGAACTTTGTTTTTACATTTTGATTAATCTTTCATTAGTTCATTGTGTGCACATAACGTTTCCATTTTTCTCTCCTGTTTTGGTAATGTAAACAAACACCCCGGGCCAAATTCATCTCATGTCTCAATCCTCTGATGTCAGGAGAGTAATTCATGCTTGAAATTTGACCCCCATCACTCTTGTTTATTCTAACTCTGGACTATTTTTATTACTACAGTAGTATTTTATTATTACATGTATCCCATACAGAACTAGATGCTTTCCAAACATAGCTGAAGACATAGCTGAAGGTGTGATTTGTTTTTCCAGAAGCACCCAAGTGACTTAGGAGCACAAGTTCCATTGAAAGTCAATAAATGGCTTTTCAAGTTGAACTAGATGGCACCTCATCCACTAGTTAAATGGTGAACTCAAGCACTAAGTCTCAGTTAACAGGCAGTACGGATTGATGAGGACCACAGTAGTGTTTGAGCTACTCATCGGCAAGTAGCATATTCAGCAACAAGGTGAGTCTGATATTTTAATTCAAGAAAATATTCAGTTATTAAAGCCTAATGTTTTCTGCAAACAGGGACAGGAAGGTGGTAGCAGAGCGAAAGTAAATATAAATAATCTCATTTGCTGTCCCTGTGCAACCTACTTTTACAGCCAACCATGCAATGTGTTTCCAGTGCCCGAGTTACACCATTTCCCTTGTTTTATGCTTTTTAATAAAAAGAATAATAAAAAATATTACATGACTCCAATATTTCCTTGACAACATATAGTGCTCCTTACTGGGTCTGAGCACTGGTGGTGGCTGATATATAATGAATTACATTGGCCCTGATCCAAAGGCAATTGATATCAATGCTCGCTGCGCCACTGTGATGTTTCCCTGGTGTTATCTGGACCGGTGATCTGCTAGGTCATTCAGATCCTTGACTCTGGGAACCACCTTTACCCTGCTCTGCTGTGAGAACCCCCACTCCTGGGCTGTTCACACACAGCCTCAGGCATATAAGCTGCTTGGACTGTGCAACCAAATGACACTACCCAATATCTCTAGTCCTAGACACAACCCTCCATCTTGCAGTCTCCAGTTATGCCCGCTGGACACGGCAAGCTTATATGAGTTCATCAATTTAAAAAAGAAATTGATATGCACCAGGCTTGTTATCCCAAGGGGAGTCTCTGACATGCTTCAAACCAAACACATTGCTTCAGATAGAATAAACAAACAAAGTTATTAACTACAAAAGATAGATTTTAAGTGATTATAAGTCAAACCACAACAAGTCAGATTTGGTCAAGTGAAATAAAAGCAAAACGTATTCTAAGCTTATCTTAATATTTTCAGTGCCCTTACAAACTTAGATGCTTCTCACCACAGGCTGGCTGGTTGACCTTCAGCTAGGCTCTCCCCTTTGATCAGCACTTCAGTCGCTTGGTGGTAATGTCTGTAGATCGAGGTGGAAGAGAGAGGAAGAGCATGGCAAACGTCTCTCACTTTTATGATGTTCTTTCTTCCCTCTTGGCTTTGCCCCCCTTTCCCCCTCCCCCCGCCTCTTCAGAGTCAGGTGAGCATTACCTCATCACAGTCCCAAACTGACCAAAGGAAGGGGGGTGACTCACTCAAGAATCCAACAGATACTTTGTTGCTGCCTAGGCCAGTGTACTTTGTTCCTGTGAGGATGGGGTAGGTTTGTCCCATACATGCCCTGATGAGGTGAGAACTGCCCCTCTGCTGTTGGAGAGTTTTGCCTGGGCCTGTTTTAAGCCATGAGGACATGTTTTCAGCCTCATAACTATATATATGAAATTACAACCTATAACATTACTATAACAACAATTACTATAACAACAATTCTCAGTGCATCATGAGCCTTCCAAAGACACCCAACATGACAAACTTTGCCTTGGATACTACATAATCATATTATAAGGATGAACATGGGGGTGCAGAGTGTTGTCCCGAGGTACAGAACATCACACTATTACTTTCAGTGAGTTTTGTATGAGATCTATAATAAGAAATACCTTTACACAACAAAGCACTAACAAGTAAAAGATTTGCTATCTGTAATTCAAGCACTCTCTATACAGAACATGTTATAAACTGAAACCAGGAGGTTGTTTTGAGTCCCTAACTTTCAATAAAAATAAGGGGGAGCACAGGATTCCCTCTTCTGCTTTCTCAGGACTTGGAGAGCCATGTGAGGAAGAGCATTTAAAGCTACACCCAGGGAATTCTGGTTATCCCGAGTAAAGGAGGTAGGGTGACCAGATGTCCCGATTTTATAGGGACAGTCCCGATTTTGGGGTCTTTTGCTTATACAGGCTCCTATTACTCCCCACCCCCTGTCCTGATTTTTCAAACTTGCTGTCTGGTCATCCTAAAAGGAAGTGAGTATGCAGCTCAGCTATTGTAGTTATTCTTATTTATAAATATATTATGGTGATGCAACAGATAAGCCAACATGTTTCCTGTAAGGATCTCATAGACATTACTGAATCATATAACCTGAACACTTTACACCGGGGTGGCCAACCTGAGCCTGAGAAGGAGCCAGAATTTACCAATGTACATTGCCAAAGAGCCACAGTAATATGTCAGCAGCCCCCCATCAGCTCTCCGCTCCCAGCACCTCCTGCCCACTGGCAGCCCCACCGATCAGCACCTCCCCCTCCCTCCCTGAACTTCCCGATCAGCTGTTTTGTGGCATGCAGGAGGCTCTGGGGCAGAGGGGGAGGAGCAAGGACATGGCAGGCTCAGGAGAGGGGGCAGGAAGGGGTGGATTGGGGGCAGGGCCCATGGCAGAGCCACAGGTTGAGCAGTGAGCACCCCCCAGCACATTGGAAAGTTGGCACCTGTAGCTCCCGCCCCGGAGTCGGTGCCTATACAAGGAGCCGCATATTAAGGTCTGGAGAGCCGCATATGGCTCCAGAGCCATAGGCTGGCCAACCCTGCTTTACACAAATAGTAAGAGGGGAGGGATGGATAATAAAATAATTAGTTCAGGCACAGACCGCAGCAGCAGAGTTAGACAAACCCTGCAGCCCGGTCCACAGCAAGGATGCTTTCTTAGCGTAGTAAATGTGTAGCCAAAGCCTTACTAAACCTGACCTATATTCATAGACAGCGACGTACTGCACGGAATGCAGGATCTGAGCCTATGCAAGGGCAGTGGGCAGCTGGAGTACTCCAGCCACTTATGTTTGTAGTGGCAAAACATTTTTTAATTCATTTTCTAATAGAAAACTGGAATAATAAATCGCCTTTTCCCTTCCAATAAGGGCTTGTTCTGCTTCACTGGCTACAAGTGGAATAAAAAAATGAGCCTCAGCATTATCATAATTCTAAACGACATTCAAGCACCCACCATAAACCAGCTTTGCCGTAGCAAAACTAGCTGAAAAAGCACGTCATAGATCAGCATCCCCAAAAGAGAACTGCACATAAATCCAGTGATGGGCGAACCTTGAGAGATTATGCACCAACAGGGCAACCATCCTCTCAAAACCCCTGACTTCAAAGGCGATTATGTATATCCAGTCATGGCTGAGGGAGAATTCTGCTCCTGGATGACCTTTTAAGTGTAGCTGTGGTGGCACAAGTACGTCTCCCAGAGACTCAATGCAACAGGGGCGTACAGAAGCACCCCCTTCCGTTGCCATTAACTGACAGTTATAGAGCAAACACATGTCCCATAATTCCACGTGCACAGGCCCAGCTGCTAGGAAATTCCAGTGCTCTCTGCTGAGGTGGGTTTGTTTCTTTTCTGATTGTCTGGGAGAAAGCACACACTACGCAGCCACTCCACAGAGAAAATGAGTCAAAATAACTTCTGCAATCCTGCCCCCACACCACTCCAACCACAGGGGTTATGTTCAACCAACCAGGGATCAATAAGAAAGGACGTACATCTTGTGAGACCACTAACAGCCAAACCCAAAATTTGAAAAAAATAACATAAGCATTTTCTAATCAAGTTTTTCAACCCTTATAGCCACAACAATAGCAATTGCATAAAATATACTGAAAGCTATGAAAATGTCTCCAATTTCATCAGGAAACTCAAACAGGCAAGCTTAAACAACAAAAAATTTACCACAAATATTTTATGTAGCTCTAGTTAACACTCAAGTTCAGAACCACATGGCGGCCCATGAAAATCTGGGGCTGTAATAGCCATTTGTAGTGTCTTATTGGCCTGCATACATTTCAAATGGTTCAGAGATTTGCTTCATTTAGAATTAATTTCAAAAAGTTTCAATGCTTATTTTAACCTCTTAAATTTAAGAAATCTCACAGGATCAGGTTTTCTTGTAACATTTCTGGTACCGTGCTTTTTGCTTATGTGCTGCCTCAGAAATACCTTGAGGCTAGCCTTTCCTGCAGTATTTCAAAATCATAATCATGTGAAAATGGCAGCTAAAGCTAATCAATATTTTTCAAACCTCAAAGAAGTGTTGGATCAGTTCTTTTTCTATTCCATCTAGCTGTCACATCCTTGTGTACTGTAGTATAGATTATTAATATATCTACAGTTTAACATGAGAGTATTATTAAATTGTTTGCATTATGTTTGGGTATTACACAAATAGTAACAATATATACTTTAGTGCAATTAACTGTGAGCCCTAGACTATAAGGTGAGTGCTGGTCACAAGCAGTTTAGTACAAAATGTAACTAATCCAACTGACACTTGAAGAGAACACTGTACTGTACATTTGAATTACCTGTTTTTGTGCCTCATAATAAAAATCACCATACAGAGATTTTCTGTTAGAATACTGACAATTCAATGTTTCTACCTTTCATTAATTATAAATATATCTTCATGGTTCCCTTTGTACCTAAATAAGATTTTGTTGCCATTTTTGTGAAGGAACCTTGACTTTTCTTTTTTGTCTCTGTGCATCTTAGTTTTGGTTTATCCTTACCAGCATACTTGTAATTGTGCAAACAAAGTTTGCATTGCCAACACAAAGCTCCTATAAGACCCAATCCTGCAAGCACTGAGGCCCAGATTTAGACACCTAACTTCCATTGTTAAATCTTTTTGAAGATTTGGACTTGACTATCTTTACCTCTCATTGCCCAGATCCTGCAAACATTAATTTTGTGTAAAGAGAAAAGGAGTACTTGTGGCACCTTAGAGACTAACCAATTTATTTGAGCATGAGCTTTCGTGAGCTACAGCTCACTTCATCAGATGTTTACCGTGGAAACTTCAGCAGACTTTATATACACACAGAGAATATGAAACAATACCTCCTCCCACCCCACTGTCCTGCTGGTAATAGCTTATCTAAAATGATCAACAGGTGGGCCATTTCCAGCACAAATCCAGGTTTTCTCACCCTCCACCCCCCCACACAAATTCACTCTCCTGCTGGTGCTAGCCCATCCAAAGTGACAACTCTTTACATAATCAAGTCGGGCTATTTCCTGCATAGATCAAGGTTTTCTCACATCCCCCCCACCCCCATATACACACAAACTCACTCTCCTGCTGGTAATAGCTCATCTAAACTGACCACTCTCCAAGTTTAAATCCAAGTTAAACCAGAACATCTGGGGGTGGGGGGGTAGGAAAAAACAAGAGGAAACAGGCTACCTTGCATAATGACTTAGCCACTCCCAGTCTCTATTTAAGCCTAAATTAATAGTATCCAATTTGCAAATGAATTCCAATTCAGCAGTTTCTCGCTGGAGTCTGGATTTGAAGTTTTTTTGTTTTAAGATAGCGACCTTCATGTCTGTGATTGCGTGACCAGAGAGATTGAAGTGTTCTCCGACTGGTTTATGAATGTTATAATTCTTGACATCTGATTTGTGTCCATTTATTCTTTTACGTAGAGACTGTCCAGTTTGACCAATGTACATGGCAGAGGGGCATTGCTGGCACATGATGGCATATATCACATTGGTGGATGTGCAGGTGAACGAGCCTCTGATAGTGTGGCTGATGTTATTAGGCCCTGTGATGGTGTCCCCTGAATAGATATGTGGGCACAATTGGCAACAGGCTTTGTTGCAAGGATAAGTTCCTGGGTTAGTGGTTCTGTTGTGTGGTATGTGGTTGTTGGTGAGTATTTGCTTCAGGTTGCGGGGCTGTCTGTAGGCAAGGACTGGCCTGTCTCCCAAGACTTGTGAGAGTGTTGGGTCATCCTTTAGGATAGGTTGTAGATCCTTAATAATGCATTGGAGGGGTTTTAGTTGGGGGCTGAAGGTGACCGCTAGTGGCGTTCTGTTATTTTCTTTGTTAGGCCTGTCCTGTAGTAGGTAACTTCTGGGAACTCTTCTGGCTCTATCAATCTGTTTCTTTACTTCTGCAGGTGGGTATTGTAGTTGTAAGAAAGCTTGACAGAGATCTTGTAGGTGTTTGTCTCTGTCTGAGGGGTTGGAGCAAATGCGGTTGTATCGCAGAGCTTGGCTGTAGACGATGGATCGTGTGTAAATTTTGTGTGTAAATCTTTGCAGGATCAAGGCCATGTTCTTCAATAGGAGGCAAAGATGTTCAGCACCTCATAGGATAACCCATAAGGGTGTAAGAATGGCCATACTGGATCAGACCAAAGGTCCATCTAGCCCAGTATCCTGTCTTCCAACAGTGGCCAATACCAGGTGCCCCATAGGGAATGAACAGAACAGGTAATCATCAAGTGATCCATCCCCTGTTGCCCATTCCCAGTTTCTGGCAAACAGAGCCTAGGGACACCATCCCTGCCCATCCTGGCTAACAGCCATTGATGGACCTATCCTCTGTGGACTTAACTAGTTCTTTTCTGAACCCTGTTTATAGTCTTGGCCTTCACAACATCCTCTGGCAAGGAGTTCCACAGCTTGATTGTGCGTTGTGTGAAAAAATACTTCCTTTTGTTTGTTTTAAACCTGCTGCCTATTAATTTCTTTTGGTGACCCCCTAGTTCTTGTGTTATGCGAAGGAGTAAATAACACTTCCTTATTTACTTTCTCCACACCAGTCATGATTTTATAAACTTCTACAATATCCCCCCTTAGTCGTCTCTTTTCCAAGATGAAAAGTCCCACTCTTACTAATCTCTCCTAATTTGGCAACCATTCCATACTCCTAATAATTTTTGTTGCCTTTTTCTGAACCTTTTCCAATTCCAATATATCTTTTTTGAGACGGGGCAACCACATCTGCAGGCAGTATTCATTATGTGGGAGTACCATGGATTTATATAGAGGCACTATATTTTCTGTCTTATTATCGATCCCTTTCCTAATGATTCCCAACATTCTGTTCGCTTTTTTGACTGCCGCTGCATATTGAGTGGATGTTTTCAGAGAACCATCCATAATGACTCCAAGATTTCTTTCTTGAGTGGTAACAGCTAATTAGACCCCATCATTTTATGTGTATAGTTGGGATTATGTTTTCCAACGGGCATTACTTTGCATTTATCAACACCGGACTCCTTGTTATTTATCAACACTGAATTTCATCTGCCATTTTGTTGCCCAGTTACCCAGTTTTGTGAGATCCTTTTGTAGCTCTTAACAGTCAGCTTGGGACTTAAGTATCTTGAGTAGTTTTGTATCATCTGCAAATTTTGCCACCTCACTGTTTACCCCCTTTTCCAGATTATTTATGAATATGCTGAATAGGACTAGTCCTAGTACCAACCCCTGGGGGACACCACTATTTACCTCTCTCCATTCTGAAAACTGACCATTTATTCCTACCCTTCGTTTCCTATCTTTTAACCAGTTACAATCCATGAGAGGACCTTCCCTCTTGTCCCATGACAGCTTACTTTGCTTAAGAGCCTTTGGTGAGGAACCTTGTCGAAGGCTTTCTGAAAATCTCAGTACACTATATCCACCAGATCTCTCTTGTCCACATGCTTATTGACCCCCTCAAAGAATTCTAGTAGGTTGGTGAAGCATGATTTCCCTTTAGAAAACCATGTTGACTCTTACCCAACAAATTATGTTCATCCATGTGTCTGACAATTTTGTTCTTTACTATAGTTTCAACTAGTTTGCCCGGTACTGAAGTCAGGTTTATCGGCCTGTACTTGCCGGGATCACCTTGGGAGCCCTTTTTAAGAATTGGCGTCACATTACTATCCTCCAGTCATTTGATAGAGAAGCTGATTTAAATTATAGGTTACAGACTACAGTTAGTAGTTCTGCAATTTCACATTTGAATTTCTTCAGAACTCTTGGGTGAATACCATCTGGTCCTGGTGACTTATTACTGTTTAGGTTACCAATTTGTTCCAAAACCTCCTCTAATGACAACTCAATCAGGGACAGTTCCTTAGATTTGTCACCTAAAAGAATGGCTCAGGTTTGGGAATCTCCCTCACATCCTCAGCCATGAAGACTGATGCAAAGAATTCATTTAGTTTCTCACAATGGCCTTATCGTCCTTGAGTGCTTCTTTAGCATCTCAATCATCCAGTGGCCCCACTGATTACTTAGCAGGCTTCCTGCTTCTGATGTACTTAAAAATATTTTACTTGTTGTTACTTTTGAGTCTTTGGATGGCTGTTCTTCAAATTCTTTTTTGTCCTTCCTAATAATATTTTTACACTTCATTTGCTATAGTTTATGCTCCTTTCTATTTTCCTCACTAGGATTTAACTTCCACTTTTTAAAGGATGCCTTTTTGTCTCTCACTGCTTCTTCTACTTTGTTGTTTAGACATGGTGGCACTGTTTTGGTTCTCTTATTAAGTTTTTTTTTAATTTGGAGTATACATTTAAATTGAGCCTCTCTTATGGTATCTTTAAAAAGTTTCCATGCAGAGTGCAGGGATTTCACTTTTGTCGCTGTACCTTTTAATTTCTATTTAACTAACTTCCTCATTTTTGTGTAGTCCCCCTTTTTGAAATTAAATGCTACGGTGTTGGCCTGCTGTGGTGTTTTCCCCACCACAGGGATGTTAAATTTAATTATATTATGGTCACTGTTACCAAGCAGTCCAGCTATATTCACCTCTTGGACCAGATCCTGTGCTCCACTTAGGACTAAATCAAGAATTGTCTCTGGTGGGTTTCAGGACTATCTGCGCCAAGAAGCAGTCATTTAAGGTGTCAAGAAACTTTATCTCTGCGTCCTGTCCTGAGGAGACATGTACCCAGTCAATGTGGGGATAGTTGAAATCACCCTCTGAGGGTTTTTTATTTTTATACTTTCTCTGATCTCCCTGAGCATTTCACAGTCACTATCACCATCCTGGTCCAGTAGTCAGTAATATATCCCTACTGCTATATTCTTATTATTAAAGCATGGAATTACTGTCCAGAGAGATTCTGTGGTACAGTTTGGTTCATTTAAGATTTTTACTTCATTTGATTCATTTTGTTTCTCACTTACGTGAAAGATTTGTTTTTCTTCATTTCATCTCCTTCAAGTGAAATCACCACCTTTTCTCATGACAGGAAATAGAACTGCTGTTATGGCAGGCATCAGCAGGCGGTACTATACTATATAGTTTTTCAAGTTCTTTTTCTTGGCATGTGAGCAAGATATGCTGGATTGTTGTTAGTTTTATGTAGCTTTAGCAGAGCAGCAGGAGAGTCTGACCTCTGCCTTAGCCTCTGATTTATCAGCTCTTGAGGCAGAATTGCTCCTTGGGAGTGGCACACTGGTAATGGGCTGAGATTCCTGAAAGAAGTGACTGCCTTGCTTGCTGTTGGGCCATCTCATTTCAGGAGTGGTGCAAGCAAGTTACAATTGGAATATATCCAGACAGCACATCACTGATTTCTTCTCTCTTTGGAAACTGACCTGCATGACTCCAGACATCTGTGACAGCTCAGCAGAATGGCAAGGCTGGTGTCAGAATGGTACATTGGTGTCAGAAGAAGTGGCAACATTATTCATTTAATATTTATACTGCAGCAGCGCATTAAGGGTTTAGTCTCCTCACATTGAAATATAAGTACACACCTAAGGTTATCAGTTAGTGCATTGACCCTGCTTTTTCCAGATAGTTTTCAATAGACATTTGTGTAGAAAAAATATACAAATTTTATTCAACTCTATTCAAATTCTTATACAGCCCTCATCACTGCAGTAGCTGAGCAACATGACTAGAATGTGTCCTATGTGGTTCTTTCATTTTCTCCTCCTCTCTCAGGGGGAATACATTCAGTCATGTGTGAGCAGCCCCATAGACCTACATAGATATATATGGAAACCATATGATAGGGAGAGTAGTACATGATCCTGAAACTGGAAGGGTGGGGAACTAAGCAGGGGGGAAGAGTAATGGAGATTGGAGGGGAAATATAAAGGACATTCCTTTAATGTTTTATTTATTTAAATGGGATTTCCTCTCAAGGAACACTTTTCTCATTATTGTAGGATTTTCATGAAAAGTTCAGCTGCCCAAACTTGTTCGCTCTACAAATTTATCAAACTGCCTGGTTTTGCCCAGATGATTTTGCAGAGCAAAAACTGAAAGAAGCATAGCCCACCATGTCATTCTGAGACAGGCCCACCTTCCCGATGTCTCAGCGCTGTTTCTCTGCCTCTAACGCCAACAGCTTCTGCCACGTGGAGAAGATGAGCACTTCAAGGCAAGGACCTTGGACCAAATTCTGCTTTCACTTACACTGCTGTAAATATGGGGTAACTTCATTGATGTCCTTACATTGTCTGTAAAACACCTTAGCATAAGAATTAAGAATAATGGCAATAATTCCTCCGTCTGGGATATTGGGGCACTGAGTCATCTTTTTTATATATTTTTACACATTCACTGCAATGCCATCCAACAGGCTAATAGACTATATTTAATTGAGCTCCACATTCAGTTTAACTCTTTCTGGATCTGAATAAGTGTTAGTGTGTGTTGATGGACTTTTCATATGCTGCATTTGGAACATGTATGCCAAAAACTTAAACCAGCAGAAGAATTGTTTCACGTGGAAAAAGATCACCATTAAAGATCACCATTAAATTTACAGTGGTAATGAAAAAAAGTCAAGAGGTCAAAGGGATGCAGAAGTTCAACTAAAGCACAATACTTAAGCAATGCAGGGTCAGACCTTTAGCTAAAGGAACTTTCACATATTTTTGTTTGTAGAACAATAGATCTTTCAGAAGCAAGAATCTGATGACCTCCTTTGGGGTCATTGAGAACCGTAGGCCAACTGTAACAGTTAGTCCTTCTCCCTAACAGCATTTCCATACAGATCTACTGGAGACACTCAGTCTCTAGTAAATGTAGTCTAGGGAAACACAGACCTGGAACTGTCTACCACTTCATTATTAATACATCTGAATGATCTGGACCTATGACCTATCCACTGAATCTTTTTTTCCCTTCTTTTCTTTTCTTTTCTTTTTTTTTTTTGCAGGCTTTGTGTGTGTGTTTGCTCTGCATGATTCCTCCTGTACTTTGCATGCATAAAACCACCACAACAATATTTTACCTCAAAGTCTTCTTTTGTTATTGGTGTCTTGGTGCCTCTTGCACCTTGTGAGAGAGCAGCAGGTGTAAACGAAAACAGCTTGTGTGCCTCCCACTAATGGAAAGGATGCAGTTTCATCCGTCAGAGCATACTGTACACATCTTGTTAACAAACAGAAAATACAGGTAGGAAATATCACTGTGCAGATGCAGTGGGGGGAAAAAAGCACATGCGTGTTTTCTGTATTTACAGAGACCAAGCAAGAGACTAGTAGATTCAAGTGCTGTACGTAATTGAGTAACAAAGCAAGTCCAGGGAACAATACATTTGAAGAAAAAGGAATTCTAGAAACAGATTCACATCTGCAGCACTACCAGTGGAGAAAAACTAAGGAATCATGCCATTGTCATTAGGGGGTAGCCACCAGATGCTTAGGATTCCATATATTTGGGGGATAAATCTTTCAATAGCACTACTGACATTGGGGTATGTCAATAATTCAATGTATTAGTTGGATGCAAATGCTTGCACAATAAGGTATGGAAAGAAAACTGTAATTGGGAATACCAGAGCAAATGGGGCTCTATCTTTTGACTGAGCCCATTGTTGAACTCCAGGCGAACCTCCGACCCTTTACTTTGGAGGCACACAATAGGCTTTGATATGAGATGGTGGGAAACGGACTTAGAGACTCATTTCACATTCAGCAGCAATTCAGCAGCTTGGCTGGGACTTCTAGCAGCTTTAATGACCTCTGCAATTGATGGTTAAATCAATTTGTGATGGTGACAGCATGGCTGGCCTCTAGACTGTAACAATCCAGGATTACAACAGGCAGAAAGGGCCCAGTTATTCAGATGTGCATGGTTTCTGCTCAGCTCTGAGTGGGAACAACAGTGGGGCAAAGTCTCACAAAACGAGGCCTGGCGAATGTACACATTCACTCCAGTTGACTACACAATGCCACTGCTTCTTTGTAAAGTGATGAAGCGGGTTAAAAAAAAAAAGCATTGTTACAAATAAAAATATACAGTAGAGAACAAAAGGTCCTGATATTCAACTATATCCTTAGGGAGAGTGGCAACACAGAAAGAATTTCACCTTTGTTCCACAACGACCAAGTGGGTGGTCCCTTGCCCCCTTCAATCCCCCTTCCCGCTCCCCACCCCATCAAAAAACCCAGCAGTGTCTGGCTTATGATAAAGCAGGTTTGAATTTGGAAAGAGTGGCATGGAAAGAGGGAAAATGAAAAACATTCTGACTGCCACAATGAGAATGAAGAACTGCTCCCTCTTCTGTTTCCCAAGAAAATATGCATTTGAAATGCACACTATATGGTTCATTTTTCATCTTGTGTGATTATTATTACTTTTTAATCTGAATGGCTAGAGCAGTGATAACAATAACATCAGCACAAAAGGGCAGTGCCTCACAATTATTTTACACACATTTTTTTTTCTTGTAAGGGATTGCAAGGCAAGTGTTGACACTTCAGGAAGATGAAAATGCACATCTGAATCACATTAATCCTTTCTATTCCATGTACTGTATATATCTATACATGAGATATTTGCAGCCAAAGAAGATAGGTTGTTTTAAATGTGGAGGGAGAATGGAGAGCACATGAATATGATTACACCCCCAGCTATTTCTACATTTATGAATGAACAAATAGTGCAATCAGTGACCAAGAAGAATGTGATATTCTGTATCTGTATTGTATTGTACACATGACCTAGAGGTATTTGAATACTTTGTTTTGGTCCCAAGATATTAAAATATATTAGATGGTTTAGTGATAAATTATATTCTCCACATCTTGTTAACTGAAATAAATTACTCACCTCAGATAGAATATTTATCAAATAAATCTATACAAATAAATGTGTGTGGATTCATTTAGAAAATCAATATACTGTGTAGTCAGAGTCAAAATACTGAAACATTTATAGGTGGAAGTTGTTAATCTGAGCACTATAAATGATTTTAATCAGTAACTCGTAAATTATACAGCAATTAATTACATTTTTCTGTTTGTAATTATCTACAATCAAAGCCATTTCTGTGAATACCAAGGCAACATTTTAAAAAGGAATACTAAAGAAATAAAAATGCAGAGCCACAACCCACTGACCTGTTAAACCTAATACCTTAATTCACAATATTATTTGAAGCCTATGATTAATAAGTACTGGCATAGCCCCTGTTAAATGTCACAGACTAAATGCTGCACAAGGAAGAATTGTTTGGCTCCTTTAAGAGCATGAATCAATTGGTTGGCATTAGTACCTGAAAAAATAGTAGCCTTAAATAAAATACTGTATCTTGAAAATGTAAACAGCGGGGTTAAAGCCTTTTTAAAAAGATCTGTCTAAATATTGAAAGAATATTACTACTTGCAGAAAAGCAGCCTGGCACTAGGTCCAAACCTGGCCACGGGAAGGCGAGGGAAAATCCATTGGTTTCTATGGTGACAGTGCTGCTAGGAATAGTTGCGTGAGCACACTGAACATGCATAAAGCCTTCCCAAGGGAGATCAGAAGGTTTGAAGAGAAAAAAAGATGGCAGCTTCTAGAGAAAACACAGAGGGTTTTTTGCTGAATAAGTGTGTTCACATTTGTTTGTGATGTAACCCATGACAAAGAGCTAGTTAAGAATAGTCAGACATATCTGAACATCTATCTTTATCGAAATAGCATGTGTATATATATGTATTGCCTATTTATAATACATATATTTTATACATATTTATATACATACTTATCTATGCATACATCACATATATATGCTTGTTTGTGGGTATCTATAAATATATATCAACGCACGTGCAAGTATTTTGTGTACCTTTATGTACAAAGGTTTCCTTCAAATGCATTAAATTCATGTGTGTACGTAGAATATAAAATACAATGCAACACACAAACATGTCACACAAACACACACTTTTGATGTGCCCATCAAAATAAAATGAGTAGCTAATAAGGAGTAGATAGGAAGCACTGTACGTTGTGGATGAGTTTTCTAATATGGCCAATTACAGCACTTTTCTTGATGGTAAAGGAGAGAAGAGCTGGCCGTTGCCTATGGTACAACCAGCAAGGTGTATAGAGGTTAACGAGCGCCTGTGGGATGCAGTCGGAATCTAAGCTATCAAGGTCAGTTGTCTTGAGGTTGGGATTATTCAGCAGCCTTTTATTTACATCTGTTCCAGGACACTCAGTGCATTGTTGGTTGTGATAAACTTGTCGACAGCGGTTGGACTGGCAAACTGTTACAACGGATTCTGCACAGAGCAGGAAAGTCATTCTAACAAGTAAAATCCAAAGTCAAAAAAGTAAAACATAAATTAATAAATAAATTATTTAGTGAAACTCAGACTTTAAAAAGTGACTAATGGGTGGACAAACGGTTTATGTGCAATGCATATTTGTAAAAAATATGCTTCGTTTTCAAAGGTTTTAGCAGTCACACCCGGGGCTAAAATTTCAAAAGTTTGCTGGGGCTATGTTTTGGGCCACAATGAGAAAGAGGATTTTTATTCAAAGGGGTGGCTGCTGTACGTGGAGGTGATCTACATTCAGCCCAGCATTTAGTGCATTAGCCACTGGGCCATTCACTACAATTCAAAAGAAGCAGGATATGGATGTCTGAGAATAAGGGTTGTGAGAACAGAAATGACACATAATCACCCCCATTAGATGAGGCCCTGGGAGTAGAATGCAGGCTACCTGTATTTTGAACAGTTGGGTATCATCCCTCTTTCACTGTTACTAATAATTATTACTACTTATTTGTTCAGTACTGACCATTTGCTTGGTGTGGTACATGTATATAACAAAGCAAGGTTCCTGCCTGAAAGAGCTCACAGTCTAATTTGGACACAAACAATACACAGCACACATATAAAACATTGGCTGCTGATGCTAGTAGAGACTGTGTACCTTTTTTTTTAAAGCACCTAAGCATTTTAAGAGTCTAATGACGGAATTTTCTGAAGTGCTTAAGTGAGTTAGGCAGGCAGCTAAGTCCCACTGATTTTCAGTTTTCAAAAGCTTCTAGATGATTTAGGAGCCTAAGTCTCTGACTTTCCATGGGACCTATGTACCTAAATCACAAGGGTGTGATTTTCAAAAGCACCTAAGTCCCATTGAAAGTCATTGAGACTTAGGCTCCCAAATCATTGAGATGCTTTTGAAAATTCTATCCATCATCACTAAAGGCTTCCCTGAAAAAGTGTGTTTGAAGGAGGGAAATTTTAAGCACGCTTATGTAAGGATAGCCCTGCTAAGGGTCAGAAAGGAGGGAATATTTAATCAAACTGGCCCAGATCCACGAGGTTACCAGTTTTAGGTGCCTACGTCCTATTTTTAGGCTCCATTGTGATTCACAGAATTCTCTATCAGCTTGCTGCCTAACCCTGTAGGAGCTTAAACTCACTCAATGCCTACATTTTCATTGTTAAAATTTCCTATGTGTCCAAGGCCTTGTCTCACACAGTTAGGTCGGCATAAGGTAGCTTATGTTGACTTAATAAGGTCTGTGTCTACACTACCATGTCCATTCCACCAGCGTAACTCTCCTACCATGTCAGCTTAATTATTCCACCTCCATTGGAAGCACATTGGTTAAATCAATGTTGTTAGGTTAACAAAGAAGCAGTGTAGACAGTGCATTGCTTATATTGAATTTACCAGCCTCCAGGAGGTGTCCCACAATGCTCTGCTGTGACCACTCTGGTGAACGTTTCCAACTCAACTGCTCAGCAGCAAAATACACAGGAAACAGTCCTTCCACTGTTAAAGCACCGGGAGCTTTTGATTCCCATTTCCTGTTTGTTCGGCATGGAGAGCTTGCCAGCACAGCTGACCAAGGCATCTCGACATCACAAATGCGGCCCAGTTTGGAGTACACAGGAGATGGTGGATCTCATTGGTCTGTGGGGAGACAAGTCAGTGCAGGCACAGCTCCAATCCAGCCACAGAAACATAGACATCTACGAAAAAATCACATGGGGCATAGGGGACCAGGGCTACACCAGGAACACACCCCCATGCTGTGTTAAAATCAAAGAGCTTTGGCAGGCACACCAGAAGACAAGGGAGGTGAACAGTCATTCTGGTTCTGCACCGCAAACATGCTGCTTCTATAATGAGCTGTATGCAATTCTCAGTGGCGACCCCACAACAACCCCCAAGAGCGGCACGGGTACCTCTGAGGAGTAAGAGTCCCAGCCTACCTTGGGCAACACTGAGGAGTAGGTCTTGCATGAGGATGAGGAAGATGAGAATGGGAGACAGGCAAGTGGGAGATCCATTCTCCCAGAGAGCCAGGAGCTGTTTGAGACCCCAGTTGCAGAACAGCATTGGGGACGAGCATGATGCCAAAGAAGGCACCTCTGGTGAGTATGTAATTCCAATTAATAGTTTGGGGACACATTTTCTTACACTTCTGTCAGGGTTCCCTCCCCACTCTGAACTCTAGGGTACAGATGTGGGGACCCGCATGAAAGACCTCCTACGCTTATTTCTACCAGCTTAGGGTAAAACTTCCCCAAGGCACAAACTCTTTGCCCTTGGAGGATACGCTGCCACCACCAAGTGATTTAACAAAGAATCAGGGAAAGGACCACTTGGAGTTCCTATTCCCCCAAAATATCTCCCCAAGCCCTTACACCCCCTTTCCTGGGGAGGCTTGAGAATAATATCCTAACCAATTGGTTACAAAGTGATCACAGACCCAAACCCCTGGGGTTTAGGACCACAGAGAAATCAGTTAGGCTCTTAAAAGAAACAGAGTTTATTAGAAAGAAAAAAGGTAAACGAAGTACCTCTGTAAAATTAGAAGGGAAGCTAATCTCACAGGGCAATCAGATTTAAAACGCAGAGGATTTCCCCCTAGGCAAAAACTTTAAAGTTACAAAAAGAAAACCAGGTGTAAACTAATGCATTTCCTTGCTAGTACTTACTAATTCTAATGGAGTTGGATTGCTTGCTTTCTTGATCTCTCTCTGGTAAGCGCACAGAACAGACAGGCAAAGCCTTTCCCCTCCATCCCCCACCCTAGATCTGAAAGCATCTTGTCCCCTTATTGGTCCTTTTGGTCAGGTGCCAGCCAGGTTACCTGAGCTTCTTAACCCTTTACAGGTAAAAGGATTTTGTGCCTCTGGCCAGGAGGGATATTATAGCACTGTATACAGGAAGTGCCTTTCCCTTTATATTTATGACAACTCCATGTTTATTATTTTTTTTAAAGGCTGAGGTACAATGGCTGTTTCCCAGTGGCCGCATCAGCTTGGAAGAGGGTGCCCCATGGAAAATACTGTTTATGGGCAGAGGGATGTCCCAGGAATCCTCCATAGAGATCTCCAGGAAACTTTCCTGGAGGTAATCTGCAATGCATTGCAAAAGGTTTCTGGGGAGGGCTAACTTATTTCTTCCACTGCGGTAGGACACTTTCCTAAGCCACTCCAGTGTTAATTCTTCCAGCATCGTCGCAGCACAGAGCATAGCAGTGTCAGGATCCAGTCTGTACCTGGACAGTTGCAGTATCTATTCCCTGTCCTCCTCTGTTACCCTCAGGAGAGTGATATCAGCTAGAGTCACCTAGAGGAGAGGGTGGGAGTTTTCATTTTGATTGCTCAGACTGCAAACAATAGTGCATGTGATCCCACCCTCATTGTGCTTTACCATTCCTTCACGGTTTCCCAGACATGCTGGTGGTTTGGATGGCAGGGGTTAGCATTGGGCTTAGAAGCTGCAAGCCTTGGGCTATGGCTAGCAGCAGTGGAATGCGGGGAAGGGTGGGTTTGGGGGAAGAAAAATTTGCTTGTGCATTCTTGCCACCACCCCCTGCACCACCTCTGCAAAGGCTTGCAGTTTGGGAAGGCCAGCTGTGGTTCCTGATCACCACACAATGTCCATGTTACAAGGGCAGAGGTCTCTCATCCCCTGTCCACCTGTGCTGTCATCATGAGTTGCCCACCCAGTGCTGTAGACAGTCCAGCGCCCATGTCCCTGGGCCATACTCACCACGCCTGGCACAGAAAACTAGTTCAGTGAATACCTTGTGTAAATGAAAATGTTCTGCCTTGTACTTCAGTGGAATAAGGGCAGTGTTTTTTTATATATCAACTGTGCACTAGACCTCAGGTATGTAATGACAGTGATTGCTTTGTGCTTTCCATGTCTTACAGCTCATCCTCCACACCAGCAGCGAGGCTGTCCCAGATAAGAAGAAGGTGAAAGAGAACATGTCATGACAAGTTTAATAAGATTATGAATGCCTCTGGGGCAGCAGACACCAAGCAAAGAGTATGGAGGACTTTTCTCTCTGAAAAGCGGGACATGGACATTTTAAGGAGGAGAGCAGCCCAGGAGCATGAGTGTGGCATGCAGCAGGAGATACTCGGGATTCTGAAGGAACAAACAGACATATTGAGGCAGCTGGTTGATCTTCAGGAGAAACAGCTTGAGGCTTGACTCGATCTGCAGCCCCTGCAGAACGGCATCCTACATCACTGTACTCCCCCTCCCCTTCTCCCATATATTCCATATATCCGCCCCTTCCACTCAACACCAGGGGCAGATACTAGCAATAAAAGATGCACATACGATAATCTTTGACAAGCAAGGCCACTGTATTTAAAAGACAAGATCACTGTGTTTTTCCCCTCCAGATTTTATTCTGATGACTGTCCAAGGTTACATTATTTTCCTGATCTTTCACTTCCAATATGTTTGTGCAATAAAAGTCCAGGTTCTGAGAATGAAATAATCTTTATTACTTCACACCCTGGAGAAAGGAGTGGGAAGGAGAGGTACAGAGAAACTGAGGTGATTTGCTGGAGACAGAAACTCAGCAGGCACAGTAAGGTTCACCGTATGGGGAGGCACAAATCAAGAAGCAGCGCACATGACTGTGGGTCATAACTAAATTGGATTTTCAAAGCCTCTCTGAGATGCACTGCTCCATGCTGAGCTCTTCTTATAGCTGCTCAGAATTGTATGTGGCTGCTCAAAATTAGCAGATAGTCTATCCACCTCCATGCCCCACCCCTTTGGAAATGTCTCACTCTTTCCCTCTCAGATATAATGGAGCACACAGCAGGCAGTGATAACAATGGGGATATTGCTTTCACTGAGGTCTAACCTAGTGAGCGAACTGCACCAGCAGCACTTTAAACAGCCAAAGGCACACTGAACTACCATTCTTCACTTGCTGAGCAGACCGTTGAACCATTTCTTGCTGCTGTCCAGGTGTCAGGTGTACAGCTTCATTAGTCGTGGGAAGAAGGGGTAGCCTGGGTCTCCCAGGATCACTATTGGAATTTCAGCGTCACCAATAGTTATTTTGCATTCTGGAAAGAGAGTCCCTGCTTGCCGCTTTCTGAACAGATCTGTGTTCTTAAAGATTCAGATGTCATGCACTTTCCTTGACCATCCCACGCTGACATTGGTAAAACACCCCCGGTGACCCGCCAGTGCTTGCAACACCATTGAAAAGTAACCGTTTCTGTTTCTATACTCTTTGGCAAGGTGGTCTGGTGCCAAAATAGGAACATGCATGGAGATGTGCTGGCTGCCACTTCCCACCATCCCCATTGGCCTGGAGCGGCGAACCGCGGCCAGTGGGAGCCGCGATCGGCCGAAACTGAGGATGCAGCAGGTAAACAAACTGGCTGGCCGCGTGCCAAAGGTTGCCGATCCCTGCTCTAAGCACTGACCTGTGGGGTATTCTGATGTGGGTCTCTCTTGCTGAAGCTGTATCATGGTGGATAAATACTTAGAGAATCATTGGGCTAAAGAGAGAGTGGGAATGATTCTGTAGCTGGGTGCTTAGCATACCCACCTGGGTGACCCAGGATCCAGTCCCCCGGCTTCAATAACTCTTTACCTATTTATCCACAGTGGAAGAGTTCCACAGGAGAGATTGAGAGAGACCCAAATCAGAATGTCCCATAGCTCTGCAGTTTGAGCACTCTCTCTTGAGTGTCTATCTTCTCCCAGTTTATCTTGTCTGAAGGGCCCAATCCAGTAGGAGTGCATTCTTAGTGCTTACCTCTCCCCATTCATGAGAGTCTAGGTATCTCACTCAGGTTTAGTTGTTCCAGTGATTTTCTAGGTGCATAAAAGTTAGGCATTATGACTAAGCAAGGCAGCGCTTAAGTCCCTTTGTGTATCTGGGCCTCTATGATTATGTTCCACCCACAGTCTTAAATTCCTTCCACTGTCCCAGAACAGATGGATGTTTTTGCTAAGATGGTCAGCAGTGAAATAGTTCACCACCATTAAATCTTAGTGTGAAAGTTCTAGTGAGATGGACGATGGCAGGTCACGCTTCTCAGATGTACTGTTTCTATCCATCTTTCTGAAGACTTACTCAAGCAGCACTGCACTGGATCATACTGAGAATGTTTTCTCAGCAGGTCTAAAGCTAGAAAACACCATAATTTTTAAAATGAAAGTCTGATTCTGCCAAAATTGACAGTGCCAATTGCAAAGTTCAAGAAACCAATCTAGCCCCTGGGTACTGCATTTCTGGGATCTCCAGGCACCAATGAGCTGTAAAACTCTTAAATTGCAACACTGAAAACTCTGCTAATCTTGGTAATACCTCAGAAATCTTACTAACTTGGTGGGACAGTGTGGTATTTCAGAACACATTACATGCTCTCAAGCCCTATCTAATTGAACCCTAATCTAAAAAAATCATCATTCTTGTTGCTATTCTCCCTAACAAGTTCGTGCCATCGCAGTCCTGAAACTGAGTGAGTCATTGGTATATTCTGTATTTTACCCTTCTGTCCACTTGTCCCAGTTTCTTATCTGATCTACTCCTCAATCTCCAGAATCGCCAATGCTCCTGAGTTCATTTTGTGTATTCTCTCATGACTCCTGGATCCAGTTATCTAAAAACATGCCTCATATGCTACCTAGAATTGGAAAGTCCCTGATCCATATTTTTCAAATCTGCATTGGCTTCAACCACAGCTGCTAGATCCTAGCTTACATGCGTGAACATATATTCCCTAAGGCAAACCTGTCCTCTTAGTGGCATCGTAGTTGTATTTTAATTTGTGTTGCTGTCTGTGAACCTCAGCAGAAAAAAAATCTGCTCTTCAAACTTCACATTACTACACCGGCTAATGGCAGGTCCCATCCTGTGCTCAGGAAAGTTGTAGTATGCTTTGACAGTATAAAATAAGCAGAAGATTTTAGAAAGCTAATATTGTACCAATATATCAAAAGGGTAAACAGGATGATCTGGGTAATTATAGGCCTGTCAGTCTGACATTGATTACAGGCAAGATACTGATACAGGACTCAATTAATAAAGAATTAAAAGAGTGCAATATAATTAATGCCTATCAACATGGGTTTATAGAAAATAGATCCTGTCACACTAACTTGATATTTTTTTGGATGAGATTACAAATTTGGTTGATAAAGGTAATAATCTGATGAAATAGACTTAGACTTCTGTAAGGCATTTGACATTTTGATTGAAAGACTAAAATGATATAAAATTAACATGGTACACATTATGGATTAAAACATTAAAAGCTAACTGATAGGTCAGAAAATGTAACTGTAAATGAGGAATCACCATCAAATGGGTGTGTTTCTAGAGGAGTCCCAAAGAGATTGGGTCTTGGCCCTATGCTAGTCAACATTTTATTAATGACCTGGAAGAAAACATAAAATTTTCACTGATAAAGTATGCAGATGACACAAAAATCAGGGGAGTGGTAAATAATGAAGAGGACAAATCACTGATACAGAGCAATATGGATCACTTGGTAAACTGGGCTCAAGGAAACAATATGCATTTTAATACAGTTAAATCTAAAGTATATACATAGGAACAAAGAATGTAGGCTATACTTACAGAATGAAGGGATTCTATTCTCTGAAGCAGTGACTCTGGAAAAGATTTGGGGCTGGGGAGGATAATCAGCTGAACATGAGCTCCCAGTGTGATGCTCTGGTCAAATGGGCTAAATGCAAACCATGGATATATAAACAGGAGAATCTCTCAAGTAGGAGCAAAGGAGCACTATTCGACATTGGTGAGGCCTCATCTGGAGTACTCTGTCCAGTTTTGGGCCCCACACTACAAGAAGGATGTGGATAAATTGGAGAGAGTCCAGCGAAGGGCAACAAAAATGATTAGGGGTCTGGAACACATGACTTATGAGGAGAGGCTGAGGGAACTGGGATTGTTTAGTCTGCAGAAGAGAAGAATGAGGGGGGATTTGATAGCTGCTTTCAACTACCTGAGAGGTGGTTCCAGAGAGGATGGTTCTAGACTATTCTCAGTGGTAGAAGAGGACAGGACAAGGAGTAATGGTCTCAAGTTGCAGTGGGGGAGGTTTAGGTTGGATATTAGGAAAAGCTTTTTCACTAGGAGGGTGGTGAAACACTGGAATGCGTTACCTAGGGAGATGGTTGAATCTCCTTCCTTAGAAGTTTTTAAGGTCAGGCTTGACAAAGCCCTGGCTGGGATGATTTAATTGGGGATTGGTCCTGCTTTGAGCAGGGGGTTGGACTAGATGACCTCCTGAGGTCCCTTCCAACTCTGATATTCTATGATTCTATGATTCAAAGAAGTTATTTTACCTCTGTATTTGGCACTGGTGTGACTGCTGCTGGAATACTGTGTCTAGTTCTGGTGTCCACAATTCCAGAAGATGTTAATAAATTGGAGAGGGTTCAGAGAAGAGCCATGAGAATGAGGAAAGGATTAGAAAACCTGCTTTACAGTGATAGACTCAAGCAGGTGCCAGGGGCTCAAGCAATTTTTTTAGCTTTATAACTGACATGGCAAGCCCAGAGGTGCCGGGGCTGTGAACTGCCAAGCCTAGAGGTGCTGGGGCTCAGCCCTGGCAAACCCTGGCACAAATTAAGCACCGGACTCAATGTTCTGAATCTATTTAACTTATCAAAGAGAAGGTTAAGGTGATTTAATCAAAGTCTAGTCTACCTACATGGGGAACATTTAATAATGGGTTCTTCCATCTAGCACAGAAAGGTATAACATGATGCAATAGCTGGAAGTTGAAGCTTGACAAATTCAGTCTGGATATAAGGCATATACTTTTAGCAGTACTAATCAACCTTTGGAATAATTTACCCAGGGTGATGGTGGATTCTCCATCACTGACAAATTTAAATCAAGATCGGATGTTTTTTCTCTAGGAATTATTTGGGGGAAGTTCTATGGCCTGTGTTATACAAGAGGTCAGATAAGATGATCATAATGGTGCCTTCTGGCCTTGGAATCTATGAATTGAGTAGGTATCACTCAAAATACATCCTTTGTATCAAGTGTGCTTGAAAACTCGTATGTAATGTCTCTGCTCCTCCATTCAGCCAGTTATGTGAATAGACTGAATGACCCAACTGGCTAAACAATTTAACATTTCAGCTATACCTCTAAATTGTGTTCCCCAACCCCAGGAATAAAGTTCTTGTGGATATTAAATGAGCATCACAGCAATCATCTTAGTTGGGGGAACTAGGTTTATTATAGTACTTCTTTTCAGTTATGCCCCAATTCTCATTAACACTAAGGCCACTTTAAAACATTCTCATGGTATCCACATTAAGGCCGCTTTGTACTGACAAAATTGTCTCTAGTGACTTTTGTGTAAATAATATTCAGATCAAGTCAGATCTGAGCTTTTTGAATGGAATCTATCTTTGAACATAGAGTGATTTAAAGTTTGGCAGCAACCATCTGAAATTGTTTTATTCTATTACTCATTTTTAATTGTTATTAGTTTTAAGCATGTTTAGTACAAACTTCAAAAGAATGTATGGTCCATATGCTTAGAATCGAAAGATCTGGTTCTCCACTACTTACATTGAGTAGCACTTACTCATGCAAGTTGTCCTACTGGTTTCAGTTAACAAATGTTACTCAATGTGAGGAAGAGTTGCAGAACCAGGCTGTGAACTGACAGACCACAACCAAACACACAATAAATCCAGAAGGTGGAACAAATTATTACTTTTAGGTAGATTTTTAGGATTTTGTTGTTGTTGATGCTCAGTTTTGTTTTGATAATGCGCTGCTAAGTGAGGCTGGGTGGGAGAGTTTTCCTGTCCTGCAAGAATTTTCAAGATTTGAAAAAATTTTCTTTTCCCAAATCTGAACAAAAAGATGAAATCTCAAGAAGGTTTTGCAAACTGACCGGCAACAAAAAAAAATTGATTTGAGTTAATTGAACAGTTTTGTTTTGTTAATTCTGACACGTTTCATTTCAATTTCAACCTATTTTTTTCTTTTTTAACCCTATCAAATCTCCACAGCTTTTTCATTTTGACAATGTTGAAACAAGGATATTTTAAAAAAAAAAATGTGATGGGAGATTCCTCAAAACTGGGCCTGTTTCACTGTTTCATTTCAATTAAGCAGAATTTTGAGCCAAAAAAAAAAAAGGCAAAGAAATACCGACCAGCTGTACTGCTAACAGTGTTTTTAATCGCATTGTTTTTTGTGATCCTTCTAGTCCTGTGTATTTCTTCTGTACCTGTAATTCACTGTACTTTCACTTCGTCTCATTCCAAAAGCTCTTCATACTACTCTATGGAAAGCCACTATATTCTTTCTTGCTTCCCTGTTTTTTTTTAATATGAGCCAATCTCAGGGTCCTTCGTTAAGGTCACTCCAGGCCTCTCATAACATCCGGCATGTGTGGACTTTTTGACCCCAGGCCAAGCCCCACAATCTAACTGTTCTTTGTCCATCAAACAAATTAAATATAATTTGCCACGGCTGGCCATCTCTCTTGTTGTGATGGATGAAGCACCAATTCACTTAGGACGCAGTTCCTGTGCATAAAGCTACTTCTCTACACAATATCTGGAGTGTTTCTGCTGTAAAACTACAGTAAACATTACATAGTACCAACTTGTCAGTCAACTGAGATAATAAATATTGCTGTTGTTGTTTGAGTACCATTAAAGACGGTGGCTCAATTATAAATGAAAGGACCACTATATAAGAATGCATAGGGTTTCTTCTCTGATTAATGGCCTGCTAGAGCCCCCCAATCTCCCACTGAATAATGCTGTATGTTGGTATGAGGTCAGAGGAGGACAAAGGTATCTGATCATTTTTATTTTATTTCCTCACAAATCTGTAACTGACTCCTGGGCTAGAGTGGAATCATCACAGGCAATCCGAATTTTTTGTTAAAATTGGTTAAAATGAACAAAAATTGTAGTCGAGGTCAAATAGTTCTTTTGGGCCTCTAAGCAGAAAAGATTCCAAAGCATGGAGTCTCCATGGCCAGTAATAATAAGGAGACTGGTTCCAAATTATCTATGTTGTAGGGAGTAAGTTAGCTAAGAATTTTTATCCAAGGAAAGGAGGCAAGAGGGATGATGATCTGTTCTGTATTAAATGTCAAACCAAACCCACATTTTCCTTAACACAGTCAAAGGTGAGTATTTGGAATTGACCCTTCTCTAAAGTCAGTGTTACAAGGAGTAGATCCAAGTGGGCAAAGACATTGTGAACTGGCTGTATTGAATCAGCTATTGTTCAAAAGGATAATTAATTGATCACTGCACAGAAATAACTTGAGGAACATTGTTTCATTTCCACTGACTGAGCACCTCCCTGATTGTCTAGTTTGGCCAGTACTTTAAACCAAAATATAATGCATGAAATAGGTCCAGATTAAGAAAATTAGCATCTTCCCAGCCACAACCAATGAAACATAACTCTACCTATCCTCTGTCCTACCCATATTTGAATGATTCTGTTACCTTAATGAATCCTGTGGCCATGGCCTATGAGATTTGAAATTTGGAATAAAACCTTTCAGACGTCTAAATAGGTGCACTAGATACAGACTCTAGCTATTCTCAATCATTACAGTAATAGCACTCCCAGTTTTACTATATATGAAAGCCAATAGACCTGATTGGTGGTAGTCTAATACCTCAGGAGTCATTATCTGGGTCAAACTCAGTAACCATCAGTTGCTGTATGATCTCCTTTAACATGCATGCAATGGCAACATACAAGATTCTTCAGAATCAGGCACAAAGCTGAGCCCATGATGTATGAGGAAGGGCTGCTGTTGCCAAATGACTTCCAACCTCATGGCTGTTAACTGTTTGGTGCACTTAATCTGTACTTGTTAAACAGCTGTGGTAAATCCTGTTCTGAAAGAGAGACAAGTATCTAGACAAACTCGAGAGCAGCTTCCATATGGCTGCCTTATCCCGTATGTGCTGTGTGAGTATCAGGGCTTTTGGTCCCAGTAACATCTGGTTCTGGTTATATGCATCCTGCACGTTCTCACTTAACTGAGACCACATGAATTCACGGTGTATAAAGCCCTACTGGTGAAATGCTGGCCCCGTTGAAGTCAATGGCAAAACCATAAGTGCAAAGGTATTACTTCTAGGTCCCATAAAGCTGATGCAAAATGAGTGTGGGGTTTTAATTAATTTCTGAGCTGACCGGTAAAAGTTAAAGCACAATGTCAATACACTAACAATACTTAAAGGGATAGAGCTTCAATTAGAATAAATCAGAAAATCTTCAATGGATCCATACTGATTCACTCCAGCTGAGTCTCTGGCCCCAGATGTCCAGTACTCTTTGTTACCACTGTCTCATTCATATCTGAAATTTCTAACACTTCAGATACCCTCTAGCCCTCCACAAATCATTCATGTATAAGAAAAAATGCCAGGATCAAGAAAGGCATTAGTGGTTGTGGCTCTGAGTCCAATAGCTGTAACTACCAATACTGTGTCAGAAATCACATGAGCACAGAGCGGGCTGTTTGATTTCAGCAAACACAGCACACCAGATTCATATGTCTGCTCTCTTGTTACACTCCCTCAAGCTGGATCAGTCTAAACACTGATATACCTAACCCCTTATTCCTTTGTGATCTTAAATTAGTGAATTAACTTCAAAATAGCCTTCCTGCTCCAAGTAACAAACTTCTTATTTACAACTAAAAAATAAAGAGGAGGAGGAGTATTCTCAAAATAATTATTGAAATCCAGGCAAAAGACCACATGCTACCCTGACTTAACCCTTGAAAACGTGATTTCAAAGTGATTCTAAGAGGTGAAAGGCAGGGCATAATTTGGCTCAAAAGGTTTTAGGGGAAGGTTTTTTGTGTATTGTCTTCAGTGTTTACTTTGCATTTGCTTTGGGCCGGATTCTAATCCCTTTAGTATTACGTAGTCTATAAGTGGTCAGATTGAAGTCAATGGACCTGATCCTCAGTTAAACAAAGACTGTTTTGCGCTACTCTGGCAGCGTAAGAGGATTTTCATTACATTCATGCCCACTTTCAGGCCCCTTTACACTGCCAGAGAAGTACAAAGTAACCTTAAGGTAAATGAAAATCAGGCCCAATAGGACTGCTTGTAGAGTAACGCATGACTCAAATCGGTAAGGTTATCAGAATCTGGTACTTTGTATAAAATCTAAATGTATTTAGGATGGAGCCAATCAATTTCTCTGTCAAAGGAGTTAAGAAACGAAAACTGATTTTGTTACTTGCATTTTTTTTCTTAATGGTTAGGTTAATTAAATAAAAGGTTTACATCATGTGTGATCATTAAAAATGTAAATCTTCATTCATAAAAAGAAAGGTTAAAGTTTTCACTTAGCCATGGGGTGACATTTAATTAACCCTTAAACCATAGCAGAGCTGGGCACAACCTAGGGGTCCTGAAGGTTAGTCCTGTGCCTTAACTACTTGATCATGCTGGGTACCATGATATGCCTAAGATTTAGCAGTACATAAGCAAGTACACACTGAACTATTTCATTATTACATGACCATTCAAATACTGCAAAAGGTTGTGGTCTTGGTTCACACCAGCCATTGAAAGATGATGGATTATATTTTAAAATGGTGAATTCTATTCATTTTTATATTTTCAAAACTATTCAATATATTTGAATAGTAATGTAGTCTTTAATAGAGCACAAATTTACTTGTTTATTATGTTATTTTTATTGTTTATTATTGTTTATTTATGTTAATCCCTTGTGTATGTTTCTTGCAAAATAGACAAAACAAATGTTTTGCTGTATGACTAAAAGACTAAAATGGTGATGAAAATGAGTTTCATTCTTGACTTGGTCTTGGCCTGGGGTCTGCTAAGTCCTTGCTCCGTGCTCCAAGTACATAACAATATTTTGCTATTCCAGATACGCATGATGAAGTTTAAATAAAAACCTAGAAATCTGATTCTCTGGAATAAAATGTATGATACTGAAAGTAGCAAGCATTAAGGCCTGGCATTATACAGCAGTAAATTACATTGCTCCAAAAATAGTGTGGCATTTGAAATTTCAGTAATCTCTTGTCTTAAACATTCTTGCAAATTGTGGGAGTGGCACATTGACCACATCCAGCTCCTGAATAGTTGCTAACTACTATACCCAGGCATTGGTCATTCCCAGGCCTGGAATTATGGAGCAGTCTGGGCAAGAAAAGGAGAGATTCCATTCTTACTTGAAGAAAAAGGCAAAGAAGCAACCTTTGAAGAAATCCACCTAATGAACGAGATCCTAGTGCTGCTCCCCACACAGTGGGCTAGTGGTCAGGTATATGCCATATGCCTTGATTACTGCCTGTGGAACAGCTGCAGGGGTTGGTTGACAGGCTATTCATATGCTGCCTTTCTACTCTGCTCATTTTCTACCAAACCTGCCAACATGGGAAGGACCATTCCATCCGAAGAATAATTTCTGTGCTATGTGAAGGAATGAAGAACAGAAAATGAAATCTGAAAACAAACAATAATAATAATGGGCCACATCCTCTGGGATAAATCTCTGTAGCTCTGTCAAAGTCAATTGAATGATGCAGATTTACACCTGCTCAGAATCTGGCCCAATATTTTTAATTCTTTTACAGAACTGGATATTTCCTTCCCCTTACATTTTCCTTGTTAAGCAGTTCAAAATAATGTCATCACGTAAGCTATTTATTTATATTTTATCATTATTCTGCATCTACATTTTCCCTGTTATAGTAACAAAAGGGTTTTGTCATCAAAAAGATACTAAGTCCAGGATGCAAACTTTCATATCACCAACCGCCGCCTCTTCAAAATCCACATGGGTACACAGTTTGATGCTCAGTATGACTGTAAAGGATTTCTGTCTGCTAAAATTAGACTTTTTAAAAATACTCTGGTGCATTTCCTACAGTGGAAAATATAATCTACACTACAATCAGCTCTTAAATACAATATTTCAATAAATATATCCTCAGCAAGATGTTTCACAATCCCATATAAAACAATTCAAAACACACAATAAATATACAGGTATATCTGGAGAGAGGGAAAGGATATAAGAAAGATAATTAAACCCAAGTGAAATGTGGTGGATATGATACTGAGAAAGCAATAACCATAAGACAGAGGCAGATTTGATCCATCTAGGGAAATCAAATATACCCTGTGTCTCTTTATAATGAAATGATAGGCGTCGACAATAGCCAAGTTTAGCACTGTGTCTCATACTTTAATAAAAACCCATATGGCATGATGCTCTGCAGTTTAAGTTACTTGCAATCATGCTTTATAGAGGTGGTTTATGTACTGACTGAAAAGACTTGCATTTACAGCATCTGACAAATCACCTCCAAGTCTAGAGAGTGTTTGCAGCAATTTGCTGTCGGTCAGTGCTTTGGTCTTACACTATTCAGTTCAGTACAGCATAAACAATATAGTTTAACAAGCCATGTTTCTTATTGCTTTTCTTAAATGTGTGCCTGTTTTGCCTGATAAACACGAAAAAGCCTCGTACTTAAGTATTTTGGAAAACCTGCTGGTTAAACCAAAGTCAATGCCCTGAGCCAGCACTCCCAGGTTGTGTGGCAGTGAATATGCATTACCATGAGATTACTTACCTCTCTTTTGTTTAAAAACAAGCTCATAGCATTCTGAGGATGCAGCCAATCAGAATTCACAGTTCAGCAACCTGTCAGCCCCAACTTCAAACTGAGATTAAATGCAGATAAAACAAATAGACTTTTTAAGGAAATGGAAATACCAAGTAATGGAATTTTGTGGTTATATACAGCTGGATTCATTTCAAACCCCATACACATGGCTAAAATGAGATCATGTTCCCAATGGGGAAACGCTGGGTGGGGGAGAGAATACCGAGTTATATTCCCTGTTGTACAGCCTGTTCATGACCACTCAGGCCCCAATCCCGCAAAAGTTTAGGGACTTGTGTAAGCAGCCCTGGGGAGTTGAATGCAACTACTCACATGCATGGCCCTTACTCATGTGCATAAGGACTTGCAGAATTGAGGCCTTAGACTTAGTCTGTCTTTGAACTATATGGATTCTGTGGCCTTCTCACTGTCAATACTCCTCTCACCAGTAATGCTGCATGACTTCTCTTCATTATGAAAACAAATATTGAACATTACTACAGTTATCAAAACCAGATGTACCACTCTCTGTGGCACTTATTTGAATAGTGTCAAACCCTGCAACTTCAGCTTCAGTTTGGTGCTGCTATTTAATAAAAATGAGCCACAGAACGGATAGCGAAGTTTAAATCCTGGCCAAACTTTAGAACCTCTCTCTTTTTTTTTTTTTTTTGTGAGAGTGAGAGAGGTTTTTTCCATTTTGATTTCTATGATGCTGTTGTGCATTCACACAGACAAAAGCCAGGAAAACAAACCCAAAGACTTTAGCAAAGAAAGTAATGGACCAAGAAGAAAGGAGACAGTCAGTATACCTGGGAATGGAGGGCTAAATCATAGAATCATAGGACTGGAAGGGAGCTTGAGAGGTCATCTACTCCAGTCCCCTGCACTCATGACAGGACTAAGTATTATCTAGACCATCCCTGACAGGTGTTTGTCTAACCTGTTCTTCAAAATCTTCAACGATGGAGATTCCACAACCTCCCTAGGCAATTTATACCAGTGCTTATCCACCCTGATAGTTAGGAAGGTTTTCCTATGTCCAACCTAAAACTCCCTTGTTTCAAATTAAGCCCATTGCTTCTTGTCCTATCCTTAAAGGTTAACAAGAACAATTTTTCTCCCTCCTCCTTGCAACAACCTTTTATGTACTTGAAAACTGTTCTCATGTCCCCCATCTGTCTTCTTTTTTCCAGACTAAACAAATCCAATTTTTTCAATCTTCCCTCATAGGTCATGTTTTCTAGACCTTTAATCATTTTTGTTGCTCTTCTCTGGACTTTCTCCAATTTATCCACATCTTTCCTGAAATGTGGCGCTCAGGACTGGACACAATACTCCAGCTGAGGCCGTATCAGAGCGGAGTAGAGCAGAAGAATTACTTCTCATATCTTGCTTACAACACTCCTGCTAATACATCCCAGAATGATGTTTGCTTTTTCTGCAACAGTGTTATACTGTTGGCTCATATTTAGCTTGTGGTCCACTATGACCCCCAGATCCCTTTTGAAATGCTATGGTCAAAATAAGATAATAAACTAGTTACAATCTCTATTCTGTTTACTGGAAGGTCTGTGCTAGCCTAGCAAAAAGTTGCCAGAAACATGTCAAAGATAATAAATAAGAATGATAGATTTAAAGTAATGCAAAGAGATGGTGAATCCCTCATCTGGGGTAAACAACCTTAGTATATAAGTGAAGCATTGGTTTTGAGACAGTTCACTAGACACGCGGATGCCTTCCAAATGGGTTAGTAATGTATTGGCCTTCCTTTCTGCATTATGTTGCATTAATCTTTTAGCAAGAATAATGGATTAATGAAAATGATTAAGGGCTTGTCTACACTACCACTTAAGTTGATGAAAGTTACGTTTCTCAGGCATGTGAAAAAACCACCCCATGCAACGTAAGTTACCTCGACTTAAAGCGGTGTCTACACCGTGCTATGTCGACACGAGACAGTCTCCCACCGACATATCTTCCACCTCTCACTGAGATGGAGTAATTACGTCGACAGAAGAGTGCTCTCCTGTCGACATAGCGTGTCTTCACCAGATGTGCAACACCGGTGCAGCTGCATCAACGCAACTGTGCTGATGTAGCATGGTAGTGAAGACAAGCTCTGTGCTTAGCTATTTGACATATCTTGTTACTGAATGTAATTGAACCTGTAACAATCGCTAACACCTAAAGTTAAGGCTCCCCAGTACTTTTCATTATAAAAGTCTGTTTTTAATTGCTTATAAGTTTGCAAAGCTTAAACCATTTGGGTTGAATTTTAAATCAATGTGTCTGCCTCAGGCTGAATTCTTTGGGAAGTTTCGGCTAAAATAGTTCAGCTACTTTTCAGAACAAGATAAGGGGAAAATATGTAGTTTTGCCCAAAATGTCTTGCAGCCAGTTCATTGAGAAGCTCTGCTCTATCACCCCTATGCTTGGGAACACAGACTAAATTTTGCAAAGGGGTTACACAGGTGTCAGAGATGTGCTTTTTGCAATCCCTGCAAGAAGTAAGCCCAAAATGGCCAAGTAAGAGTCTTCTGAAAAATCTCAGGTGGCCCGTGCTCAGTTGAGACTTCTTAGAGTTTGCCAGCTCAAGCATCTGAAGGTTCCATCATTACTGGACATGCCGCAGTACAGGGCTGCAGTAGTGAAGTGGTACTTTCATGCAATTGCTCCTTCCAGGTGCTGGGGGCCACTGTGGTACCCTGCACAGGAACTGAAAACAGGAAGATTGTCTCCCCTTTGCTCTCACTGCTCCCCTAACTGGTACTCAGACAGTTTGGAGGAGAAGAAAGAAGCTATCCAGTTGGAATGCAGAGGGGTGTGAAGTGGAGGACAGCGGCAGGGAAGAGACACAGGGTGGGGGAAGGGGACCAGAGCTCAGGAGTAAAAGGGATAAGAGCCTGGGGGAGAGGGAGAAGAGCTGAAGGGAGAAAAGGACAGGAGCCATGGAGGAGGAGGAAGAAAAGGAGAATGGGCTGGAGCTGGGGACAAGGGAAGGAGCCAGACAGTGGGGAGGGGAGCAGGCAGGACTGTTGGGAGGACAGGAGCAGAAGAATACAAGGAGAGGCTGACAGTGGAAGTGTGGGCGGGGAACAGGATCTGGGGGTTACAGTGCAACACAAATTGAACTGGCTAATATCATCCAGGGATGTGTTAATTCTTCAAATTGAAAACAGCTGATATAAATCAGGGGTGTGTTAACAAGAGTGTCATGTACACGGCACAGGAGGCAATTGTCCCGCTCTCCTTCACTCTGGCGAAGCCTCTGCTGGAATATTGTGTCTTCTTGCCCCCATCTGTACATGAGGAAGCAAGATCATCTGGAAAACAAAGAGATGTCCACTGAGACTTTGGGAGGGGCTGGAGCTAACTGGAAGGCATTCCAGTTAGCGTGAACTGCTGTGACGTTTTGGGTGAGAGAAATCCTCTTGCTTTTAGAATTATTAGCCTGGTAAAGTTTAGGATTTAGATTCTGGTTTTGCTATTTTATTTCCTTTTGTAACCAATTCTGATCTTCTATGCCAATACCACTTCATCACTTAAAATCTATCTTTCCCTAGTTAATAAATTTATTTTGATGTTTAATTTAGTGAGTGAGGTTTGTCTGCCCAGATTACAGAGGCTGGGGCATGTCCACCACCCTTTGAAGAAATGGCAAACTAATTAATGAGCTTGCATCAATCAAGACGGTCTTGAGCAGTGTAAAACACACATTTCTGGGGTGCAGGGCTGGGGCTGGGGGAATTTGCTGGTATCTCCCTGTATGTAGTTCACAGGTGGCATAGGAGAATATTCATATAACTTTGCTGGGTGTGTCTCTGCATGCTGATGGCTGAGTGAATGGAGCCTGGAGGGGTTTGCTGTTCACTAGCATAGTGTAAGGAGACAGCCTGGGCAGGAGAGTTAAAGAAGGTTCAGGGTTTCCACTGTCCAGATTGCACCCCGGGGCAAGTCACACTGGTTGGACAAACACCTGTCAGGAATCGTCTTGGTTTACTTGGTCCTGCCTCAGCACAGAGGGATGGACTTGATGACTTCTCGAGGTCTCTTTCAGCCCTACATTTCTGTGATTCTGTGATCTCGGCCTTGCTGATTATCCATGCTGGGGTGGGGTGAGGTTGTATGGCTCCACATAGCTGAATTTTTGTTTTTCCAATTAAGTTTTTTAAAATGTCAAAAATCTATATTAAAAAAATATTTACCTATCAGTTGGGAAATGCCAGAAATAATGTTGCCAGTGCAATGCTAATTCAGCTGTACTGTGCCTTTGTAGGACTATAATTACATGATCACATACTATATTTTGAGCAGGACCCCTGTCTTATTCAGTGCACAGGGTGGCGCATGCTCTGGGGATGAATCAGCGTTGTATAGTGAATAAGGCTCTTGGTCTAGGACCTTCTCCCTCATTTGTGCAGAACGTGTAGTGAATGAGATTTTAGCTGCACAAAGAGAGAAGATGGTCTTATGATTAAGGCAGTCAAATATCACTCTACAGAACTGGATTCAATCCCTGCCTCTACCATAGAGTCCCTATGTGAAGCTGGGTAAATCATGTAAACCAAAATTTTCAAAGGAGGGCCACTAATTATGTATTTCTCATTTTCTGGATTTTCAATTTGAGATGCGTAGGCTTTGATTTGCAGAAGTGCTAAGCACCCACAATCTGTAACTAAAGCCAATGCAACCTGTGCCCTGGACATACACAGTGTTATAAAATGCTAAGTGGTCTGCAAAATCAGGCCCCAGGCATCTGAAATTGGGTGCCCAAAATTAGTTGACACATGAGAATTTTGGCTTTAATCTTTGTGCCTCAATTCCCTGTGTGTAAAATAGGGATAATAACCCACACTCACACACACCCAATAGGGGTGTTATGAAGATAAATTCATTACTATTTGTAAAGCATTCATATGCTACAGTGACAGCACCAGAGAAAAACCCATGCAGAAATTAATAATTCTGCATTCTGGATTGGATGGTGCATGTTAAATAGTGCATGGGGCCACATATGTAATGATTAGCTACCCATTCAGTGAGCATCTTTTGCAACTTCAGCATTCTTTTACTGTAGCTTTTGGGGGATGTAAGTATTTACATAGTTCCTAACTGCATGCTAATCACTTTACACATATAAAATAATAAAACTTTTAAGTCTGAATGAACAATATGCAAAGGAACAGTAGAAGAAAGCAACACATTCTCCCTCTCTCTCACTCACACACATACACAGATAACCTATAATAAAAATATAAAAATGCAATATATAAAGTTATTTTGTTGATTTTCATATGCACACATAAGGAAAGCCAATAGAATCAATTACAATATATTAATTGTATGTTGCTTTCTTCTCCCCCTATTTTGTATATTTTCATATTTACATCGTGAATAAAAGGGGGGAAAGTAAGTGCGTGTGTTTGTGTGTGTGTGTGTGTGTGTGTGTGTTTCTACAATTATATAACCAAAACACAAAGAATAATTTCTATACAAATAGAAGTGAAACAAAAAAAAAACTTTGTACATTCATAATTTGGCAGAGAACATAGTTAACATTTGTGGACCAGGCCTAATATATATGTATAAACAAATGTATATATATTATCACGGTCTCCTTTTTCCAATGATAAGGTTGGGTAGGACCAACTTCTATAGGTAACTTGGTTTAAGTGCCACCTACCTTAGTCTAGATGTATTTTAGAGACGGAGAACTGAAGCTCAGAAAGGCTAAGTGGAAGTCTGTGACTGAGTAGGGACTTTACCATAGTTTCCCCCCATCTCCTAGGCTAGTTCCCTAATCCCAGCCACCCTTCCTCTCATATATATATACACACACCCCACCAGTATATATTAACTATTAATACAAACACTAACTACAGCACTATAATATTTACTTTATCATTTTATTATTACTGAACCCATAAGTATTTATACTTTTTAAAGCCCCCTGTTGATTGCCTCCATGTTTCTCTACAGGTCTCAACAATTTTCACCTTTAACTCCCACTACCAGTATATTCAGTTGCTGCCCACCTGCTAACCAACCAACTCTGAATATTGTGCTTCACTGCTCTATGCCAGCCCCATCATTTCTGTAGTAGAGAGTGAACAATCCTTAGTTTGACAGTCTCCCATCTCATCCAGTACCAGTAGCAACCCATTGATGGAATGGTTTCCTTTCCATTTGTCCTGACAGTCCTTGGTTTCTTGAAGTTGAGCTCAGACACTCCACTCAGAAATTCCATTTGGAATTTTAATAGGACTTCAGAGAGGTTCGACGAAAACTGCCTTGACTTTCATAGGCAAGTTAATCCTTGAATACTTCTGACAACAGAAAATGGAGAGAACCTCTAAGACAAAAAAGAATGAGCAGTTATTTATTGAAGAAAAGTGCATTATACATTCCCATTTCAAATACATTTTACTGTAAATTGAAATGTCCAGCTGTGGGGAGATTTGGAAGGAGGGGGGGAAAGTCCTCTTTTCACACAGCTTTAAAGAAAATCTGGCCTGTTAGTTTACAAAGCCATAGACTGTAGTTTGATTAATCAGATGGATGCTGCATACATAATATAGGGTATAAGGTCATAGCAAGAAGAGGACATCGGTAATAAAATGCAGTGATTACTTTTTTTCATATCACAAAAGGATACTATTTTTGCTGCAATATGTGAATGTGCCAATGAAAAAAGTGGGAAGAAAAAAATATTGTCTGGCACTGGTTGCCATGGCAGCAAGCTGAAGTTCAAGGAGAAGTGGAGAATCTGAATTCTGTGGCAGGTTAATGAATTTAGCATCTACAGGAACAGAAATGGATTTTCTGTCACAGCCTGTAAATCAACGACAGGGAACTAACATAGTGCAGATATTTTGGAATGGTTTAGATCCGCTTCTGATGTATGAAAAGTGTATCAAAAATTATCGCTTGGGGCCCTGTCCTCCCTCTCTCCCTCTTCAAACCAGCACACTTAAAAAGATATTAATGAAGCAGCTACATGCTGCTGATAGGAAAAGTCTTTGCCAAACACAGACCAGAAATCATGAGGCACCACTCTAGTCTGGGGAGAATGGATGAATAATATAACCTTTTGACAGTTCACAGTGTGCCACTTTCAAAGTTGAGCGTATGCCATTGCACACATATTTGCATGCACCTTATTTTTTCATGCAGATACCTGATGTGTGTAAATAAATCAAGTAGCTGTGAATGCATGTGGCCAGTCAGGAACCCAGCTCACCATAAGAGCATGCAAAGATCCAACTGACATCAGCATATTGATTATGTGCACGTGTAACACAGGTGCATGCAAAGGTAAGCACACATTTGCAGGCAATTACTCTTGACTATCTGGGCCAGTAGAGTATTTTATAGGAAAGGGTGTTTCATGGGATCACTTATCTCATCTGTTCCTCAAAAGAATTAAAGTGTTTCTCTGAAACTTCTGACCATGATCATTGGATGCCTGGATATAGTATGGGTGGATGGATTATGGATTCCATCTCTTCTGGGTGTTTCAAAGACCAATCAGCTGCTGGGAATTGCCTGTTCTGGATTGGTGTCTAGAAAATCCATATAAAATTGCATTGAACAAGTTCAGAATTCATCCCTGTGTGTCTGCAGTCTCTTTCTCCTGGCTATCAACCTCTGGTATTATGTGAGTTTCATAGCTTTGCCACAGTACTATGCCACAGAGTTCCAGACACTACCAATGGAGAGTGAGCAAAAGGAACTCAGATGAATGGGAAATATATTGAAAAAAACATCTCAGAACATGTCGATGCTCCCCATACTCTATGTGCTATAAAAATTGCTTCCTCTGTCTCTCAGTTGCTGGAGCAGAAGGGGCACAGTGTGGGTATTCACATGTTAAGAATGACAGAAAAAAATCTCCATTCACTAAATAAAAAAGAACTATAGTATCTTTATTTGTTACTTATCTGAATATATAGTGCCTGAATCTCCTTTCAGTTACATTCATGTAAAGCAGACACAACTCTATTGAAGTATGTGGAGTTACAACAGTATAAAACCAGTGTGAGTGGAGAATGAGGCCAAATATGTGGTGTAAGACAGTAAAATAAGAAAAGAAATAATTAAGTTATTAGAAAATAGTTGCTTAACAATAGTCATCTTTTTAAAGGGAGGCCCTCTAAAATTCACATGGGATGGCAATATAAGTGTGTGTGTGTGTGTGTGTGTGTGTGTGTGTGTGTAATAATTGTAAATAACAGCACTGGCAGTTTGTTATTGCTTGTGCTCTCAGTTGAGTAGATACCTGATTTTGTAACACCAAGATGTCTGTGCCCCGGAGTTCACTAGATTAAGCCATATTTTAACCTCTGCTCCTAGTTTCTTTGCGATAAATAATTACCCATAATTCGTCCGATCTGGCAAGCAGATAACATTGCCAGAGCTCCAATAATTTCTGCATCCTCCTTGTAACATTGTCATTAGGAAACAGACATTAAATAGAGACCTTGTTATTGTGAGGGTGATTTCAGTGAAGTATAATTGTACAGCGTGTCAACAAACAGCCGGGAAACCTCTGCTCAGAATGAAGCATTGGCATTATGCAGCCTCTGAAGGAAACAGAGCAAGTCAAGTAGCAAGTGGATTGTTTACATCTAATTATTAGACCATTAAATTAGGTGAGAAAAAAGGCAGTAGAATGCACTATGTCTCAACTTCACCCCCAACCTGAAAGGCAAAAGAACACAGATGTAAGAGTAGAAATTCATTGAGTCCCTATAGGAGCTCTGCTTGCCTATTGCTTTATAGACTAATGGACTACATATGTTACCATATTTTAGTAGAGTACTGTACGTAGATCAGAGAATATGTACATTCCCAGCAAGACAGATGTTTTGTGCAGTCAGTGGAAAATTCAGTCAAATAAATTGCAATTGCAAAAGTAATTGAAGTTCATTAGTTTCAGTAAATATACCCACCGAAGTTAGAGCACTTAAAGGAGACAGTGACATTTCTCTTTTAATCATGGTGAAGATAAAATAATTTTGGAAGGATTAGATCATTAGAGGACTACTTATGAACTGGGATTAGCAGGAAGAGGAGGAACTAATCATAAAAAATTATTAGAGTTATTTATAGCGTCTGTATACGTAAAGGGAGAAAACTAAACACAAGAGAATAGGGCTGACCAACGTGAGGAGAGACGAGAGCAAAGATAGTGTACAAGTAAATGGAACAGACACTGTGCCATGACTTGTACCCCGTGTAACCTTATTACCTTAGATGGCCCTGTGTATGCAGCACTACTTTGAACATTAGAATCTCTTTTACTGAGAGGAGCAGAGCTGAACGGCACACTGGGTAGTCCTCTACTGTTCTCAGGAGGAGATGATGGAAAAGACAAGGCATGTTCTTTGGTTCACATTCAGTACTTTGCAGGTAGATCACTTCTGCTGCTGTGGGGTTTTTTTTTTTTGCACTGAGGGCCAAGGTTGCTTTAACTCCTTCCTCATGCTGAGCTTTTATTTCCCTTTTTCTACACCCACTCTTCTTGAGTCTCCCTTTTCCAATTCCAACACAACTGCTGACTTGAAAGTATGCCACTCCCTCCTCTGCGTAACTGTGGGTCAGATTCCCGCCGTGAGGGAAGAGGGGGGGACCCTTTAGACACTAGCCACCTGGACAGCACAGGCCTCTGTGCCAAAAGTAGCAGCATTTTTGGTAAAGCTTATTCTACTTTGCAGCTATTGCTAAGTAGGGTGTGGCTTCTGATGCTGCCCAGGCAGGTTCAATTAAAATCAAACCTTGAAAGACAGGAAACCCCCCCCCCTTCCCCCCTGCAACTTCACGGATTAAAATATCATTTTGATTCTACTGTATTTACACAGTTGGTACACGGCTATTAGCAATGCACCATGTGCCATTATAAAAACAGGATAAACTGATGTATATTCTCACTTAGAAAACAACGTTGTGTTTGCTGTAATGAAATTTTGTAAATGGGTTTTATTAACCCCAAACAGCAAAAGATATACAGCACTGATGCTGATATTGGAAACACTTCTGTACAACCAGCTGCTACAATATTTTTGGAAGCCAGAAAGAGCAAACTTCTATCCACAGTGGTACACGCACAACTCCCATTGAATGGTGGCTGCACGTGTTTAATAGTAGAACTTGGTTCAAAATTCCTATGAGGCAACTGTAGCAACTGTCCCTCTGTAGCGAGAGAAGGACCCTGCCTGTCCTGTAATAGGTATAGTTCCAGAGCACCCGAACAGTGTGGAAGATGCGTACACTCAATCATGCAGGCGTAAAGAGAGAAAATGGGGCAAGTCTGATGGATCTATTGGCCGTGGGACGCTACAGAGCAGAGGTGCAAATGCTGCATATGCAATTGCTATCCTGGGGCTACAGTAGAGGCCTCAAAGCAGCTCTATTATGACTCACAGACCCGATTTATATTGCACCCCTCTTCTGAAACACATTCTTAAACCAAGCCCAGCTGTTTTCAATTAGTGTAGGAGTTGGGGAGGCTCTTCCGCAAATGAAGAGTCATTGGGGCCAGGGAGAGAGTAAGAGAGAGACAGTACAAGCATGAGAACAACTGTAGCCCTATGGATAGAGCACTCACCTAGGAAGAGGAAAGCCCAGGGTCCAGCCCCTGTCTTCCAGTGACTCTAATTGTTTTCCCAGAGTGTATTATCTTCAACAGGAGAGACGGAGAAAGCCTCCGTATCACATTATCCCATAGCCCAGGGGTTAGAGTATTTACCTGATACCTGGCAGAGCCCAGGCAAGGTGGGCTTGAACTGGGGTCTTCTGCTTCCTGGATGAGTACCTTAACCCTGGGGTTAAAAGTTATGAGGGAAGTCTTCCTCCTTTTCACTAAAACAGAGTAGGCAATATGGGCAGTGGATATAATAGGCCAGGGGAGGCTATGCCTCCCCTAAACCAAGCCTTAGCCCCACCCATACTCTGCACCCCCCCAAGCTGGTGCCCAAGCCGGTGGGACTGGGAGCTCAGCTCTGCTGCCAGCCAGAGGCTAGCAGGCCTGGGCAGCCAACGGCCTGGTGTTGGGGCTGGTGCTGGGGGCAGCTCGGCAGCCCAGTGCTGGGGCCCAGCAACCCAGTGCTGAGGGCTGGCGGTGGGGCAGGTGCTGAGGCCAGCTGGCAGCCTGACACTGCAGGTGGCCTGGCAGCCTGGCCCTGGGGCCAGCATTGTGGCCCAGCACTGGGGATGGCCCAGCAGCCTAGCTCTGGGGGTGGCCCAGTGCAGTTTGACCAGGGCTCCTCTGGCCATGGGGGGTGGGCGGACTCAGTGCTCTGGTAGACAGGGCGGGGGTGGGTGCTCAGGGCTCCAGTGGACAGGGGGGCGCTCAGGACTCTGGTGGATGAGGGGCGGGGCCTTGGGCAGAAGGGGCGGGGCCTTGTGGCTAGGCTCCCCAAAGCAGGGGCTCATGCACCACCCATGGTAGGTACCTAATGCCAAGAGAGGGTTTCCAGTTGAGAATCCCAAGCAGAAATAGGCACCTATCTCCAAGACTGGGGCAGGTTTAGCACATATCCCTGTCATCAGCATGTCCCATTGGCTAGCTTAGGCAGCTCCCTGTGTAGCACGCTGGCTTTTGTAAATGGCAGTAGGCACCTCTTTCTCCCTATTCATTATATAGGGAGTCTAAATCAGGCTTTGTGAATTACAGTAATTTTCTAAGCACCTAACCTTTAGGCATTGTGACACTCAGCATCACATACAGGACCAGGTTTTTAAAGGTTTTTGGGTACCTAACTCCCATTGATTGAATACCTTTAAAAACCTGGCCCTAAGAATATTAAAAAAGAAATGCTAAAGACTGAAATAAGTCACATGCAATTGTAACATACCATCTTTTGACTTAATCTGCGCTGCTGAGCCTGGAATATTGTCACTAGCCTATCTCTGCCACATGTCATAAAAAAAAACAAACAAGACGGTTGATTCTAGTATCATGACACTAACTGATCGTATGTTCTCAATCTACTGGTATTATCAAAATATACTTTATTTTACTGACAACAGTGCAAGAGTGTAAAAACAAATATAACTTTTATAGAGGAAAAAGCACTAAAATGATCAATATTCTGTAAAATAACATGATTTGGAGACACCTTCTGTGCCTGTTCACAATTTATAACTGGAAATGCTAATGTCAGCACTGGAATAGCAGTTGGAATACTGCCCGGATTCTCCACAAGGATCAGAGTCAAGAGTTCAGTGACACTCCTGGATTAACAACATGCGGATTTGTGCATGAGTCATTAAATTAGCAAAAGAGGGTGTTTATATTTACAGTATTTGTCAGCTCTGTTGCTTGGCAGGCTTAGAGAAAACAATTAGAGATGAGCTAATCGGTCTAGAAGAATCCAGACCAGCCCCAAACCTACAGTAAGGGGAGATCTGTTTCAGTGGATGTCCCTACCTTCCAAACCCCCTCTCTCCAGATCCTGGAGTTCCTTTGAGCCCCAATATCTGCAAGCTCAGGGAATCTTCCACTGTAAAAGAAAAAGGATATTCTTGATGGAGACAATTGGTTAAAACACTGGACCTCTTGGATGAATGAATAGCCAAGAAAATATTAAATAAAAGCATGAGTCATATATTATCTCTTTGTTTGACAGATATTTCAGGTTTCTATAAAGGCACACACTCCTTATACCTCACTCTGCATTATTTTTGGAACTGATCCCTTTCTGTGTTTAGTAGTGCAGTGACCAATTAGTGGTCTCTTGAGCACAAAGGAAAAGGGAATGATAATACATTCAAGCTGGCTCATCTACAATTTTTCTAAGTAAAGAACTGCTCAGAAGTACATGTTCTAGTAATTGAATCCTGTGTTTCTAATTGTGATAGCTGCATGTTGGAAAATGCTCAGAGTCAATGGAGTAGAGCACCATGGTGACAATGATGGAGGGGTAACGCAAAACCTGTTTGCTCAGCATGGAGAACAGAATGGTGCAGAGGGAGATATTGAAGTTCTGTTTGTATCCAAAGATTGCCAGTGGTTTTGGCTACAAATACACTGTGGTCACAACTCTGTACAGCAAGGAAGAATAAGCACTGTGTGAAAACATGTCCATTTGAGATCAATCGGATCATTTCTGGCTCTATGCTCAGGGACATATAAGTACTGTAAAAAGAAAAGGAGGACTTGTGGCACCGTAGAGATTAATAAATTTATTTGAGCATAATCTTTCGTGAGCTACAGCTCACTTCATCGGATGCACTGAACTGTACTGTAACAACTGTAATACTGTAATAACTCAGTGGAACTGTACATGAGAAGGATGCTGAATGCTAGAAGGAATCATTTACTTTAGTACTGAGTCTGCAGAATAAAATACAGGGCAGGTTGTAAACACACCATGGCATGAGAGGGTAGTTCAGTCTCGCTATTTATTTAATCCTAGGTCTCTGTGCTGAGACTGCCGACAGGTGGGTAAGTTGTGGTGATGCAGACATTGAGATCAGAGAACTTATTTCACAAAGGCTACTACAGAGCCCCTCAGACACCAATAACATTCAGACATTATCACCCTGGGCTGGATTGGAATCAGCAATGATGAGGGGAAAAGCTCCACACCCTCATCCAATTCCTCTCTCTGTTGTCTCAACACCCACGTAGAAGCCTGAAAATCAAAATGTCGCCCTTTAGTGTTTTGAAAACAAGGAGTCTCCCCCCCCCCCCCCCCGTCTTTTGGATGGGGGATGAAAAGAACATACTGGGGTGGATTTTGTTTGACGCCAACTACAGTTCACATAATGCTCCGTCCTGACAAAAATTCTTTGTGCACTGGCACACTCAGTAATATGAGGCATGTCCTGGAGAATGGTGTCGCACAGTTAAAAGCTGCTCCAGAGTTGGCAAACGGAGCACAGGGCTGCCAGGGGTGCTGAAACAATTTGTATAGTGGGAGTGCTGAGACCACTGAACCAAACTGTAAACCCTGGATATGATGGAAACTACTTCAAGCCAGGGTGTGTGGCAGAAGCCCCGCATCCCTAGTTACCACAGCTATGAGGGCTGCAAGGGAGGCAGTAACACAGACGCTCTGAGGGGAACACAGCACTAAGTGCTGAAGTCACAGAATCTCTGCCCTTTCCTCAGCCCATCTGCACTTTCCTCCTTTCCTCTAACAGTGCCTTTAGGAGTCAAACTCCCACTGGCCAATTCCTTCTGCCACTTCTGAGAGAGATACTGTTTGCTTGGACTCTCATCTTCATCCGCTCTCTGAATATCCATAGTGACAGCAGAGGAACACCTCTTACAATGCAGCTGCTCCCCACCTCCACATCTGGCTCCAACCTGAAATACCCATGGAGAGCCCCATCACTTGGAGCTGGTATGAAGGGGCTTCCACCAAACCTTAAGGAGAGGGGAACATGCAGCTCTCTCTCTTCCATGCTCCAGGAGAACATGCTGAGGAGTCAGCAGCTCTCTCTCTCTCTTCCATGCTCCGGGAGACTCTTCTGATGGAGGGCACCAAATTCACTGAGCATTGGCTTTGTTTGTTCACTTGCTTGCTTGCTTGCTTGCTACTAATAATGAAAAGGAATCTCAGCTCAGAAAAGCACTTCAAAAAGTTTTTTAACAACCCCAAAAACTATTGTAGAAAAAGGAGGGAGAGAGATAGCAAAGGTAACACTTTTTAAAATTTTTCTCCACTGATTTTATTAATAACAAGGTATAGAATACCTATAGAGCTTTTCATCGATCAATCTCCAAGCACTTTATGAATTAAGCAAATATCACGATTCCAGTCTCCACAGAAGGTGACACTGAGGCACATAAAGTGGATGTGGCTTCCCCAGTTCTCAGTAGTTGGGCTAGGACCCAGGTGATTTCCACTCCAGTGGCCTATTCACTGGGATCATCTCACTTAAGTTAAGTGGGCATTAAGTACCGAAAAGACCTCTCCAGGCCCCTTATCAGGCCTTTGGAACTACCATAGTGGAGACTCCCCCCAAATAATCCATCCTAGATTTTATACAAGACCTAATTCATGTTGGCACAAGTCTCAGAGAGTTTTAGTTCCATACAGATTTTCAGCCAGACAGGATGTGATCAAATAGTATTCAGAGTACTTTACGGTACTGAGCTTTACTGTATTAAAACCAGGCTCTCGGTAATCTGGGACACACAAGGAGCCTGGCAGACTTGGATGCTCTTCTTTATTTAGAAAGAAATTTATCAAGCTGCTTGCCAGATTAATATTTCACAGGTTTGCCCAGCTCAGACAAGAATCAATTAATTGCAAGGAGGTTTTTTTGGAAAGCAGAGGTCAGAAACCAGAAAAGAAGCAGTGTGATAGGGGTACTGCCACCTTGTGTAGCTTCTGGCCATAGCAAGTTTGTCGTAGGATGCCTTCCTTTTAGGCAACACTATTGAATAACGTAAATTATTAACTGATCACGTACTTCAAATGGCCACATTTTGACATGATAGAAAGGAAACTATTATGCTGGTTCTCTTGCAGAGTCTCCTTTCACATGAAACGTCTACAGGATCTGAAATATCTTAAGATCTAAATTATCTCTGGATTTTGATATCATACAGTCACCACTTTCAGCTATAATCATAATCTCTTGTAGAAATTGAGTAGATGATAAACACCATAAAGAAAGATGAAGAGAGGAAGCACTTTAAGGAGTGAAGTGTTGCACAGGAGGAAAACAAGTGACTCAGAAAGCAACAGAAAGTTAAGGTGACTGGACTGGAGTGTTTACCCCACACTTGCCCTGAAAGTGTTAATGTGGATTGAGAAGGGGGCTAATTAACCTGACAGGCCACAGCTGAGAGGAATTAGGTAGCTAAGCAATCCCCTGACTCAGGGAGGGAGCCTAGCTGGGAGGAAGGAACTAGGCTGGATGGAAATTGGAGGCAGAGGGGGCTGCTGGTAAAGTCTGCAGTCACTCCCTAGGAGGAGGGAGTGGTGAAACTGGGGGAGTGCCAGATGGTAAGGAAAGGTCGCAGGGAAAGTCAGTAAGATCCAGGAGGGAACAGACATTGAATGCTGGCTAGAGGGTCCCTGAGTCAGAACCCGGAGTGCAGGGCAGGCCTAGGTTCCTCTGCCAGCCATTGATGAAGTGGTGCAGTCAAAGGGAAGACTTCCTAAGACTGAGGAGGAAAGACTTTGATACCTTGAAAGGGGAAAATGTGAATAGTGACCTGGGTGGAGAGCTGAGTCATGAAGAGGGAGCAGCATCTCATGCAGACAGAGAGAGAAGGACGGAGGGATGGTGTGCAACCACGGGAAGGGGCATTGACCTCGTGAAGTTAATCCCCAGAATGGCCAGGAGGAGGTGCCAAGAGTTGAGCACCCTGTTACAGTGACCAATAAGGATCAACAGGACAACAACACAAACAGGCAGATATTGAATGCAGATAAATGTTAAAAAAGTTCACTACTACCTAAATACTGATCAAATAAACAGATCACAAAAATTGATGAGATCATGTAAACTTACGTATCTCATATTCCTCCACTTAGGTGTCTACTTTCAAAAATATTTTCTGCAGTTTAGCATTCCCTCTTCACTCTTTCAACATTTAAACTTAGAGATGATGAAAACAGAAAACAGTTGATCTTCCAGACTTATGTTATAAAGAGTTATTATTATTGTTTACATACAGACAGCTAAACTTCCATGTTCATTTCTGTGGAGCAACAGTGACATCTGATGAAGGAAGAAATACTTTCTATGCAGAGCTCACTTTCAGAAGTAACCCACAAAAACACAGGTTTCAGAGGAACAGCCGTGTTAGTCTGTATTCGCAAAAAGAAAAGGAGTACTTGTGGCACCTTAGAGACTAACCAATTTATTTGAGCATGAGCTTTCGTGAGCTACAGCTCACTTCCAAAACACAAGTGAACATAGATGTACATTCACAGGGCAAAGTTCAACCCTGCATAAGCAGATATAAATATAGGAATGTACATATTACAATTTACATATTATAACATCCCAGAGATCCAGCATCCTGTCTCTGACAGCGGCCAATACCAAGAAACTCTGCAGCTGGCAGATGTGGGCTAATCTGCCTCCCATTAAGGTCTCATTCCAATCTCTACTAGTTAGCGATTGATTTAAGACTCGTTGATTAACAGAGTTGTGTCTTCCTAGACAAAGACTGAATCTGGGCCATAAAATTCAAGATAATTCCAATCTTATAGTGGAAAACAGAAAAGTTTGGTTTTTTTAGAGATTTTTGCTATAATGGCAAATACTGACTTTGAATAGAAATAGTGATATTAGCGCTGTTCTGTTAGTTCAATGAATGAACCAATAGATACCAATTCTACGGAATCCGATTTGGCTCAGAACTCCTCAGTTTTCATGCCAGCTGGGATTGGAACCATCACAAAGGTGCTAGTCTCATCCTCCAGGGAAAGTTACCCACCCATAGCTGCCTTTTCCTAGCCCTGTCTCTAGCAGCTGATCAAGGTCACGTGAAGCAGTTTTGGCAGAAGCTGCCTGCTCTCCTACCTGCAAACTAAGTGCAACATTCACAATGACTGTTAGAGAGAAGAGGCTATAGAAAGAAAGAATGAGTGAAGATTTGAGGTACACACACACAATTTAATTCTAAATCACTAACCTCCTTGCATCATGAAAAGATCTATATTACCATGGATGTAACTTTTAAAATCTCATTTAGAGTTACAACTTCAAGCTTCTGAGTTTTCTTCATTGAATTGAACCCTTTCCCATTTTTCATTTGGTATTTTTTCTTTTACTGCATCCAGTGTAATAACTGTCCATGTCATTTCAGTTTTGATGGGCTCGTATTTTGAGGTCACAGTTCACAATTTCATTTAGATAAAGTTATCAGTGTAAGTTTGTCAATGTAATGTACACAGACCAGCTAAACTATTGGATAGTATAACACAGTCTTGCAAAAACTTACTTTTTCTGTAGCTTGCTACAGGAAGTATGAGAAATATTTCATCAGATAGTGCTTGGAAAGTAAAGACTTTGGTGGCTAGCAAAGAACTGAGACGTGTTAAACATTGATAAGGAAGAGACTTTGGCAGTACTCAAACAATCTATTTTGTCTGTCCTCTTCCCCTGTCGCCTTGTTATATTCCTGGTTTAGTAGAATGATAGCATTAAAAAAATGCTCTGTGCAATGTATGTAAACTCACGCTTCAAACATAGGCAGAAGCAAATTTGCTGGGTGTAACATGAAAATAAAATTACACTATAAAGGATCTGGAGTGCCTGAATAATAACTTCTTAATAATGTCCTTATTTATACAGTGTTATTAAACATGTAGATTTATAGTTCATAATTGATTTTTCAGTCTCTTGTCAGTGTGCTCTGCATGTAAATTCTCTACAAAACTCCCACTTATATAAAATGTGGTTGCATCAATGCAGTGGATTAAGCAAAAGAGATTACTGATACTAATTCCAATTGTCTAAAGAAGTGACTTCAACTTCAAGACATCAACTGAGATTAGGTCTTCAGAGCCAAGCCAAATCACATCACACGTCTGGCAGGCTTTTTATTGTTGGCTATAATAGGAAATAGATGAAGATAGTAATGTAATCTCAAAACTGCTGAACATCTTTCATTTTTGAAAAATTAAAGGAGTTAGCTTATTTTTTTTTCAGTCCTTTTTATCTTAAAAATCAAGTGTATGGTGAGAAACATCATCATGTGCCTCTAAGCCAAGTACCTTTCCATAAGTTGCTGGGGAGACAGGAAACATTCTGATGTTATCACAATTTCCATATATAAACACTTTTGCTGTTAGAAGAAACGAAACATAAAAATGCAGGGAGCTTTGCAAACACTGAAAGCGGCTCAGTGTATCAGACACAACTGGTAGAACCATCGTAATCATAAGAAACAAGTGGTCAGGTACAAGTCTCCACAGCTGAAGTCAGAGCATCTTTTCTTTGTATTAAAGGGACGCTATTATGTCACCTTTGTACAATGAAGTGCCATATGTAGGCCAGTGTAACTGTCACAATCTTCCTTCCATGCCTCGATGCCATATATTCATCCATGGAACAAAAACTGATTCAGGGAGAAGTAAAATGCATCTGTTAATTTTAGAGTGCAGCATTTGTTTTACTCCTTCATCTATGCAATACCAACAGACATGCACCTTCAGTGCTTCCTAGTTAACTTAAAACCCCATTAAGATGAACACTTGCCGTGGCTATATCCTCAGACAATGGCATGGTAGTTTATAACCCTCTACTGCACTTACCTTGTTATCAGCAATCTGAATACTGTGACATAATGAACTCCTCTGAGGACAGGGTTCTAAAGGATACATTCTCAGTGCAGTTGCCTAGGATTAAGGTCTACAACTTCCATAAAGAATAACTCAAACTCTAGGTCTAATTCCTAGGCAGAGTGTGCTGTAAATATTGTCCTGCAATGGAAGGGTCAGCAGCTGCTATAATGAGTGCTAAATCCAGAGACTGGAGTGGAGAATCTGTGGAGATACAGGCTAAGTAGTGGCAACCGTGGAACTCACTTCTTTGCTGTCTCAGTTCCAACCCAAGCAGCACAGTGATGTGGCGGAACTACCATTAAGTGGATACATAATTGGTTAAACAACTACAAACAAAGAGTAACTATTAATGGAATGATGTCAGAATGGAGGGAGCTCTCAAGTGGGGTTCCACAGGGATCTGTTCTGAGTCTGGTGTTGTTTAACATCTTTATGAATGACCTGGATGTAGGAGGAAAGAGCGTACCAATCAAATTTGCAGATAACACAAAGCTGGGGGTGGGGGGGTTGCAAACACTTTGAAGAATACAGCTAAAATTCAGAGAGATCTTGGTAAATTGGAGAACTGAGCTATAGGCAACAAAATGAAATTCAACAAAGACAAATGTAAGGTGCTATACTTAGGGAAGAAAAACCAAATACACAAATACAGAATGGGGGGGGGGGGGGAACTGGCTTGGAAGCAGTACTGCTGAGAAGGATCTGGGAGTTGTGAAGGATCACAACCCCAATATAAGTCAGCAATGTGATGCTGTTGCAAAAAAATCAAATGCAATTTTAGGTTGCATTAACAGAGGCGTAGCATGCAAGTCATGGGAGGTGATAGTACCACTCTACTCAGTGCTGGTTAGGCCTCAGCTGGAGTGCTGTGTCCAATTTTGGTCACCAGTGTCTAAAAAGGATATACAGAAACTGGAAAGGATCCAGAGGCAAGCGACAAAATTGATCAAAGGGATGGAATGCAAGCCATATGAGCAAAGGCTGATGGAACTGGGTGTGTTTAGTTTGGAAAAGAAGAGATGAAGGGGGGATATGCTAGCGATCTTCAAATATTTGAAAGGCTGCCATAAAAGAGATGGAGAAAAATTGTTCTCTTGCCACAGAGGGCAGGACAAGAGGCAATGGGTTCAAACTACAGCACAGCAGATTTAGATTAAATCTCAGCAAAAACTTCCCAACTGTAAGAACAGTAGGACAATGAAACAGACTGCCGAGGGAGGTCATGGAAGCTCCTTCACGGGAGGTTTTCAAAAGGAGGCTGGATAGACATCTGTCTTGGATGGTTTAGACACAACAAATCCTGCATCTTAGCAGGGGGTTAGACTAGATTGACCCTTTCAGTCCCCTCGAACTGTATGGTTCTATGTAGTTCTGGACAAAGGCTGGGTTACCTGCGCAAGTAACTAGGCAATGTCCCTGTATGTTCCTGGGGTTGACTGTAGGGTTTGAACTTGTGACATACAGAACTAAAAGCATGAGCCACTATTGTCTGATCTAAAGAACTTGGTCCTCTTGCTGGCAGCTATAGCAAAAACTCATCAATCTCAACCACCGACTGCCAGAGAAGGACAACTACTCAGTCTCCTAGTACATGTTACACCTGCACACACTGAGCAGCGTTTACTGTATGGTGCAAGGTATAATATTAAAAAAGGGCTTCAGTAGGTCATAGGCTTATATAGCAGCTCTACCTGGATTCTATTGTGAATGTTTCCCAGTTTCTCAGCACTGTCATGGAGATTTTAAAGCGGGCCGCTTCATTTGACACACCATTTCCCACCAATGGTATGTGCATGTACATGGGCAGAATTTGCCACAGAGTTATGCAGCATAGGGAGATGCCCACATTCTTGGTGAGCATAGCATTGTTTTTTCCTCCTGTCTGTAGTTGACACACACGCACGACTGGTGGTGTCTGCACACACAGAGGGTGGGACCTACTAATTTGTGCAATTTACTGCTCTTGGAAGGGGTGGAAGGATGATGGCACATCTGTACATATGTTTCGCCTCTTGTAGCTGAATCATGTAAATGAAAGGACAATTAGGCCAGCAATGTATGTTACCTCTAAATTACCCCGGGCACAAGAAAACAGCAGTACCGGATGTGAGAGAGAGGTCTGCAACTGGCATATTAATGTCCTAACAGGCCCACTGTACCCACAACATGGGCATTGTTAATCCCAAATTAGTTCATATTGAAAATCCAACATTCCTTGGTCTGGAAATGAGTATCTATTTTCTTTTGTGGCTGCTATAGTTTAAAACTATGATACAAATTATACAACTAATTATATGGCCTAAACCTCCCAATGTGTTTGCTATATACGTGCTGTACAATGCAGTACAAGCGAGGGGAAATGACAAATCCAAATTAGAAAATCATCAGGCAGGTGCATTACACACATCTGGAAAGGAGACAGAACGAATTCCCCTTAAGGCAGTGCTAATGAAGTTCAGGTTCTGCCATTCACGTTTTGTTGTCTGCTATCATTAGTAGCACAATCTTTCTGCATAGAATTACAAAGTTTTAACTTCTTTTGACTTTTTTACTCTGATCTTCACCTTCTTTGCCATCTTATGGTGAACTAGAATTTGGAGTCAGTATAACCCCCCGAGATGAGCGAGAGAGAAAAAAGGAAGACATGAAAGCTGTTTCCAGAACTGTGCTAGTTGTGAGATTGGCAAGCATGGCTTTGGCATAATGGTGCCTGCCAATCACTTCTGAACAATGTTTAGAGAACATGGCTTTTTTCACAGTTTCAGTGTCCTGAATGGACAGCAAATAAAATATAATAAATCTCCCTAGCAGGTTGTAACACAGTTTCTGAACATGGTTTATGACCATATTCAGGTGGATGCAAGTTCTTATGGCCATTTTTTAAAATTATGGTTCCACAAGCCTCATGTGGTCAGAGTGAGCAGGGGAAAGAAAGAAAGACTGAACTTTGCATGGCTGTGCCACAGTGTGATTTCTTCCCAATACTTACATGAATTTTTAGTGCAATTCATGGACACAACCTACTTTGACCACTTTTAAAATATGTTAGATATAAATCTCCCTTATTTCCCACTACATAAGCAGAGTGAAAAATATCCTTCTGAACAGTATAGTTCCTGAAATGTTTATATTGCATTTGTAAAGAACTGTAGCCACAGACACAGAGATGTAAAGTGTCATCAGCTGAGATCAAATGTGGATGTTTATCACCAAAAACACAACCCCCTGCTACTTCAGCTTAAGGAGTAACTGCATTATCGGTATAAATGGCATCTATTCACGGTGGATATATCCAGAAAACCTTCTGCTCAGTGTCTGAATATCAACATTTGAGTGGTTACCCAATAGTGTGTTTAGTCTGAGTAAGCCTTTTCTAGGAGGCATATATACTGACTGTAGCTGTGAACAGATCGGTGCCTTTCCCACCTGATCTCAGACAAAGTCCACACATATAGTCCAGAATCATAAACTCACTTTCTGCCTGGAGTTTGGCTTTCTTAACTCATGAAGTTTAGCTCAAATATTCTTCCCAGGCATGGTTGCTCCTAGGGTTCCTGCTTTAGGACTCCTCAGCCCACAACCTAGGTCCCCAAACCCCTTTAACCCTATCTTAGCAGGATTAACACCTGCTATTAAAATTTCACCCAATCACTCCTCTCCTGCAGTCAAAACTTCACAGTGAGACCACAAGATGACTGTCAATGTTTTGGGGGGAAATTTCAATTTGAAATATGGGAGACTTGCTATCACTTTTTTTCCTTAAACTGGGAGAGATTTTGGTATGTCTCTTAATTCTGTTCTTCAGGTCAGGGAGTAATTTTAGCTGCTTTAAAATGGATACCAGGTAGAATTAGGTATTTCTAGACAATATTTTATTAGGCATAAGAGAGCATATATAGCGGTGAGTCAGAGTTTGAGGGTGTTACAGGGGATTTCTCTAGGGTCTAACAATACACAAATAGATATAACAGTTCACATTTTGCATAATCTGAGTACAAAGGAACTCTCTCTAGTTTTGTGGTGAATTTCATCCTTATCAGACAGTGCAGAAGTAGTTTGCATTGGAAAAGAAAGTATGGTGGGTATCTTAACTGAAAAAGACTCTTTCTTCAAATCTCTCAGACCTCAAGATTCCATGACCTCTCAGACCTCAATACCTCAAAGTCCATGTCTGTATTTATGCATAATTGCATTGTCCAACCAAGTGCATCATACTGCTTGGTAATTCCCAGTGAGTTTAGTACAACTGACCAAGACTGAGGGCAACTCAGTCAAAAAGAAATTCAGTGCTGTCAAAGAGGGATAGTAGATTTTACAATAAAAAACAAGACTTTTTTAAACTATATGTTAATGGTATTTCTCAGGTTCTTGTTATGAAGGGAATAGATTGTCCATACCTTTCTAAATTACCTTTTCATAGCAGTAATGAGATCAAAGATTAAATGATTTTTGGCTTAATGGCTGTGTATATTAATTGCCAAATGTATTCGACTTTTGGATTTCTCCTGATAATAAAATGCTTTATGGTTGTGTGAGTATAGACTGATTACTTTTCCTTTTGTTGCTAAGTTCACTAATGCATACAGGGAACACAGTTCTTTTTTGGAGAAATTTGAAAAGGAATCACTACTATTTTCTTTTGCAGGTCTTTTTCTTTCTCTGATTTAAATTATATTCAGAGATATGTAAATTGTGCGGTTCCTGTTGTATGCCTGAAGTTAGTCCACAGCTATGTTATAAAGTTCATGATGAAATCAAAGCTCTGATTACTATGCACACACGTTCTTATGATAGCCTGGGCAGTAGAATTATGACAAGTGGAAGTTTAGAACACATCAAATATTATCAATACAGGATTTGTTTTTCCATATCTGTAAATAATATTCCCATAATTCCTTTATTGCAGAATAACAAATGCAAAGAAATTCAAAAACCGACTTATCCTTAGATACTGAGGACATTTTCCCAAGGTGTTGGGCTGTTATTCAAGATGTTCCCAAACCAATGGAAAAGAAAGGCATAGAACTAACTGAGAAATTTGAGAGTGATAAAAATAGATCTTGATGCTTGATGAATGAACCCCTTATTAAAGAGGCCCTAGTTCAACAAAGCATGTAAGCACATGCTTAAGTCCATCCCTATCCAGCAAAGCACTTCAGCATGTGCTTAAAGTTAGACATGTGCTTAAGTGCTTTGCTGAACAAGGATGGATTTAAGTCCCATTGAAATCAATAGGACTTGAGCACATGCTTCTGGTAAGGCATTTGCCAAAGTGTTTGTCGAATACGAATGGGCTCATGAATTGAAGCCCAAGATCAGAGCTGTTAAGAGATGTTCCCGGGCATCTAAGATGCAAGGAATTCAGATCCATGCAAGCTGAATATGAAGAAAGTGTATCCAATAACAGTTCACAGTTCACATGGTTGGAAAATCTCTAGTTACCTTTGTTCTTTTTTTTATTCAATTAACAAAAATCACAGATATAGTGGCACAGATTTGTGACATTTTATAAACACAGTTTGTGTTCAGTGCCTCAAAGAGTGTACAGTGTAACACTATAGAAAAGAACAACAGCTCTAGTCCAACATGTTTTAGCTGACATCTACTCCCAGAAGCACATTTTTATGTGAACTAGCCAAGTGGGACAGAAGGAGTAAGAGGAAAGAACAGCAATTCTGACCCGCCAGCTGTAGTTATTGCTGATGGGTGACAAAAGATGTGGAAAGGTGTTACTTCTCTTTTTCTTAACTCCGGGAGCATTCCTTAAATTGATTTTGCAGACTAAAATGTGTGCTACATTTCTCATGAAGGGTGAAGGGGAGTTATCATATGGACTGGTGTTTGTAAAATAGCATTGCCTTAAGTTGTTATATTGGAACTGGCATATATGTTTCTATGAACTAGATGAACCATGCTATGTTGTAGATACTATAAACACTTCAGTTATATATGTGTGTGCGCGTATATATGTATGTTTTATATTAGGAGATAAAATACATGTGGAAATAAAACACACAAGTCAGGCTAAAGTTGTTTAACATAAAATACTAATAAGGGGAAGTGTGATGCCACAGCTGGTTGAACTGAAAATTCAATGAATTTAGGTCTTTTTCAAGTCATTAGACATTTATGAATTATTCCTAATTTCTGCAGATAGATTCATCATCATTAGTGCAATAAGTAATCACCATTAGTATGGCTGAATGTTATATTATTCATGGTATGTGACGGGTCACATGATATATTTTCTGATCCCAAAGGAATGACTGAAACTTTACCAGAAGAATGATGGATGACAAATAAACAGTGAATGATAAACTACATCCTCCAGCACAACTTTATGAAACTTTGAGAACATTTTCATGAAAGCCTGTTCTGCCTGTCTTATAGCACAAGAACAAGGGGATTGGATAATTATATGGATATCAAGAATATCCAGTTATCATAATTAACTATAAGTTTTGGAAGGGTTATTAAACCTTGTGCTTCAGGGCTTAAGCCAATCTTTTTAACAATTAGAGACCAATGTGGGAGGTAGATTATCCCACATCTACTTACTGCACGGTTCTTACACCTTCAGAGCCAGAACTGTGAACTAAATGGACCTATGGTCTGATCCAGGATGTCTATTCCTATGTTCCTAAGAACAGCAGTGGAACAAATTCAAGTCCTTTATTTGTGAATATATTTCTGATAATTTTTTCCTTATAAAACCAGTCCTAATGACAATGCAAAGGTCAGAAAACTAATAAACGAGAGAAAATAATGCTTCATACTAGATTCCACAAGGGGTAATACTACCAGCTAAACATGAGCACTAGGTACATTTCACTCTGCTACTAGGAAAACCTTTTTGCCAGTGAAACTTCTTGACTAATGAAGTAGTTATGGCACACTCACTAGTCAGTTTTCAGGAAAGGTTACATAGGTGTATGGATATAGTATTATAGGGCCCTTCTGAGTCAATGTTAGAGGCTGGTTCAGATGATCCACGAGGTACCTTGTTCTTTCCACTTGTGTCATCAGTGATTCTATGATTAAAAATATTTCCTTTCAAAGGAACTAGGAGTGTTGAAAGTAGAGAAAAGGAAGGCCAGCTTTATAAACAGTGGGAACTACCGAGACCAAGCCATTATTGTCTAAGAAGCTTCCATGAGCCAGGAGATATTTATAATCTGGTATATTTCAGGATAACCATGTTATCTCACTGAAAACAGCATGTCTGATAGAATTCTAGTGAGACATATTAAACAGACGTTTCATATGAATGGCTGAAATGTCTGGGGAGGTTTGTGACAAGCTGCAGTTGATATGCTCAGGCTGTTCAGGAATACACTAGAGAAAAAGACCAAATCTCTGTCTTGATTGAATCACTCCCTGCAACCAAATTAAATAAACAAAAAAATGAGAACATTAATGCCAAGAATTACATGAGTACAGGTGTGTGTGTTTGCCATAACAAAATCAAGTGAGTTACTACATGGCAGTGCAGTTGTTCTCTTTAACTTTAATTTGGTTAGGATCAAATAACAAATGGTCTTTTTGGAAGGATGTAAAGCAGGGGTCTCAAACTCCTGGCCCGCGGGCCATCTGTGGCCCAAGAACCTCCCCAATGTGGCCCACAGGGCTCCAGCAATTTGGGGGCCAGTCCCCTCCCTTGGCTCTGCCTGTCGCCCCCGGGTGCTCCCCCCACACATCCCCCAGGTGATTTACAATGGCCCAGGGCCCCCTCCCACCACGGCAGCGCAGTGGAACTGAGCTGCTTCTGTCTGCTCGCTCCATGTATCTGCTGGCCTCTCCCTGCAGCCCCGGGGTGGTGCGGGGCTGTGCCTCTGTGCTCTGCCCCTGCCCCGAGTGCCCCTGTGCCCAGTGAGAAGCTGCAGGGTGGTGCCTAGGGGCAGCAGTGCGCGAAGGCCCCCGGGCCTGCCCCACCTTGGAGCCACAGGTAAGCACTGCATCCCACCCCCCAACCCCTCCCAGAGTCTGTACTCTCTTCCCACACACCCCCAGCCCCCAAACTTCCTCCCAGAGCCCACACCCCCTCCCCCTTCCTACACATTCCACCAGCCTCCAAACTCCCTCCCAGAGTCTGCACCCCCTTCCCACACATCCCCTCCCAGGGCCTGCACCCCTCCCCCCGTCCCACAGCCTGCTAGCCCAACCCGTCCTCCTGCACCCCTGCCCCAGCCCAGATCCTGCACCCCAGACCCTCTCCCCCACCCAAACTCCCTCCCAGAGCACAACCTCTCACCCCTTCTTCACCCAAACTCCCTCTCAGAGCCTTAGGCAGGCGAGTGGCGGAGTTGGGGGGGGTGGAGTTTTGGGTGGCGGCATGGGTGACATTATTGGCCCACTGGGAGGATTTGAGGACTGGCACTGGCCCTAAGATAAATTGCGTTTGAGACCCCTTATGTAAAGGGTTCTTGGAGAGGCTTTTTTTCCTATAATACTCAAACTTCTCTTTGGGTTTTGCACATACCATATCACAACTCTGCTATGTGTAAAAATGACACACTATGCACAGCAGAAAAGAATCTGATCATTTCCAGTACTGTACATAGAAATATAGCCACTCTAATAAAGGGATTTTTCTCTCTCTCTCCCCTTTTCCCCTTGCTTTTGCATGACGTTATTTATGTGGAGGGCTTTTGTTTTAAAAGCTATTTTTATATTTCCTCCAAGTAAACAAATGTGAAATAATGCCGTGTTGCAAGAAACATTACAATTAACTATACTGCAATATGAGAGCCTGAGGTGATGTGGTGATAGATTAGGGCACATGCAGTCCCATCCCAAGCACTTTTCAGCAATCAGCTGAGGAAATCATGAGGTTCGCAATTGGATCAGCTGATTGAATAAAATACCCCTTCACAGATCTGTCATTGCAACTGGGACTCCATGTGTTTCACTGTACAGCAATGCAGTATTTCATTGCTGCTATGGTTGAAATAAATCCTTCATTGAGGCAGCAGTTAAAGATTCCTTTTGTGTATTTTTCTGTTTAGTTAAAGCACTTCAGCACCCTCAGTGGTTCAACAGACATTGAAAAACAGCCAAGGCAGTGTGCAAAATTCTAATGTACCATGTATACCCCTGAGGGTTAAAAGCAACAGACCTAAATCAATAAATGTTTCTCTGTTAGTCAGCAAAAAACAGATGAAGATAGTGAAGCAACAGACTCAAATGGCATAGTTAAAGCAACCTTGAAGCACTAAACACAGAATATAGAGCTCAGCAATATGAGATATCAGATGCCAGAGGTGCTTCTTCATTTAGCTTCTATAGTGAATAGGAGTAGCACCTCTATGATGTTTTAATGGTCTGTTAACAATCAGTTTATTGGAAACAGGCTAGTGTTTTTTCTTCTTCTCTGGTCTAAGCAGTTCTCTCTTCTGACAAATCAGCATTTGATCCGACAGACTGTCCAGCGGTGATAAGTGCTCAGCTTTGCCAGAGAGGACATAGACTTCGGGTAGACTTTTGTCTAACAAAACTGATGGGAACATTCCACAGGCTGGAGATTATAAGATTAAGGATAGTGAATTTCTTAGGTTCAAGACCACAGTCTCGTTATAATAGCTTTATCCATGCCACTCAAGGCCACTGAGTAGCTGTTTTTCTATTAAGCCTACCAGTTCATGCACAGAACTACCTTAAATGAAAGCTGAGCCTGATAATGACAATCACAACAGTCAATGCGGTGGTGTGTAGGAGAAACACAAGCTGCTGTTAATAGAGAGAGGTAAGGGTTTTACAATATGGAGTTTGCAGTATGTTGAAAGGATAAACTTCAACATATTATTCAGTTTCTAAGGACAAATCCTGCCCCGCTCCTCAATAGCTGGAGAGGAACCTAACCCAGTGGAACCAGTGTAGTTACACAAGAGAGAAAAGGGCACAGGAACTGTGACTCCTTGCACCAGGAGTCTCCCCCATCATGGAGTTCTGCTACATGGGGGGTCCCTACACCACAGCAAGCCAGGGATTGGGGGGCAGGGAGGGAAAAAATGAACCTTAAAGAAGAGATAAAGCTGAGCCAGTGCTACATTCAGACATTTATTCCTTCCTCCATATATACTGTTCTCTCCTATGAAGGACTTCCTGTAAGTAGAGTTCTCTAAATTCCTACATATGACCCTGTCCATCAGCATATGATCATAAAAACTCTAAAAAAGATCTGGGGGTCGTGGTGGATAATCAGCTGAACATGAGCTCCCAGTGTGATGCTGTGTACAAAAGATCTAATGCAATCTTTGAATGCATAAACAGGGAAATCTTGAGTAGGAGTAGAAAGGTTATTTTACCTCTGTATTTTACTCTGGTGTGACTGCTGTCGGAATACTGTGTCCAGTTCTGGTGCCTTCAATTCAAGAAGGATGTTGATAAATTGAAGAGGGGTCAGAGAAGAGCCACAAGAATGATTAAAGGATTAGAAAACATGCCTTACTGAGATAGACTCTGAGAGCTTAATCTATTTAGTTTAACAAAGATAAGCTTAAGGGATGACCTGATCACAGTCAAAAAATACTAATATGGGAAACAAATATTTAATAATGGGCTCCATAACTGAGCAGAGAAATGTGTAACACAATCCAATGGCTGGAAGTTGAAGCTAGACAAATTCAGGCTGGAAACATAGTGTAAATTTTTAACAGTGAGAATAATTAACCATTGAACAATTTACCAAGACTCATGGTGAATTCTTGAGCACTGACCATTTTAAAATCAAGATTGGCTGTTTTTCTAAAATATATGCCCTAGGAATTATTTCAGGGAAGTTTTAAGGCCTGTGTTAAAAGTGAGGTCAGACTAGATGATCACAATGGTCCCTTCTGGCCTTGGAATTTATGAATATTTAAGCACCCCATACTGGGAAGCTCTCTATCCTAATAAGTAGGGGGGAGTCTATCAGCCATCCTCCCCCAACAAAGGGGAACACATTTGACATAGGGTGCATCTGGCAGTCTTGAAGCTATAAAACAGCTAAGGAATGGCTTTGCTACACATCTATGGCCTGGGGAGAAGGATTCCTTCTCCCTGCCCTGTGGAGCTCCCCATTGCACAGCCCAGCTGTTTAGCTTTGTATTTTTGTTCCAGAATCTGGCCCTTAGAAATACAGACTATGCAAATGGAACGTTGTCCCCAAATGTAAAGAACAGAAAACAAATAAATACAATTCTTTTGTAAAATGAATGAGCAAGAGTCAACAAGACTTCAGCAAAACTATGGGAGTTTCAGGCACAGAGAGCTTGGAAGGAGGAAGTGGTTAAATTACGGACCTTGGAGTTAGATCTGGTTTCAATTCCAAGATTAGCCACAGACTTCAGGCATGATGTTCAGATCCAATTCAACTGCACTTGGCACAGGACTCATGGGGGAAGAATGGCAAAGTTTTTTGCAGTGCCCCAATTCCTGAAAATAATAAAAATATGAGGTGACCCTAGCACATTTTTTGCATTTTTAAATCCATTGGAAACAGATGTTTCCCCCTCTTTGCCAGTAATGAGAATATTTTTCATGTGTTTATATATGTGTGAAATGTTCCATAATAAAATAAAGAAAATAATCTCTCAGACTGAAAAGTTCTTGCTCCAAAGGTAAGCTACACACTAACTGGTAATTTTGTTTCCTTTGTCTCTCAGTTGTTGATCAAATCTCATTTCGCTGTAAGCATGATTTTTATTATAATATTGGACGCTGTGAGTGCAAGGGAGGATCTGTCTTCTTATGAGAATAAGCTGGGCTCATTGCAAAGATAACTCATTCAGAGCAAAATCATATCTTTACCAAGAATATAAGTGTCAGGAGAAAAGCAAATCTGACCACACATGCAGCACAAAATCCACCCTGTAGATGCATTACAGGATGGCTCTGGGAAGGACATAGCATCCAAGAAGTGTAAGACTGGAAGGGACCTCGAGAGGTCATCAGTCCAGTCCCCTGCACTCAAGGCAAGACTAAGTAATAACTAGACCATCCCTGACAGGTGTTTGTCTAAACCTGTTCTCAAAAATCTCCAATAATGGAGATTCCACACCCTCTCTAGACAATTTGTTCCAGTGCTTAACTAACCTGACAGAAAGTTTTTCCTAATGTCCAACCTAAACTGCCCTTGCTGCAATTTAAGCCCAAGGCTTCTTGTCCTATCCTCAGAGGCTAACAAGAACAATTTTTCACCCTCCTGCTTATAATAATCTTTTATGTACCTGAAAACCCGTATCATGTCCCTTTCCATTCCCTGTTTATTGCTTACCTCTTCCCTTTCCATTCTCAATCATACAGAACAATTTTCCCTTCCATTTGCAACTGTGTTGACCATCTCCTTTCCCATAAGTGATCAAATAACATCTCTCTGGTAACTGCAGCAATTACTTACACAGAAAAGTAACATTAGGAAAATATTAATGTATTTTAACTTATAATCGAGCAGCTGGAAACAATGAAGGGAGCCCAAACTGTGCTTGCAGCCAACAGCAAGTGCTCCACAGAGCACAGTTGTAGGAACCATTGGAATATTTCCACCAGCTAAGGGGCTGCCCTGGAAAAGATTACAATCCCTGACTTTCTAAACAGAGAACAGTACTAGTTGGTGCCAAAGAAAAAAGAAAAATAGGAAGGAGCTGACTAAATTACATTTATGGCTTAAATCTGAACCAAACGTCTAGGGAACAAACAAAAGATGTACTGATAATGGAGCCAAAGGGACAGCAAATCAGATCTGGAAAGTCTGGATAGTTGTGTCATGCTCAGAAAACTTGGAACTCTTATCTACTGTACTCAAAAAAGTGTTTGTTTAATTTGGATTTTTGGAAGCATGACACACAAATAACTTACATAGGATCCCTATAAACAATAACTAAGAAGTGTTTGAATTTGTAAATTTACAACTAGTAGAACTGGAACTAAAATGTACTAATACCGTCATACCAGAGACATCTTATAAATACTAGCAGTGTTAAAAGCTGGAGACACAAATGAGAGGAGAGACAGTGTACCAGATGCTAAGTACTAGAAATAGCAAAATACCATTCCTATCCAATTAAAAACCTGGCTTATGTCTCTTTTTTGGACATAGAACTATCTATGTTAAAAAGCATTATATGCCTATGGATGTGAAATTTAGAAAGGTTCTGATTTTCATTCTTTTGTTTAGACTGACATCAAAATGGTAGCCAAGAACGGAAAAGATGATTTTGGTGAATTACTGTTTTCTTCGCCTTATCTTTTTTTTACAAAAAAGGATTGCAGAATACTCAGATCCCATAACAGTAATTTTGACCAGATGTTTTTCACAGATCCTCAGTAAGACAAAAATGCTCTTTAATAGACATATATGCCCCTACTGAGCAACTCACGGTACCTGCAAAATTAAATGCATTTTTGTGAGATTTTAACATCAGCCAACCATCAATGGATGAGATCTATAAAAGTGTCATCACTCATAATTGCTGCCAGTGATGATGGATAATATATGCAGGCAATACTGTTCCACTGATTGTTGCAAGAAGAAAAGGAGAAAGTGATCAGTGCTTTCATTCCACCAATGATAGATTGCCTGTATTTTTTAACAGTATTTGTGTTTACAACAAGGAGTTGGCATCTTGGATCATAAAATGGATCAGAGATATAGCCTTAGCTTTGTTTGGGTTCTTTTAAGAAGCACAGTTTGTCATCCATACAGAGCCAAACTAAATAGCTGAGACTACACACTGAAGTCCTTACTCAGTCATTGACTTTTCTGAGAGTTTTACCTAAGTTAAGACTTCAGGATACAGTTTATTTTGAACAGAAGGGCATGGTTGACATCCACAAATTTCTTACTTTTTTCCGGAGAGAGTTGAACTGTCCACACTGGATTCCTGTGGAGCTTTTAAGACCGTTACAGATGGACTTATCTACCCCAAACTAGCCACCCACTGTGCCCCACAAGTGGCTCAGTCCTTCCCACTCCTCCCTACCTGAAAAACCATGATCCCTATGGTATATGGCTATCTCCCTCTTCCCCCAGGCTGGACCCATCCTCTGGCCATGTAGATTTTATGACAAGGTCTGCATTAGGGGCCATGCTGACTTAGGGGACCTGATTCTCGTGACATAAAAACCCTCTCATACCACTTTGGCAGAATAAAGTGAGTGAAACTGGCACCCACCCGACCGACAATATCCCCTGTTCAGAGACCTGCCCGGGTTGTGTAGAGCCAGTTTCTTGAATGCCTCTGAGTTCTGAAGGGCGCAGAATGAAGGATGTGTGGCTGTCTGGTGTGTTAGGCATTGCATGAACTCTGCATTTACTGTTTGTGTTCTCTTTTGTTCTATGTCAGGGGTGGCCAAACTGTGGCTTGCAAGCCACATGTGGCTCTTTGACTATTAAAGTGCGGCTCATGGAGTTCTTCCCTCCCACCCCCCATTCTCCACCTACCAGACTGGGAGTGGGGGGAGCTCGGGACCTCTGCCTTGCAGCAGGATGGTGGGGTAGGGGGTCTCAGCCCAGCAGGGAGGAGGGTCTCTGGGCTTCAGCTCCACAGGGCGCACCTGCCGGGGCTCAGGGCTTCAGCAGGAGCAGGACTAAACCCCCAAGCCATATCAGGCACCACCCACGGGGCTGAAGCCCTGGCAGGTGCAGCCTGGCTCTCAAACTTCTGAAGATTGTTGATGTAGCTTGGAGGGTGTGTAAGTTTGGCATCCCCTGTTCTATGTATTTCCTGCTTCTTGGGGGTTTCAGTTTTCAGCTGCCAACTTCCACATTCTGGAAAGGCATGGGGCACTGCTTAACACTACAGTAATGACTTTTTTGGGTACCAAATTCAGTGACTTACAGCAAAGCACATTATGTAAAAAGCAATCTAAATAAATAATAAGATATTTTCTTTTCATTTGGGGTGTCGTATTTTTGAAAAATTGAAACAATTCAGGAATCCCAAAGTGCCTGTGGCTTTTTTTTTTTTTAAATAAATAGTTTTTCAAGTTTGGGGCTGAAGCGACTTGGTTTCATCAGCTCCTAGCAGTCACACACACACACACAAATCAGAACATTTATTTTTGACACTCATAAATGTCAAAGAAAACATACACTGATTGTTCATTTATCATACAGAGGTAGAACAAACATATGATTGGAAGCAGAATGTGTTGCAATAATTTCTGAATATGTTCCATATTTTTACACTCCATTGTAGTCTGTGTTTTGCAATTTACATTCGCTATGCTAGAGGTGGAATTTATTAAGGTAAATTAGGGGCAAGACAGGGATTCATATTTCAGATTTTTATCCCATTCTCCCATGTGAACGCAGAAAATAAATGTCTCCTTGATGCTGATTATTCCCACCACCACTGTCTGCAGCTTCACTGCTTTCCCAATCCAGCTGAAAAAATATTTTACTGTTAAACATCTGGTTAAGGAATGTTGGGAGTCCAGAAAGGTCTGGTGCATCCTCTGAAGTGGACTTGTTTCAGCAGAGTAACATGGAGTTTTAATCCATTCCAAGGGACTGAAAAATATCTAGCAAAAACTCACCAGAGACCATCTAAGATCCTCTCAGTGTGTTGCCCTGGCACATGTAGATGTAACTGAGACTATGAACATATTTTGGGCATAAAAATGCATCTCCTGCAGAAAAACTGTGAGGAAAAATACATCAGAGCTAAGAAGGCACTGGAAAAAAAAGCTATCGAAAATGTCAAAAGTAAACTATGTGGGTTTTGTCCAGGTTGCAGTTTTACTCTTGTAAAGGTTTTGCTGAGAAGCTAATAGGCTAACCATTTCTGCTGTTGCTGGAGACGAGAGAGAACAGAAAACTGTCAGAAAAACACCAAATCTTCCAATCACTGCACCTCTAATTGTGCTCAATTTGAAAAACACAGTAATAGAAAATGGGGAATTTCAAAAAATAATGTGCTTGGTATTTATTTCATTCATGTGAGTCTTGGGTGCAATCCACCAAATGCTCACTCACATGATTAGCTCCCTAGTAAGCAAGGTACTTAAGCAGGTGCTGAACTTTAACATTTGAGTTAGTCTCAGAGGCTCCCATGGCACTTGTCACATTAGTAAAGTTAGGCACGTGCTTCAGGACCTGGCTGAGCCTTAGCCCTTCTGTGAGTTGTCACACTAAACCCAGCAGGACTGCTCATGTTCCTGCGGGTTTTCAGTCTTTCTCAGACACAGCTCCCATTAAATATGCACTAAAAAAGGATTGCAAGATTTGATCCTTCAAAAGTAATATTAAATTATGGCATAGAGGAACTATCACAAAGAAAAGTAAAATCTGTTGCCTACTGCAGAACCGGAAGATAAGTTGCTCAGACTAAAGCTAAGTCATTGCAATATCTTTTTTCAAACAGTTCATACATTATTCAGAACAAAGTTTCTCCATTCAATGCCTTTTCTGAGTGTTTTGTTTTTGTGGTTCATTTTTATATCGTAAAGGAGAATGCTGAACACTTCACTCCCACATTAGGAAATTCCCCATATTTTGGCAAGACAGGGCCAATTACAACCCCAGTATGATAACAGTAGTAACCTTTTTGCCTTGCGAACTGTTAGACTGGGTTAGCTTATAAACTCTATTGGGCAGCGTATTTGTCTTTGGTGTGGTTCATATGGTGCTCTTTAGATAATAATTTCAGATGACCCCCACCCCCTGAAAAACCAGATCCAAATTTTGCAGCTCAAACCCAACATATTAAAGATAATTTCAATTTTTGTTGCTGGAACACACAGGATGTGTTGTTGTTTAACCACTGATATGACAAAGCATCATAGGGATGGCTAGTAAGTCCATTTCCTGTTTTATTTCTAACTCCAACTCCTGAATCCAATTTTCCCTGGTGAAACCCAGCACTCAGCACATGTGTATACATTTTTTCACTATGCATCATGTTCAATGAATGAACATTCTTCTAGCCCAGTGGATTTATAGCACGATATATGATCTATTGATGAAACATTGCCAGAAACAGCAAAACTCAACAACCTGCCTCACTGGAATTCCCACCAAGGGAAGCGTTAATACTATGAGGATGGGTTATCATCTACTTTTAACATATGTTTTCCTTTCCTGAAGTAGGTCATTGCCTTAGCTAAATAAATGTCTTTAGTGTTTATTACTGTTGCCTATCAGCTCATGGTAAGGTGTACAAAACCCACACTGATCCAGGGAAGGAAGAGGTTAATGGTCTGTCTTAGAGGAAAGGACTTATATTGGCCCTTTCCCACAACACTTGCCAGGACTGACAAATCTGGAGGAAGGCTGCTGCCGTTACAGCCTCTTACAGCAAACAGCAAGAAGGAACAGGGACTAAAGGGCAAGATGAGAGATACTTCAGAAGGAAAGCAGAGATTTCTGCCATTTATACTAGTTATATATAGGGTCCTACCAAATTCATGGCCATGAAAAACACATCACAGACTGTAAAATCTTGTCTACCCCCCGTGAAATTTGGTCTTTTGTGTGCTTCTGGTCTTTTGTGTGCTTTTACCCTATACTATACCGATTTCACAAGGGAGACCAGTGTTTCGCAAATTGGGGTCCTGACCCAAAAGGGAATTGCAGGGGGGGTCACAAGGTTATTTTGGGGGGGGTCACGGTATTGCCACCCTTCTGTGCTGACTTCAGAGCTGGACGGCCAGAGAGAGGCGGCTGTTGGCCAGGCACCCAGCTCTGAAGGCAGCGCCCCACCAGCAGCCATGCAGAAGTAGGGGTGGCAATGCCACACTAGGCCACCCTTACTTCTGCGCTGCTGCTGGCGGCGGCTCTGCCTTCAGAGCTGGGCTCCCAGCCGGCAGCTGCTGCTCTCAGGCTGCCCAGACTGAAGGCAGCAGCACCACCAGCAGCAGCAGCACAGAAATAAGGGTGGCAGTACCACAACCCCCCCACACACACAATAACCTTGCAGCCCCCCTCCCACACACACACACTACTCCTTTTGGGGTCAGGGCCCTACAGTTACAACACCATGAAATTTCAGATTTAAATAGCTGAAATCATGAAATTTCCAATTTTTAAAATCCTATGGCTTGAAATTGACCTACATGGACCGTGAATTTGGGAGGGCCCTAGTTATATAGAAAATACTCAAAGATATACACCCCAAATAGATTACCTAATATGCCTGTGTAGTATTATCTTGGTGGTACAATAATGGTAACATTGATCTGCAATTATTGATATAGCTTACTCTTTGTTACTGGATCTTAGAAATTTTTTAGCTCATTCAATGAAAGGTTTTTTTAATTGTCTCTAGGGAATTTTCTCCTGTGAGGAATCTCTAGCACTATGTATGGCAAATCTCTTCCTTCAGCCGGTTTATTTCATTGTCAGACATTTATTAATATGGAGCCTGATTCTGCACCAGTTTAAGTAATTGGAACCACTGCCACTATCTCAATGAGAGCCTGCAAGTGCTTAGGTCCAGGCCCAGACACTCAAAGATACCTAACTCCCATTGGGACATATGTGCCTTTGAGGATCTGGTCCTTAGTGCTTTGCTCAGCACCTTGTAAGACGGAGTCATTAAGGAGTCTGTTTATATATAGTTATCGATATAGATATTTCACGGTGGAGTGGAGGGAGTCTCAGGAGGAATTATTTGCTTATTATTCCATTATTATTGCCTTCTCAAGAAAATGCTCCATTACACAGGATTCATACATACATATTATGAACCAATTTCAGTTTTCATCAGACATTCACTGAACTTCAGTAACCTTTGAGTAAGAAAACATTCTTAAAGGGGGGCAAAAAACGTAAGACAAGAGTAACACCCAGACCTTACAAACGGTTTGCTATACAGTGTTTTTTCAAAGACTAAAGGAAATGAAAGAAGGTCCTTTTTATTCCAGGAGATTATATTCCTGCTTCTCATGGTCAAATCTGATGTGACTGGTTCTAAGAAAACATCTGAAACTCATGTGAGCTTGTAATGAAAAAAAAAATCAGATGGATTCATTTATGCACTACAGAGCAAGAGAACTACACTCTGGGTAAAGATTACAGGTTTGGATTAGAGTCTGAACTTGAAACTATCAGTTTTCACACTGCAAATATTCCCTTTAGAAAATTAAGGGGTTTTTTTTTCAGTGTATTCTTTCAAATCAATGTAGTTCTGGTGAAAGGTGCTAGATTTACAACAGGGGAAACTGAAATCTATGTTTATAAGCAGTATGGGAAGCTGAAGGTTTTATGGGCAGCAATAGTGCAATGTAAAACTGAGTTGTTGTGACTGATGCTCTGGGACACACCCTGACTGTCTATTCTGCCCTGGGCTTCTTGGGCTGTGTCTACCCTACACTGCCACTTTCAGCCCTAAAAATTTAGTCATTCGGGTGTGTGGAAAAAACACCCGCCTGAGCGACAAAAGTTTTAGCACTGAAAAGTGCCAGTATAGACTGCGCTTTATCACCGGGAGCCGCGCTTCTGGTGAGAAAGCTACCATCCTTCATTGAGGGTGGTTATTTTTTATCGCCAGGAGAGCTCTCCCCCGGCAATAGCGTGTGACTACACTGTCCACCTCACAGCGCGGCTATGGCCACACTGTAACATGGGCAGTGTAGACATACCCTTGGAGACTTAGGGGGCCAGTTAGAAAATGCCTATTTTTAAAGACTTATCTGAGAAGTCACACTCAGATGAAGGAGAAATACCAGCCTTTCTCCCAGAGAACACAATTTTTATAGCAAAAACCAAAAATTTACCTCAAGTAATAATCCATTGCTCTTTCCTATAACTTTCCATTGAATGGAAATTAGTGACAACAGCCTCATGAGGCAAACCTGCTCCACCCTTTAGCAGTTCCCTTGTGAACAAGAGAGTGTGCGTTTTTGTTGCTGCTGCTGCTATTGTTTCCTCACCAGTTGCATCGATAATGACAAAATATCCCTGCAGCTTTAATTGGCATCTGTCTTCATTAAAGTCCAGCAGTGTAGCACTCAAAAGCAGACCCATCTGTATTGACCAATTTACACACACATGCAAAATACTTCATGGGAGTGTACGAATTCTAGGAATATGGATGATCTTATTCACTTTCATTCTAAGCCCCTATGTTCAGTTGCCTAAACCTTCTGAACAAATTACTCTTCACTATGAAAACTCCTATTTTTACAGGTTTCGCTGAGAAGTCAGATTTGGAAAAAGTGAAAGAGAGCTCAGATAATTTAAAAATGATTGCTAATTAAAGTGCCCTGGAGCTGCTGTCTTTTGGACTATTGCCCCTACCATGAGAAAACATCATTTTCAAACAAATGAAGATGAGCTATAGAAAAGCTTGGGATAGGCAAGGGAAGAAAACACATTTCTGTGGCCTTTTTAGAGAGATCACAGGTGCACCTTTTTTTTTTTCTCTTCATAATAACACAGGACCGAAGGCTGGAACTTCTATTGTATGCAACCCTGTCGTATAATCCAGTTCACAAAACTCATCGAGCTCCATCTTAAAATTAGTTAGGTTGTTTTACCCCCATGACTCCTACTGGGAGGCTGTTCCAGAACCTCACTGCTCTGATGGTTAGAAACCTTCCTCTAACTTCCAGCCTAAATTATTCGTGGCCAGTTTATACCCATTTCTCCTGGTGCTGTTGTTCTTTAGCTTAAATGGCACTTCTCCTTCCCTCATGTTTAACCATCTCCCCCCTACCCCCCAACTCCAATGTATTTATAGAGTGAAATCACATCTCCTCTCAGCCTCCATTTTGCTCGGCTAAACAAGCCAAGCTCTTTCAGGCTATGTCTAAACTACGAGCTAGAGGTGTGATTACCCTGCTCATGCATACACACACACACACTCACATGAACTGGCATGAGTATAAATAACAGTGTAGACACGGTAGCATGGGAGTGGCAGCAGAGTCATGCCTGACTGAGCCATGCTGAGTACATACCCACTGTCCAGGCAGATTTATACTCATCAGGACTCAGCCATGCCTCTACTACTGCTACCCATGCTGCACTGCTATTTATACTTCTGCTGACTCAATGAGAGTTAGCTCATAGTGTAGACACAGCCTTGGGCTCTGACAATCTCCACACACTTCACACTGTTGTCATGATATTTATTTAAAAGGTGTAATGTAATATATCATTGGAAAACTAATAACTCTCTTATCATTACTATTCTTGAATGATGTATGTATGATTAACCTACAAAGAATTATACAGATGTGCTGGATATTGTAACTAAAATGTGTTTAAACCTGGCAAGTCAGGGGCAGCTGGTAAACAGATTTTTCCAGACAAAGGAAAGGGACGAGCCCCCTAAGCCAAGTGTGTCCCCAAACAGGGGGTATGCATTTGCATTGGAGATTTCAGGACAATCATTTGCATTGTAAAAATTATAAGCAGGGGAGAAGCCAACATAGCATCTACATCAGACAGCATGGCATCTACACCCAGCAGAGGAAAGGAACTTTATCTGGGGCTACACTTCAGAAGAACATTTCAAAAGATCACTGGACTATAAAGAGAGGGGGAGAGAACACCTAAGGTATCCTTACCTGAGGAGACAAAGAAATCCAGCGCTTTCGGCTCTGCATGTTGGATCCTGGCTAAGGACTGGGCAGCTTGCTGGAAAAAAGACTGTGGTGAGAAAACAACTTTGAATGAAAGACGCTAGTTGATTTTAGTCTGATAAGTGAATTTTTACTTTTGTTTGTAAGCATTTGTCTCCCAATTTCTTCTACATGGTATCACTTAAATGTCTGTTCTTTGTTACTAAACTTACTCTCGTTTTATTACCCAGCCATCTCAGAGCAGTGGTTCAAAGTGGAGAGTGAAATCCTCAATCAAATTAACAAGCTGGTGCTATGTATAGTCTTTTAAACGAGCAGAGAACTTGACAAGGTTTTGAGTGTTCCAGCAAGAGGGACTAGACACTGCTGCGGCTCGAAGGGTTGTTGATGCAAGAAATAGCCAAGCTGGTGGAAGCCAGGGTGAAACTGGGAGCAGGCTGCTAGTAACAGGGCTCTGAGCCAAAGCATCAACACCACTGCCTTGTACAGCTGGAAGGACTGTGTGCACTAGAATTCAGTTGTGTAAACACATTTGTTCTTCCCTCCGTGATGACAGAACCACCCAAGGCAAGTAGCTGATCCAAAAATGAGATCAGTTTTGATCACATGCCATTTTGATGACTGGGAATCAGTGCTCTGGGGACATGCAGGGCCATACCTTTTAGTACAAGTTTTCTATGCTAAATTAAAGTTTTCTACTTACGATTTTTTTTAAACTTAGAACAATATTCTTCCCTCTGTTTCCCACCCCAAATCAATCTTACAATTTAAACTCAGGCTGAGGAAAGCAGAAACCCAAAAAGTTCTAGAGGCTTTTACATTTAAAAATGTGTCTTATGAGTTGTGACCCACATCACTGTATCTGCACATGAATATATCCTCAACTCTTCTATGAGGTATGGAAATATCATCCCCACTTTTACAGACTGGGAACCAAACCAGAGAGAATGTAAATGATTTTCCCACGGTGTCCCAGGTCGTCTGTGGCAGAGCTGAAAAATGAAACCTGCTACATCCCCATCCAGCACCAGCCACAAAACACCTCCCTCCAGCCATTCTTTAAAATATACAAAACAACAAGAGAGAGAATAACTCGCCTAGCAGTTCTGGTTTCCCAGAGATATCACCTGGCGGGATTTTCACTCCTGAGTCTTAAACCTTTACTGTAAGATTGGCAGGACCCCTTCCAATATAAGGTTTTATGAACCTTGAGTAGAGGTAGTGTGTTCTGTAAAGACACAGAAGGGAGGATCCTGCATAGAGAATTATAAAATATAGTTCTGGTGATATGAGAATTTAGCACACTATTCCAAAGCCTTGTACCCCCTGACACCACTGCTGCGATACTAGCTGGGTCACAATTTTGGCAAGAGTTTGTATTTGTTTATAAACTGCATTTATCTAGGGCCTAGGAGAGTAGCACTGTATGAATAAAAATAAATCGATATTTTTTTTAAAGTACAGGATTAACATAGAGTTTACACACTGCTGTGGTTATAGTCTAATTTTTCTTAGTTTTCCTATCTTTTATGTTCTAATAGAATAATGAGGTTTCTACAATAAGAGCTCTCTCAGAAAGTGATAGACCATATTGTAACTGAAGCTGTCTTTGTTAGGATTCTCAATTAGAAAGGTTAATATCCCCCTGCAGAAGTTATATACCTACTTATATGCTTTTGCTCCTTCTTGTGTTGTCATCTGCCTCCCCATCTCCATAAATGATGTCAACCTCCATCACCCTTTGTCCACTTATCTTATTATACAAGTAGCTTTGTATTTTTCCTTCATGTCACCTTTAATACATGGTATACCCTCCCCAAACAGGTCTGTAAAGCCACTTCACGTCTCTCATCAAGATCCACTTCTGCCATAATGACAATGAGAAACTGCATCTGAAAATAGCTAGGTACTATAGATGCCAATGGGGACTTCTGGGGTGAAATCCTGCCCTTTGAAATCAATGTCAAAACATTAATTGACTTCAGTAGGGCCAGAATTTCACCCCAGATATTGCTCTTATTTGGTCTTTGTAAATAAGTGTTCTTCTTACTGTTTTCTTAGTCCATTCTCCTGAACTTTGATTGTTCATTGCACCTATTTTTTGCATATTGTCTTAAGACTAGATCCTGCTAATGGATCTACTGGGACAAATGCCTGGACCTGCATGGAGTCCTGCTGGAACCAGGAATGCACCCAGACAGATGCATTTGCAGGATCCAATCCTTAGACTGTAAGCTCTTCAGAACAGGAACCATCTTTCAGTGGGTGTTTGTACATCGCCTACCGAAAGAGGTGCCAATTCTGAATGGGTATCTTGGCACTTATACTAATACAAATAACTAATAAAAATTACTATAAATAATAAAACCCAACATAAAACATAATAAAGTCCATTAATTCCAGATACTGAACAAACAGACATGATAAAGTTATTTTTAGCAATAGAAAAACACCACACTTGTTACAATGAGTGACCTGAACATTTTCCTTGTGCTCTCCAGTCATGAAAATGCTCCAAGGGCTACAGTGGGTCTACTCCCTCCAATGTGGTGAACAGGATTTTGCCTCAGAGTTGTAAAACAGACTTCAAGTGACAGCCCATTTCTGTATTTGCTTTCGGTCTTAATGAAAGCTAAATGTGACTTTAATGAGATCACAGTGGGGCAGGTCCATCGGGACTGGTGTGCAGACATCGAGTATTGCTTACCCGTCAGATTATTTGCCTTTAGATATCTAAGTTACCCATCCTACATGATACAGATCAATACTGAATAGGTGCTCTGCATGCATTCCCACAATGGAAGAACTCTAGCTTTTAAAATCAAGGGCGGTTGACATATACATATCCCTCTACTAAGCATTTCATACTGCTGTTATGTTGCCCTACCCTATTGCATTTGGAGGCTGAAATAAGCTAACTTGAGATTTTTTTTTCCAGCTCTTGGGCATGATGTAATAGGTGAAATTAAGCCATTACCACTAGAAGGTCAAGGCATTTTCAGTGAACTATCAAGAGAGCAGAGGACTGCCACAGGAAAGGGGCAATCTCTCTGAAAACTGTCAGAACGGAACATGAGAATAGATACAAAGCTGGAGTCTGCACCGACAGTGCACTGATGCAGGGTAATTTGCTGTGGATCCCTTTTGAAAGGGCTCCTAAATAATATCATGTTTGAGACTAACAAATGACCCAATTATCAAAAACAAGGCTTTAGGAAACCATCTGGCTCAGTTTAGTGATGCTGTGGTATCTGAGCCCGTGCGTGTAACAAATTAACTGCCTTTTACTGAGCTACTGAAAAGCTGCATGGCACTGACTCTCCACATCGCCACACTCAGAGATAAGCTCCTGTCTCAGTTTCACAATCACAACAGCCTTTAGGCTCACCTTGCGTATGTAGGTACTACCACCCTCAAATATGGCAATGGCACGATCCTCCCCTGTGTGTCACAGCTACTCAACATTGCACTTGCAGTGTCCATCCTCTCACTTATACAACTTGACAAGACAAGGCCTATGATAGGACTGGAAAAGGTTCAAAAGGCCCTAAAGCTAACAAGGGAGTTTCAAGTCTGGAACAAACAGACTTACTAGTCACTGATGTGACTGCTTGCCCACAGCTTTGCTCCATTGTCTGTCCCTGTTTGCCTGAGGAAGTTGTGTAGATGCAAGCTCTTCCCACCTGCTGTGGCAAATGCACAGTATAGAAACTGTGCTGTAAAGAGGATGGGATGGAGGGATTTTCTCAGTTCCGGTCGATTCCCATTCCCGAATGGTAACTTCCTCCCCTCTTGTTTCCTGGCCATCCTCCTTATCCCCTTCCACTCCAGAGTGCCTTGCCACTGTGTTATACTGAAACAGTCTTTCGTCTTTATTCATAGCCAGGGTGATCTCCTGCCTGCTATAATGTTCCTTTTCATCTCTAAGTGCTTTTGATCATTTGCAGTTTTCTTTGATGGTTTCCCATTGACCGTTCTGGAATGTGGCAAGGGAACACAATAGAACCTTGCATTACCAGACCAGCTGACTAGGGAGGGGTGGCAGCTCCCTCTTACTTGAATGGGCCATCACTGAGGCCTGGTCTACACTAAAAAGTTAGGTCGACCCAGCTTGTCACTCAGGGGTGTGAAAAATCCTTAGAGGTGTAGTTAAGCCAACCTAACCCCAGTGTAGACAGAACTAGGTAAACAGAAGAACTCTCCCGTCGACCTGGCTACTGCCTCCCAGGGAGGTGGATTTACTACACCAATTGGAAAACCCCTCCTGTCAGCATAGTGTCTACACTGAAGCACTACAGTGTCACAGCTGTAGCAGTGCAACAGTGCCACTGTAGCATTTCAGGTCATAGAATCATAGAATCATAGAATATCGAGGTTGGAAGGGACCTCAGGAGGTCATCTAGTCCAACCCCCTGCTCAAAAGCAGGACCCATCCCCAATTAAATCATCCCAGCCAGGGCTTTGTCAAGCCTGACCTTAAAAACTTCTAAGGAAGGAGATTCCACCACCTCCCTAGGCAGCGCATTCCAGTGTTTCACCACCCTCCTAGTGAAAAAGTTTTTCCTAATATCCAACCTAAACCTCCCCCACTGCAATTTGAGACCATTACTCCTTGTCCTGTCCTCTTCCACCACTGAGAATAGTCTAGAGCCATCCTCTTTGGAACCCCCTTTCAGGTAGTTGAAAGCAGCTATCAAATCCCCCCTCATTCTTCTCTTCTGCAGGCTAAACAATCCCAGTTCCCTCAGCCTCTCCTCATAAATCATGTGTTCCAGACCCCTAATCATTTTTGTTGCCCTTCGCTGGACTCTCTCCAATTTATCCACATCCTTCTTGCAGTGTGGGGCCCAAAACTGGACACAGTACTCCAGATGAGGCCTCACCAATGTTGAATAGAGGGGGACAATCACGTCCCTTGATCTGCTCGCTATGCCCCTCCTTATACATCCCAAAATGCCATTGGCCTTCTTGGCAACAAGGGCACACTGCTGGCTCATATCCAGCTTCTCGTCCACTGTCACCCCTAGGTCCTTTTCCGCAGAACTGCTGCCTAGCCATTCGGTCCCTAGTCTGTAGCGGTGCATTGGGTTCTTCCATCCTAAGTGCAGGACCCTGCACTTATCCTTATTGAACCTCATCAGATTTATTTTGGCCCAATCCTCCAATTTGTCTAGGTCCCTCTGTATCCTATCCCTGCCCTCCAGCGTATCTACCACTCCTCCCAGTTTAGTATCATCCGCAAATTTGCTGAGAGTGCAATTCACACCATCCTCCAGATCATTTATGAAGATATTGAACAAAACCGGCCCCAGGACCAACCCCTGGGGCACTCCACTTGACACCGGCTGCCAACTAGACATGGAGCCATTGATCACTACCCGTTGAGCCTGACAATCTAGCCAACTTTCTACCCACCTTATGGTGCATTCATCCAGCCCATAATTCCTTAACTTGCTGACAAGAATACTGTGGGAGACCGTGTCAAAAGCTTTGCTAAAGTCAAGAAACAATACATCCACTGCTTTCCCTTCATCCACAGAACCAGTAATCTCATCATAGAAGGCGATTAGATTAGTCAGGCATGACCTTCCCTTGGTGAATCCATGCTGACTGTTCCTGATCACTTTCCTCTCATGTAAGTGCTTCAGGATTGATTCTGAGGTGTAGACAAGCCCTAAAACACATTATCTCCTGGTGACTAATTTCTACTCCAAGTTCATAAATCATAGTTTCAACATAAAAATATTATTCCCTAACTATTACCTATACATATATTTTGCAATGATTATGAATTTTGACAAATTATGAGCTTTCTGTAGATAGTTTACGTTTTACCCTTATGGATAAATATCCTGTAAGACGTGTTTGGTGTAGTGAGTTTGTGAGGTCTGAGCTGAGAGCCGTTTGCAAAGAACAGGGGACCATTTGCAAAGGGAGTCTCTATGTCGAAACATCTGCACAGCAGCTGGGAGCATGCTTCCCAGTGCACACAGACAGATGAGAGCTAGCTCTGCTCAAGCTAACATGCTAAAAATAGCAGTGTGGCCAGGGGGGCATGAGTGGCAGTTTGGGCTAGTAATGGGTACTCCTGGGTACATATGCAGGTGGCTAGCCCAAGCGGCTATGGCCACACTGCTCTTTTTAGTTCACTAGCTCAAGCATGTGTCTACCGGTGCTGGGAAGCACACTTGCAGTTGCTACGTAAATGTACCCTCAGGGTGGATTCCCTACTTTCTGTGTTTGATTGGAGCCTTAGATTTTAAGTTGCTCCCACTATTTTTAAGTGGGGACTTGATTACTCTCTCTTTATCCCTCACCCTAGTATCTGTTGCCTCAGACACTCCAGCCCCTCTTGGACCCTGGACTAGTCCCAAAAGAGATGATATAAGAGTGAGCTAGCAAAAAGAGAACCTTGCATTCCTTCTAGGACCCTGCACAGGAGCCATCCTTTTATATGCTGACCCATCAGAGTAATACTCAGCACTGGGGACACCATTCTTGTTGATCTATTTGCTGTCTAAGGCATTTCCCCTTCCATGGCAGTAAGCAAGCTCCACAGCCTGCCTCCGCCTCTCTCCCCCTCCCGCACTTTCCAGCAGAGGAAAACTGAGTGAGTAGCACTGAGACCTGGTGCACGAGTGTACTCCTGGTCATGGCAGCAAAACCAAAAAAAACCTTTCAAAGAGATGTCTGTCACTAGGCCGAGTCCGAGAAACTGCTACTGTGTTACTTGACAACATGGTTTCTCTAATTAGCTGTGACTCTCTGCTATAACTCAAAAACTCTGATCAAGGGTCAGCTGCACCTTTACCAGCCAATAACCGGTTGCACCTGTATGGCTGGTCTTTTCAGTTAAGCAATTCCCTTAATAGGCAGATTTTGCCTTTGAAATCCATGAAGCTTGCACCTGTGGGCTCCTTGCATCAGAGTGGTAGTGTTTTACATCCACTTAGTACTGGGGCAAGGCAGCAGAGAATCACACCTGGGGTAGTCACGAAGTGCCCAGGGAATATCTTCTGAAATTTAAGTTGAAGATATCTGGAGTGCTTGTGTTTTACTTACTTTTAACAGAGCTAATGCACATAACAACAGCATGCTTACAATGCATCCGATGAAGTGAGCTGTAGCTCACGAAAGCTTATGCTCAAATAAATTTATTAGTCTCTAAGGTACCACAAGTCGTCCTCTCTTTTTAAATTATTCTGTCCATTATCAGCAGCATCTACAACTCTACCATCACTCTTAAATTCCCTCATGAACCAAATACTGATGCACCGATAACAAGAATTTCAAGTGCTGGCCCAGAAATAGTAAGTTCTGTTTGCCTCCTTCTTTTTATTTCTGTACTTCATTTTGATTTAATTTCCTTTGAAATTTCCAGCTAATCTTCCTGCCTCTACCTGAAAGGAATATCAAGTTACAAGTAACAGAAGATGATCTCTACAACTGCTTCATTACAGACACATCCAATAGCGTGTGCACACTGTTAGCAACAGCGTCAGCAGAACCCTGCTTTATCTGCCTGATTCATTAGCAGTGAGATCTTGCCAATATCAATCTCTCTTTTTTAAAAAAATGTTCTGTGAAGCCTAGAAAATTGCTACAACAGCCAATGCAGCATATTTATTAGTAATAATAACTCAGGTTAAAAATATATAGATAGCCATAGTGATGCATTCTAGTAAATTAAGTTCAGCATAGATATATTGAGATTTGGAATGCTTCTATGAATAAATCTCTATACTTGTCTCCACAACTTAGCTGCCTTTTTAAAAATGAAAACATAAGTTAATGATCTTTTCCACGAAGCTCTGCACATGTCAATCCCAGTGCTCAGTTTGGCGGGGTGGGGAAGGCAGGAGAGCATCCTTTTCTTATAGAGGGATGTGATCACTAATTTATGTATCTTTTGGAAAACTTCAGATTGAAAGAATGAAATATATCATATACATTCAAAGGGGGAGCATCTGTGAATTGTCCGGAGAGCCAAGTGCTGAGGATATCAAACTGGGAAGTTTGCTTCTGTTTAGATCTTTTTAGAAAGTTCCAATTTAGATACAATCTTTCCCAAATGGGGTGAAGAGGGGGGCAAAATCTGGGATTGTGATTTGGCCCCGTTGCAATGTTTGGATCAGGATCTAAATTTCCACCAAGTTCAAAGGCGTCTGGCTCCCAGGTTTTGGTTTGGGCTCATGTCTGTTTACTATACATTTCTATTCACTACATTTGTATTCATAAATTACACTTTGATCTGAATGCCATGAAAACCACACATAACAGCAAAGACATTCTGGCATGTTAAGAATGATGATTTAGTTGACATGTCATTGTGATTTGATCACGACTGCAGACTTCAGCACAAAGATGTCTCTGGTAAAATTAAAGGAATGGGGATTGATTCACCCCTATGTGAGGAGGAGAAGCTTCTTTCACAAGAGAGTAGCACTTCCCTGAAGAGTTAACTGGCAATATCAGCTTTTCTGAGTGAAGTGTGTCTCCGGTGCCCCGAATGTTGGATCTCCCAGATGATTCCCAAGTGTTGATACTTGACATGCTGCAACCCCTCTCCATGCAGGCTGCCTACAGCCCAGCTTCTGCTAGTGGAAACCTAGAAATGAATCAAGCCTATAGCCTGTAACAAGAATGATGCCTTGGTGTTCCACACTGTACATATATGCAGTTACTCCTGCCATGACATCTCTGTCAAATCATCACAGTTCTCCAGTTCAGATGATCTGTAATAGCTCTCAGTATCAGGAAGCCAGCTTCACGCACAGGAAAACTCAGATGTCTTTCAGGGTTTATACCTCGCTAATTACTAAGGATTAAAATGCTTATTAGCAGGAGCATGACAACAATCAAAGCAGCTCAATTAAAGGGATTGAAAAAGGACTACTCAGTCTGAACTAGACGCTTTCTCAGGGGGTAGGAGTGGTAACTTGGGGTATTTTTCTGTAATTATGAAGAATAATTCACTGCCTTCAACCAAAACAGTTCAAGTTAGTTTTAGAGGTGATATGACTTTTTTTATTTGTTTTTTTGTTTGCTTTCACTAACGAAAGATTGAGATGGATTGTCAGCTGGTCATATGCTATAAGCAAGTCAGGCACTGCTGTTGTGTTAAATAATCCTAGGAGATATGGCTACAGAGGAGCTCAGGTCTGCTCCCTGCATCTGTCATGCTCTTCTCCCCATTGTAGAACCTACCACAGAACTGTGAGCCTGATTCAAAATCAGCTGCACAGAACTGAGACTCTCTGGGGGACACACAGAGCCACAGCCACACAACATATAACCTAGCTGAAATCTTGGGACTTCTCAGAATTTCCAGTCACCACTTCAAAGTGTGGTGGCCTAGCAGGTTCAAATTTTCTACTCCACCCACTAGTCCCTTTAGAGTGTAGTGTAATCCAACCTTAAGGAATTCTAACTTTTCTGTTACTTTAGTTTCTAAGAAGGGCTCAATTGTGCTATTTTTTAGGATCAATCCTGCAGTAGGGGCAAAGCAGTCATCCCATCTTAAGGGGAACTCTGGGAAGAATTGTATCTCAAGTAGCTAGAATCCTCACAGAATTCCTCAGTATGCAGGGGAAGCACTGCTACTACTTCACTCCATCGGGGTGCCATTCTGTACACACCACTAGCTCTGCTGGCCAGTGTCTCGTGAATGGGCAAGGAGTGCAAGGACTGCAGTTGTGCCTGGCTGCCACAAAGAGTCTGAAAATGGAGTGGAGTGGGGGGTGAGGGTGATGCATCTAGTTCCCTATCTGTCCCTACCATCCTACCTTGCCATCCATGGGACACTTGGACACCATCTGGTCCTATTTTTGGGTGCTCAACTTGAGACACATTAAAGGGGCCTGATTTTCGGGTGATGGGTGCTCAGCACTTTCTAAAAAGTGAGGCATCTCAAGTTGGCCACTCAAAAAATGAAGCGCCCAAAATAAATAGTCACTTTTGGAAGTCTTGGACCTTGTAGCTACTGGTACTTCCCAGAATTTCCTTCATCCGGTGCTCAAGGAGAGAGAATAGGTGCAAGTAGTTCTTTGGCTGAAACAAACATTAAGGAAGCATCCTTTAAAGAGGCACTGCTGAGTTTAAAATTCTCTTTTGATAAAGAATTTCACTTACCAGTCTTTATAACTAGAGCTGAATGAAATTCATAATGAATAACTTGTTTGACAAATTTTGTTCTCTTTCTCTTCACATGGCATCTCTGAACAATCATTATTTTCTTAGATATATTCTTTAGTTCAAATTATTTACTCTGTGGCTTGCTACCTGATGCCCTATGTTAACAATCTGAGCTGCACTGTTAAAATTGTCCTCAAAGTATTATTTCTGTTCTCTGGTTCCATTAACATAATTTTTATAATTAAGTTTCCGAAATGAAGACTTTCAAAAAGCAAATTTAAAATCCACTTTCCACAACAATTTGAGCTTGTGAACTTAAAAATTGTTTTTCATAATCATTATATTAGTAAAATTCAGTCCCACAAATGTTTGAAGGAAGCAAACACAAAAAGAATGAGAACATGGCCATTGCAAATTCCTATTTAAATTCAAACAAATATTCATGGAAATGTTTTTTGTGTTGTTCTCTCAATCCTATTTATTGAAATGATTTTAAGAATTTTTTTTTAAAGTCTAGTTTAATTTTGACCATTCATGCTGCTTGTTTATTTTATTTTTCTCGGCTTGGACAATGAAAATAATTTCACTGTTTTGTGTTCATGTGCTAGCATACAATTGCAGTGTTTGTGTTGCAAATGCTGGAGGGAAAACTTTAAATTCAAACCAAAAATTTCATTTATTGTAGTTAATAAAAAAAAATCACAACATTTTGATTGACCATAGGTTTGGGCCTAAACTGAGATGATATTGTATTTTTTAACAGAGGCAGATTTTGTTAATTCTCAGTTATTTATGTCTTGGAGGTTTCCTATTGCTGCTGAGTTGCTTTTATTGGAAAAAAAAGAAGTTTGGCACTCCAACAAAGAACTGCTAAGGCAAAACAAATACTTCACTTATAAAACAACATCGCTATTTATTCTTCTTTCTCTTGGCTTGTTGTTATTACTGTCCTGTGTTCAGGCCCAACAACCTATATAAATCCGATATACTTATAAAAATTAAAACAACAGGTTTGTCTTGTTATTTGATTTCTTTGCTTCACATTAAATGATCAATGACAACCTCTTCCCTGCTCCATATATATCTGAGGCAATAACCAATCACACCCTGCCTCTCAGCTCCATGACCTAGAAACCAGGGATAAGGCTTGTAAAATCAGACACTGAAGAGCAACATCAGGGACAACTTCCCAAAGGCAATAATAAATTATTTGATAAGGTCATAAGATTTAAGTGGTTTTGAAATAAAGAAATTATTCTTTTTTTTTTTTTTGAACAAAATCTCCAACTGTTACTTTATCCATCATTTCTGGCCATTCAAGTGTCCCTAAAGATGCTTTCCTGACCTTAACTGTGAGTGTCCGTGCAGTATTAGGTGTTTTAGATCCCCAATTCCCATAGCAACAAAAGAGAATTTGCATGGCGAAAACCCATGAGAACAAGGTTTGTGGGTATGCCTCTAGGAAGGAATAATGAGAATTCCGAATGCAATGTCAAGACTGGGTGAGTGAGTATGATAGGCCAGTCATGATTCATCACCAAAGGCATAGGCCAAGGCCTTTGAACAAATCAACCCAATTACTGTGGGTATTTATGCTTCACGCAGAGCTGTGCAAACCCTTCCAGTTGGGGTTGCAAAAGCAATTCACAAATTTTGTCAGATCCTGTTCACATAAATTCACTGGCCCTCAAGTTTGGAAAGTTTCACAGTACTATACAACAAAACAGATTTTCCCGGGTTGAATCTTGTTGCAAAACTATAGATGAGGCTTTTGGCTGATGGCCATTTGCACCACAAAGAAAAGCAAGGTTTAGTCTCAGTGCTGATGCAACTACAGAATTCTGCTCAGGGAGACACATCTTCCATCCAACATAGGGCATTAATAATTGTGATTCAAGATATAATACATTGTTAAGGAGGCAGTTCTCAATAACTGAGGGATTTAAATATGATGATAAATAATGTACTAGGCATCCGCCTGCTAGAGTCAGACGCAGGGAGTAGAAGAAAATAAATCATTCTGACTTCTCCAGCTGAGTCAGAGAGTTCAAATAAGATGCTCCCTCTCTATCTGAGAAACTGGCTTAAGTCCGCTGAGTTGGGCCAGTCAGGGACACAACATAAATACCATGTGACTTACCCCAGCAAACCAGGGTTCAACTTGAACTACACTATAAACAGGTTTCAGAGTAACAGTCGTGTTAGTCTGTATTCGCAAAGAGAAAAGGAGTACTTGTGGCACCTTAGAGACTAACCAATTTATTTGAGCATAAGCTTTCGTGAGCTACAGCTCACTTCATCGGATGCATACTGTGGAAACTGCAGTAGACATTATATACACAGAGACCATGAAACAATACCTCCTCCCACCCCACTCTCCTGCTGGTAATAGCTTATCTAAAGTGATCACTCTCTTTACAATGTGTATGATAATGAAGTTGGGCCATTTCCAGCACAAATCCAGGTTTTCTCACCCTCCGCCCCCCCACACCCCCCACACAAACTCACTCTCCTGCTGCTAATAGCCCATCCAAAGTGACCACTCTCTTTACAATGTGTATGATAATCAAGGTGGGCCATTTCCAGCACAAATCCAGCTTTTCTCACACCCCCCCTTTTTTTTCCAAAAACCACACACACAAACTCACTCTCCTGCTGGTAATAGTTCATCCAAAGTGACCACTCTCCTTACAATGTGTATGAAAATCAAGGTGGGCCATTTCCAGCACAAATCCAGGTTTTCTCACCACCCCTCCCCCAAACACACACAAACTCACTCTCCTGCTGGTAATACCTCATCCAAACTGACCACGCTCCTTACAATGTGTATGATAATCAAGGTGGGCCATTTCCAGCATAAATCCAAGTTTAACCAGAACGTCGGGGGGGAGGGGGGGTAGGAAAAAACAAAGGGAAATAGGCTACCTTGCATAATTACTTAGCCATTCCCAGTCTCCATTTAAGCCTAAATTAATAGTATCCAATTTGCAAATGAATTCCAATTCAGCAGTTTCTCGCTGGAGTCTGGATTTGAAGTTTTTTTGTTTTAAGATAGCGACCTTCATGTCTGTAATTGCGTGACCAGAGAGATTGAAGTGTTCTCTGACTGATTTATGAATGTTATAATTCTTGACATCTGATTTGTGTCCATTTATTCTTTTACGTAGAGACTGTCCAGTTTGACCAATGTACATGGCAGAGGGGCATTGCTGGCACACGATGGCATATATCACATTGGTGGATGTGCAGGTGAACGAGCCTCTGATAGTGTGGCTGATGTTATTAGGCCCTGTGATGGTGTCCCCTGAATAGATATGTGGGCACAGTTGGCAACGGGCTTTGTTGCAAGGATAGGTTCCTGGGTTAGTGGTTCTGTTGTGTGGTATGTGGTTGTTGGTGAGTATTTGCTTCAGGTTGGGGGGCTGTCTGTAGGCAAGGACTGGCCTGTCTCCCAAGATTTGTGAGACTGTTGGGTCATCCTTCAGGATAGGTTGTCGATGCTTAATAATGCATTGAAGGGGTTTCAGTTGGGGGCTGAAGGTGACGGCTAGTGGCGTTCTGTTATTTTCTTTGTTAGGCCTGTCCTGTAGTAGGTGACTTCTGGGAACTCTTCTGGCTCTATCAATCTGTTTCTTCACTTCCGCAGGTGGGTATTGTAGTTGTAAGAATGCTTGATAGAGATCTTGTAGGTGTTTGTCTCCGTCTGAAGGGTTGGAGTAAATGCGGTTGTATCGCAGAGCTTGGCTGTAGACAATGGATCGTGTGGTGTGGTCAGGGTGAAAGCTGGAGGCATGTAGGTAGGAATAGCGGTCAGTAGGTTTCCAGTATAGAGTGGTGTTTATGTGACCATTGTTTATTAGCACTGTAGTGTCCAGGAAGTGGATCTCTTGTGTGGACTGGACCAGGCTGAGGTTGATGGTGGGATGGAAATTGTTGAAATCATGGTGGAATTCCTCAAGGGCTTCTTTTCCATGGGTCCAGATGATGAAGATGTCATCAATATAGCGCAAGTAGAGTAGGGGCGGTAGGGGACGAGAGCTGAGGAAGCGTTGTTCTAAATCAGCCATAAAAATGTTGGCATACTGTGGGGCCATGCGGGTACCCATAGCAGTGCCGCTGATCTGAAGGTATACATTGTCCCCAAATGTAAAATAGTTATGGGTAAGGACAAAGTCACAAAGTTCAGCCACCAGGTTTGCCGTGACATTATCGGGGATAGTGTTCTTGACGGCTTGTAGTCCATCTTTGTGTGGAATGTTGGTGTAGAGGGCTTCTACATCCATAGTGGCCAGGATGGTGTTATCAGGAAGATCACCGATGGATTGTAGTTTCCTCAGGAAGTCAGTGGTGTCTCAAAGGTAGCTGGGAGTGCTGGTAGCGTAGGGCCTGAGGAGGGAGTCTACATAGCCAGACAATCCTGCTGTCAGGGTGCCAATGCCTGAGATGATGGGGCGCCCAGGATTTCCAGGTTTATGGATATTGGGTAGTAGATAGAATATCCCAGGTCGGGGTTCCAGGGATTTGTCTGTACAGATTTGATCTTGTGCTTTTTCAGGAAGTTTCTTGAGCAAATGCTGTAGTTGCTTTTGATAACTCTAAGTGGGATCATAGGGTAATGGCTTGTAGAAAGTGGTGTTGGAGAGCTGCCAAGCAGCCTCTTGTTCATATTCCGACCTGTTCATGATGACAACAGCACCTCCTTTGTCAGCCTTTTTGATTATGATGTCAGAGTTGTTTCTGAGGCTGTGGATGGCATTGTGTTCTGCACGGCTGCGGTTATGGGGCAAGTGATGCTGCTTTTCCACAATTTCAGCCCGTGCACGTCGGCGGAAGCAATCTATGTAGAAGTCCAGTCTGCTGTTTCGACCTTCAGGAGGAGTCCACCTAGAATCCTTCTTTTTTAATGTTGGTAGGGAGGTCTCTGTGGATTAGTATGTTGTTCAGAGGTATTTTGGAAATATTCCTTGAGTCGGAGACATCGAAAATAGGATTCTAGGTCACCACAGAACTGTATCATGTTCGTGGGGGTGGAGGGGCAGAAGGAGAGGCCCCGAGATAGGACAGCTTCTTCTGCTGGGCTGAGAGTATAGTTGGATAGGTTAACAATATTGCTGGGTGGGTTGAGGGAACCATTGCTGTGGCCCCTTGTAGCATGTAGTAGTTTAGAAAGTTTAGTGTCCTTTTTCTTTTGTAGAGAAGCAAAGTGTGCGTTGTAAATGGCTTGTCTAGTTTTAGTAAATTCCAACCACAAGGAAGTTTGTGTGGAAGATTGTTTTTTTATGAGAGTATCCAGTTCTGAGAGCTCATTCTTAATCTTTCCCTGTTTGCTGTAGAGGATGTTGATCAGGTGATTCCGCAGTTCCTTTGAGAGCGTGTGGCACAAGCTGTCAGCATAGTCCAAGTGGTATGTAGATTGTAATGGATTTTTTACCTTCAGTCCTTTTGGTACGATGTCCATCTGTTTGCATTTGGAAAGGAAGATGATATCTGTCTGTATCTGTACAAGTTTTTTCATGCAGTTGATAGATTTCCACTCCATATGGCTAAATGCAGTGCCTTGCATAATGACAGGTTTCAGAGTAACAGCCGTGTTAGTCTGTATTCGCAAAAAGAAAAGGAGTACTTGTGGCACCTTAGAGACTAACCAATTTATTTGAGCATAAGCTTTCGTGAGCTACAGCTCACTTCATCGGATGCATACTGTGGAAACTGCAGAAGACATTATCCTGGAAATCCTGGGCGCCCCATCATCTCAGGCATTGGCACCCTGACAGCAGGATTGTCTGGCTATGTAGATTCCCTCCTCAGGCCCTTTGCTACCAGCACTCCCAGCTACCTTTGAGACACCACTGACTTCCTGAGGAAACTACAATCCATCGGTGATCTTCCTGATAACACCATCCTGGCCACTATGGATGTAGAAGCCCTCTACACCAACATTCCACACAAAGATGGACTACAAGCCGTCAAGAACACTATCCCCGATAATGTCACGGCTAACCTGGTGGCTGAACTTTGTGACTTTGTCCTTACCCACAACTATTTTACATTTGGGGACAATGTATACCTTCAGATCAGCGGCACTGCTATGGGTACCCGCATGGCCCCACAGTATGCCAACATTTTTATGGCTGATTTAGAACAACGCTTCCTCAGCTCTCGTCCCCTACCGCCCCTACTCTACTTGCGCTATATTGATGACATCTTCATCATCTGGACCCATGGAAAAGAAGCCCTTGAGGAATTCCACCATGATTTCAACAATTTCCATCCCACCATCAACCTCAGCCTGGTCCAGTCCACACAAGAGATCCACTTCCTGGACACTACAGTGCTAATAAACAATGGTCACATAAACACCACTCTATACTGGAAACCTACTGACCGCTATTCCTACCTACATGCCTCCAGCTTTCACCCTGACCACACCACACGATCCATTGTCTACAGCCAAGCTCTGCGATACAACCGCATTTACTCCAACCCCTCAGACAGAGACAAACACCTACAAGATCTCTATCAAGCATTCTTACAACTACAATACCCACCTGCGGAAGTGAAGAAACAGATTGATAGAGCCAGAAGAGTTCCCAGAAGTCACCTACTACAGGACAGGCCTAACAAAGAAAATAACAGAACGCCACTAGCCGTCACCTTCAGCCCTCAACTAAAACCCCTCCAACGCATTATTAAGCATCGACAACCTATCCTGAAGGATGACCCAACAGTCTCACAAATCTTGGGAGACAGGCCAGTCCTTGCCTACAGACAGCCCCCCAACCTGAAGCAAATACTCACCAACAACCACATACCACACAACAGAACCACTAACCCAGGAACCTATCCTTGCAACAAAGCCCGTTGCCAACTGTGCCCACATATCTATTCAGGGGACACCATCACAGGGCCTAATAACATCAGCCACACTATCAGAGGCTCGTTCACCTGCACATCCACCAATGTGATATATGCCATCGTGTGCCAGCAATGCCCCTCTGCCATGTACATTGGTCAAACTGGACAGTCTCTACGTAAAAGAATAAATGGACACAAATCAGATGTCAAGAATTATAACATTCATAAACCAGTCAGAGAACACTTCAATCTCTCTGGTCACGCAATTACAGACATGAAGGTCGCTATCTTAAAACAAAAAAACTTCAAATCCAGACTCCAGCGAGAAACTGCTGAATTGGAATTCATTTGCAAATTGGATACTATTAATTTAGGCTTAAATAGAGACTGGGAGTGGCTAAGTCATTATGCAAGGTAGCCTATTTCCCCTTGTTTTTTCCTACCCCCCTCACCCCCCGGACATTCTGGTTAAACTTGGATTTATGCTGGAAATGGCCCACCTTGATTATCATACACATTGTAAGGAGAGTGGTCAGTTTGGATGAGCTATTACCAGCAGGAGAGTGAGTTTGTGTCGGGGGGGTGGTGAGAAAACCTGGATTTGTGCTGGAAATGGCCCACCTTGATTTTCATACACATTGTAAGGAGAGTGGTCACTTTGGATAAGCTATTACCAGCAAGAGAGTGAGTTTGTGTGTGTGTGTTTGGGTGGGGGGGGGGGGGTGAGAAAAGCTGAATTTGTACTGGAAATGGCCCACCTTGATTTTCATACACATTGTAAGGAGAGTGGTCACTTTGGATAAGCTATTACCAGCAGGAGAGTGACTTTGTGGGGGGGGGGGGGGGGCTGGAGGGTGAGAAAACCTGGATTTTTGCTGGAAATGGCCCAACTTGATTATCATACACATTGTAAGGAGAGTGATCACTTTAGATAAGCTATTACCAGCAGGAGAGTGGGGTGGGAGGAGGTATTGTTTCATGGTCTCTGTGTATATATTGTCTTCTGCAGTTTCCACAGTATGCATCCGATGAAGTGAGCTGTAGCTCACGAAAGCTTATGCTCAAATAAATTGGTTAGTCTCTAAGGTGCCACAAGTACTCCTTTTCTTTTTACTATAAACAGGAAACTGATAACATTCATTAATAATCCAGAAAGAGCAAGGGTTCATAACAGGGCTTCTACAGATTGAAAAAAAAATCTGATCACACCACTGTTGCTTTCTGATGCAATTAAAACTTTAGCCAAGGCTGATTTCAAGTGTGTGTGTGTGTGTGAGAGAGACAGAGAGAGAGTGGTTTTAAATGTTTATGCAATTATCAACCTTAGTTCAGCAAGGTACTTAAATATGTACTCAATTTTAAGCATGTGAGTAGTGTCCATACTCAGTGAAACTATCTTTGTGTATAAGTTAGGCATGTGCTTAAGTACCTTGCTGCATCAGGGCCCTACTCTCAGGGTTACATCTCTTCTTTACTTTTTTTCTTCTTTCTTTCTCTTTCTTTTTTAACAAACTCCCCTTTGGGAAAAAGCAACAGCCTTCACATGGTGCTTCTGTTAAGTGTTGGTGTTTTTCATGCTCTGTATTTTGCGCAAATTCACTAACATACCAATGTCGTCCATTAACCACTGGATGTCATATTACCGACTGCCCAGTGAAAGTAGCAATGATTATACTTATGAATATTGTCAGTCATCATTTTGCTTGACTTTTCACCTTTTGAGAAAGTCTGAAAGATGAAATATGCTGTTTCTTGTGAATTGGGCCTATGCCTTTTCTCATTCTTGTAATGGGGTATACTGGCCCTTTAAGGAAAAGATGTATCTGATGGGGTGGAAATGGGACCCAGGTTACAAACAGTCTCAACCAAATGAAGACCCTGAGAACAGCAGGGGCAGATGTAGAGAGAGAGGAATAGTCCCAGGGGAAGACCAAGTCTCAGAGAGTCTTTCCTTTAAGGACCTGGGGCTAGGAGCCTTGAAGTGTAGGGTGGGGCAAAGCTCCCCTCTCTCCCAATCAATCAATTAATCAATCAATCAATCAATAATCCAACCAATCAAGACAAAACTGAGGTGGGGGCTGGGGCAGGGGGATGGCAGAGAAAGAACACAGAAAGCTCCCTGCCCTCTCTCTGAGAGGATAACTCACTAGCAGGGGAAAGACTGCTTGTCTCTCCTAGTCCTGGGGAGAAAGGACTGAGATGTTGAGACCTATCCTCCAAGTTGTAGTGGAAGGGTGGAAGGCTACACCCTAGCAGAGATGCCTGGGAGGAAACGACTTTTGCTATCAAAGCTGTGTGTTTCTTTATTTGAGGTAATTTTATCTTGAAAACCTTTTGCAGAGAGCCCAAGTGGAGCTGGACCAGAGAAATTTAAAGGGTCTCTGTAGTGTATAGAACACTGCATTTATATTGCAAGCTATTGCTTTAAGTGTAAGGGGTTTCCTTGCCTTGCTTGCAGGTTAGGGTGTTCAGCGCCTGGTGTCTTCAGAGCCTGATGCCAAGTGGAAGTAAGACTGTGTTGAGTGTCTTCCACTTACATCATGCACAAGCAGGCAGAGAGCTGAACATAGTTCTCAATAGTCAGTGAATAAAGCATGATTCATACCTGGACTATCTAGGCGTCACATTGACTAGAACCCTCACTTATTGTGACCACCTTACAAAGACAGTGACTAAGGTCAAAACGTGCAACAACCTGCTTGGAAAACTGACCAGACTGACATGGGACGCCAATGCCCAAACATTAGACACTTCAGCCTTGGCACTCTGTTATTCAGCTGCTGAGTATTGCGCTCCAGTATGGGCTCGCTTATCTCACACAAAGATGATAGACATACAACTAAATTCCATCAGACACACTTAAATCTACTCCTCTACCATGGGCACCGGTTCTCTGCAATATTGCTCCACCCAGTGTTTGCAGAGAGGAAAGCATAGAAAAGATCATGACAAAATTGCATCATATGACACATCTACAATTAAAGACTTATTTAATCCACCACATAGTCGTTTGCCCTCATGGTGTCCATCATGGATAAATTTACTGGATGAGGGATTTACAGTAGAGGATGCATGGCGAGCTTCATGTATAGTGGTAAAAGATCGTTTTTTGTTCCCACTACTGAGACCCCCACTGATGGTCCCAGTGATGAGGATGTTTTGTGTGATGTAGATACCTGTGCTGTAGAAAGTGGAATTGAGACATTACTAGATGCCAAACTGTCATTAGACTGTAATTTTTGGGATCTCTTAAAGTCTGGTTTGAGAAGAGTAGCACAATGACTTATATTAATGAAGTTTGATCAGGATGGGCCTAATCCAGTGCCAATTAAATTCAATGGATATGTTTCTTTTGACTTCATTGGACATTGGGTCAGGCTTTATCTATCTTAGGTACGTATGTGGCCCCCATAACTGTAGCATCCGAGGCCTTACACTGTTTGGTGTATTTATCCTCCATTATCTCTTTGAGGCTGGGAATTGTTGCTGTCCCCAGGTTACAGCTGGGGACCTGAGGCTCAGAGAGGGCAAATGATTGCCCAAGGTCACACAGAAAAGCTGAGGCACAGCAGGGAATTGAACCCATATGTCCAAGTCCTAACTGCTGGACCATTTTTCCTTCCATAACTTCCTCTTAATAAAACTAGACAGTGCCAATCCCATAAACATCACAGGAGCCACTCAGTTACACAGTGGGACTCTTTCAGGAAGAAATCCACCAAGAAAACACAACTCTTTTTTAAAAGATTAGACAAAGCAGACCATTCCTGTTTTACAATACTTTGGACTTCTTACCCATATGAGGGACCCAGCTGAATTGCTCACAGCCTTAAGAGGAATCATTCAGCAACATCCCATTGTCTGACCACACTGAAAGAAAGGCAGAAGGCAATGGATGTGGATGCAACTTTATTCACTTAAAATATCTGGGAATACCTGCAATAAATTGTGCAGTACAGGTCACCATGCTTTCCTTAATCATTTCCACATAATCCCCAACCTGGTCCCAGCCACCCCATTACTGAGACCCCTCTGCCCTCTCGTCTTGTGAGGTGAAAGGGGGCTAGGAAAAGGAGGGGCATCAGATCTCCACTGTTTGAGACCCTCTTTCTTCAAGCTCCCTTAAGGGATGCTTTGTTTCAAATCATTTTCCACTCCATTTTATCTGACCACTGTAACCCTTCCATAACAAGTACCTGCACTGGATATCTGCCATAAAAGGTGCCAGCAATTATGCTTGGACGTCAGCCTGATCCCTCTAAAACAGGTCTTCTCTGGGACCACAAGGAATGTAAATACTCACACAACACACTCTTCCAAAGAACAGGAAGGGCAGTGCCCTTGTCCTGACCTGGCCCCAACTGCTTCCTGCCTTTCCTGTCCATCCCAGTGAACTTCCCCCTCCTCCACCACCTCTACCCCTATTGTGGGGGGGGGGCTTAAAGGGGCCCTTTTCTGGCCACCAGGCAAGGACCCCCTGCATGGAGGCTATGGTGAGCACATTCTATCATGTATTTTAAAATATAGATAATATTTCTCTTTATTTGCCAAAGAAAATAAAAGTACAAGCAAATTAACCGCTATGGTTATGTGATTTTAGATTTAATAATTAATGTAAATTAACATGGAAATTAGTTGCAGACCTTCGGCTTCTGGCAAACTATAAATATACCCTTCAGTGTCCCCAAGCTATGATAGACTTACCTTGAAGTTGAGTAGAGGTTAACACAGTTTATAAATATTTTTTTACATGTCTTATTTTTTGTTTGTTTCCTACACAGCAGAAGACTTCACACCACAGGAGGTAAGTAGATGAAAGTCTCCATTGTGTTACTGTCTATAACCTATAGCTGTCCTAGGGGGCTCAATTTCCTCACCACATCATCTTCATCTGGCAGGCTGTCAACAATAAATTTACAGAGGAACTCATCTCCATCCCCTGCCATGTTACCTTCATGATTCACACACTCCTTTGGCTGATGGTTGAGCAGTTTACTGGGACTTTTAATTTCCCGTAGAGTGGGAAAGGGAGGGGGGGAGTATTGCAAATTTAATTTGTGCCTTTCCTAGGTCATGTCCAATGTCACTGGTGGGAAAGGTATAAAAATGAAAAGAAGCAGCTAACAGATATACACCTACACAGACTCTAGTGCTTGTCAATACTAAGTGTTCTGGTATAAGCTTTGCAATGTAGGCTGCCTCTCATCAGGTCCCCAAAGATTATTGAACACCCAACCAACAATCGATGCTGGGAGTAGGGGTGCTGGAGGTGCTGCCTCATCCCCTGGCTGGAAGTGGTTTCCATCATATCCAGGGTTTACAGTTTGGTTCAATGGCTCTCAGCACCTCCACTATACAAATTGTTCCAGCACCCCTGCAACCAACCCAAAAGAAGAACAAAAGAACCCCCAGTGCAAGGGAGATGAGGGGGAAGAAGAGGTGGTCAGAGTGGAGGAGAAGGAGAGAAGCAGCTGCACTCCCTTAGTAGACTGGGTACAGCAAAGGGAGAGAGCTGCGCTCCACTGTCTGGGGGGCATCTCTTTTTGGCTGCAGGGAAACGAGATTTGGCTTCCTTGAATCACTGTGAGAGAGTGGGGTTCACACATTAGCAGAGGGCAGGAGACAAGGGCTTTATGAAGCCACCTGTGGAGATGGCACCCAGAGGGATGGGAGCATGCTACTAGAGCCTTAGGAAGCTGCCAGTCCTGTTCCTCCACCACGTGTATTGAAAAGTCCAACCACGGAGCTGCAGTGTTCAAGAATAAAAATACCATCCCCAAATCCCTATTCCCTCCCACCAAAGGTGTGACGGGAGGGCAAGAGCAAGGCCTGACAGCCCTACAAGAAACTCCAATAGCAGATGATCAGATTTACAGTAAGATCAGCCCAGAACTTCCATGTATCAAGAAGTTCAGTAAGGGAGCTGCAAATGGTAGTGGTCAAACACCAGCCCCAAATCATTCCCTCTCCCCGAATAGTAGAGTGGAGGGGGAATATGGCTCAGAAGCCCTATAGGGAATTCCACAAGCAGAAGGCTAGTCACTCAAGGTATCCCAGACTAGTATCAAGCCCCATCTCAGAGCAGTAGTTCACTCTCTGTGACAAATGAGCCAATCATACCCTCTCACACCCAGTCATGGAACACTATATGACATTGTGACAAAATCCAGTCACCCAAACGTACGTTACAGAATGACAGTTTTGGTGACATTTTAAAAAAATTGAAATTTTTCTAATTGAATCTTTGTTGAAAAACTGGAAATCATAAAAAAACTTTGAAACAGCATTTTTGAGGATTTTTTAAACTTTTATTTCAAAAACTTCAGCCATCATTATTTAAAACTACATCTCTAATGCTGTATACTTAGTGTGAGTATAGAAGGTCTTTATATTTTGCTTGTATATGTACTAGGAACTATATACTAAAATCGTATTTACACCCTTGGATTGCCAAATACAATCCAATTGGCTGAGATAGGGTCATAGAAGCAACAGTAATTTTGAACTATGCTTTCTCAGCTGCTATTTGAATGAATGAACACAGCTACATTTTAACAATACATCTTTCTTTCCAGTGCTCTACTCTGAAAAACACTCCTAGCTTTCAGCTAAGTCCTATAATACTCTCCAATAGTTGTGCCCTGACCTGACCAGTGCTGAGCCCAAGAGAGAAAATTAGGGCAAATGCAATATGAGAAAAGGCCTGTAACTGTCTTTTAGATGCTATCATTGACTGAAACTTTTGAGCCTCTCAGATCTTCCTTGGTTGTTGTTTAGAAGTTTAGTGTCCTTTTCGCTCAATTATTGCTATGAGAATATGAGCCACAGTGGGCGTAGATATATATATATATAATGAACAATATGTGTCAGGGGAAGTGTCTCATTTTGAGTGACAATACTGTTTGTAGGATCTGCTGCAGAACTGTGAGCTTCAGACACTGTTAGTTAAACAGAAATAGAACTTTACTGGAGAATTTATTGCAAACAACTCCTATCCCGGGCTGCTTCCACTTCTTATTCCCTCCCGGAACTTTCTTTTACCCAGACTCCACTCCAAGTTCATTGGCCTGGCAGTTACAAATTTCTACAGTGTAAGCATCTAAATTGTATGTTCAGAATACAGTTAATTTCATTTTTGGGGGTAGTAGTAAAGCAGTTAATTGGCCAGTTCTCCAGCTGTCTCCACCTTTGACTTGGCTTCTCTTGAGAAAATATTTTATAAATGTGGAAGGTAAATGTGTACCCTAGAGTCATGTTCTCACAAACTTTCTGCTCTTCCAACATATATTTTATTTTTCTCTCGGTCTGCTCTGAATGGTTATCTCCTGTGCCCTGCTTTGTCAATGCCCATTCCTTTCTAAACTAGTTGTCAGCACCAATGCAGAAAAATAATTACAAAGTGGAAGTAATAGGAGTTGTCGATTCTAGAATGGTGAAAGTGTTTTATCTCTAATAGAGAAAAAGCAGTCATGAACAACCTGTTTTTACCAGCAACTAACCAGACAAGCTTGCTATTAACTTTTTCTGAAAATGACAATACAACTTTAAAATCCTACCATAAAATGAGGGTGAGTGAAACAATGTGGATAAATTAGATACTCACCTGAAACTTTGCAAAATACTTACATGTACTGGAATGTATTTTGTTCAAAACAGCTATTTAACATTTTATACATGCACTTTCATTTTTGGTTGCATACTTCTGTAGGCCCTGATGTGAGCTAGCTGCAGGACGTATAATTGCTGAAATGGCACAAGAGACTGTTCTCACAGTATTTCAAGCCCAGCAAAACACAAGTGTTAAAAATCTCACAACAAAAAAATTCAAAATTTCCAGCCCCAATAAAGCTCAGATATGTTTCAGGGATGCAAACGCTGAGACTTATCCATCACTATTTCATATTGTTTGAAAATGGAATGACATTTTTGCAGAAAGTTTGCCCCATTTTATCATGGAAATTTTACCCAAACATTTAGTCAAAATTATGAATGTTAAAAATATTTAAATAATTCGTATTAGACTTCCACAGTATTTTGGAGTTCTACACATTCTAAATCTAAAACACTGATTGTTAACTGCAAATGTGTAACACCATGATATCATGAAGGAATAATTTCCTGGTCCCAGGGAGAACTTCAGCTCAGTTCCTCTTCCCCCTTACATGGGTTTCAAGGGAAGGGTTATTAGAGGGGCTATTCAAGAGGGCCTTTCTTTAGGAAGGCAGACTTGTGCAGCCAGCACACTAGGACCAAGTTGAACCCTGAGCTTGGAGATTTTTTAATGTCAACTTAATTCTGAAGTCATCTTAAAAGTCCCAGTTCAGGAAAGCATTTAAGCATATGTTTAAGTTCATCCCTGTTCAAGATGGCACAGAAGCATATACTTAACTTTAAAATGTGTGATTAAGGGGTAAAATTTTAAAAGCACCCAAGTCCCATTTTCAAAAGTGACTTAGGCTTTACGAGCTTTCAGAGTTTAAGTTCTACATTCTACCAATATACAGGTGCATTCAGAATAACTAATCTTACAACACTCTTATTGCAACATGAATTCAAATACTGCCGTGTTGGGCTGAGCCCTGCACAGAAAGTTTATTAGAGTTTTATTAAAAGCGAAAAAGAAATATTTCATTCAATCTTATAAGAAGCATTTGTAACATGTCTAATAATTGCACTGCCAGTTTAACAGAAAATAGAATATTTTGTTTTAATGTATTCACTAAGAGCTTCTTCAAGCTTTCTATATAAAAATGTTAATTTTAAACTAAATATTAAATTAATGTCCCCAGCATCTGAAGCAGATTTGAAAGCCAGCTTTCAGAATATAATTCCCTGATATATTCAATTTTTTATGGGTTTAAGATGCAATATATAGTTCCACATCCGTCTCCATAAAATGTTACTTTTAGTTACAAAAGAAAGTATTAGAGTTTATAACTTCCCCACTGAATGCTTTTAGATCAGTGGTTTTCAAACTTTTTTCTGGCAACTCAGTTGAAGAAAATTGTTGATGCCCGCAACCCAACGGAGCTGGGGATGAGGAGTTTTGGGTTGGGGGGCTAGGGAAGAGGGTCGGAGTGTGGGGGTGAGGGCTTTGAGGTGGGGCTGGGAATGAGGGGTTCAGGGTATGGGAGAGGGCTCAGGGCTGAGGCAGCGGGTTGGGGTGTGGCAGGGGGTCAGGGCTCTGGATTGGGGGTGCAGGCTCTGGGATGGGGCTGGGGATGAGAGGTTTGGGGTGCAGGAAGGGTCTCCAGGTTTGGGGGGTCTCAGGGCTGGGTCAGGGGATTTGGGCGTGGGGTTGGGGCATAGGCTTACCTCGGGTGGCTCCTGGTCAGTGGTGCGGGAGAGGGGGTGCTTAGGCAGGCTTCCTGCCTGTCCTGGTACTGCAGACCGTACTGTGCCCCAGAAGCGGCCAGCAGCAGGTCCGGCTCTAGGCAGAGGTGCAGCGCAGCTCTTGCCCACGGGCGCCATCCCCTACAGCTAAGTGCAGAGCCAATGCTTGGGGCAGGGGCAGCACGCAGAGCCCTGTGGTCCCCCTGCCTGGGAGCTGGACCTGCTGCTGGCCGCTTCTGGGGCGCACCAAGATGTCGGAACAGGTAGGGACTAGCCTGCCTTAGCCAAGCAGCACTGCCGATGGGACTTTTAATGGCCCGGTCGGTGGTTCTGACCAGAGCCACTGTGACCCAATGTCTTACATTCTGCGACCCAGTACTGGGTCACAACCCACAGTTTGAAAACCACTGTTTTAGATGAATAATTCTCTCCATGTAAGAGGATATATGGTATATACTGACAGAAAATGATGGAAAAGAAAAAAGTGGAAAGTCCTTTTCTTCATTAACTGAAATGTACATGATCACTTGAAAAAACTTCTGCTTGTAGCCTGAGAATTTGTCTGTAACCTCTGAAAATGTCCTGAAATGCAAGCACATCATTTTTATTGCAATTTCACTGTGATTATTGGCTTTTTGATATTTTGTAACATCACTAATATGAGTAAAGCCAAGCAAATTGCTCATTTTCCTCTCATTCACTAATACAGAAACACTTCTTGAACAAAGTCTAATGAAGAAGCAGTACAGTGTGGCACATTGCGGACCATGATGGGGTATCTCAGTACTCCACAAGGCAGTGTTAAATTTACAAGCAGGTTTCTAGTGAGGCTGAAAGGAGGTGAAGCAACGTCCTGGTATTTTATTGTTTTGAAATAGAACAGTAGTGGTCTGCCACTTCTAGTCATGCCAACGGTACTACATCACTGAAAATGGTTGGTCCACACCTCTTTTAATCAGCGCTTCCTGTTCTGCCTACAGCATGTAGCCAGAGCAGGGACTCCACTGTGGATCTAAAGAACACTTCCTGTTCTACCTAACACTCTTATTGTCACACTAGTCTCCATTCTGCCGAGGTACTTTAAGAAGAAGAGGAACCAGAATGAAAGACACTCAGAACATACACTAATAAGTTGGGTTCTACAGACAGCTAATCATGCTCTGGGAGCACATTCCTAAGCCACAGTAAGTAGGGTAATGTCAGCCTTTTCCCTGCAAATGATCCAGAAAAAATATGCTCTTCGATAGCTCATCTCTGAAGCACTATGAGGAGAAGAGTTCTGGCTGCTGCTTCCAAGTGGATGATAAAAAAGAGCCCACATTCTTCAAGCCCATCCTCAGAAAATAGGGAAGATGTCAGCTAAGAAGAATCTTGTACTTTGGAACTATAACAGTAGAGGTAGTTACTCACTGAAACAACCTACTGAGGGATGTGGTACATTCTCCAACATTTAATCTTTAAGACAAGATTGTATGTCTTTTCTAAAGGATATGCTCCAGAGCAACCACAAGTAACTGGGCATAATGCAGGAATTACTGGGTAAAATTAAATGGTCTGTGATGTACTGAGGGTCAGACTACTTGATCACAATGGTCCCTTCTGGCCTTAAGTATGAATTTATGAGCACATGCCAAGATATGATGGAGAATCTTCATCCTGAACAGACCGAGGTGTTGTGGTTTTTAAAAGGCACATTCACTTTTAAATTAGTTGAGGTTTTTTGTTTTGTTTTTAGCAGTTGGCTTACTACCTTTCTTTTTTTTTTTTTTTACTCTCCAGAGATATGGTGGAGAGCTACGGACAGCAGAGGGAGATGATCCATTTCATCAAGAGGAGTGACAGAGATAGAAAAGATGCCTAGAGAGTTCAGAGCTGCAGAAAAAAGAAATCAACCTTATTCCATACATTTCCTCCCTAGAAGACACCTCTGTTCAAATGTAGAATTGAAGCAATGAAATATCAGGAAAAGGGTAATGAAATATAGACAATGTCATAAATACAGGGATGTAAAAATCTTGGCAGTATATCATTGTAAAAACAAAGTTCATATCCTGTTAGTGTGTCTGTTATGCCTAACTATGTTACAAATTCTGATTTGCTAAATACACAACTTTGAACTGATTTTTAGGAGTAGGATTGGCCTTTACTGACTGTCTTCGGTAAATAGGGTTCTCAATTAGAAATAATGCAAAACAAGATAGCTGGTGCAATGTGCAAGTATTTAGTCAACGACTGAAATCATGTGATGGATGTAAATGTAATAAAATTCAATCCTCCAATATAATGTTATTTCTTGTAGACAAAGCCATGAAAAGATAGATATTTGAAAAGTAATAATTAATCTTTCAACCAATCAGAGCAAATAGAACTTCCTCCATTTTTTTTCCTTAAGGAAAACATGTAGGACAACAGAACTGATTTTTCTGGAAAAGTCAAGTACTGCTAGAAATTATGATTATATTTTTCAGTGAGCAGTGAAAGTACAGCAATCAGAAACAAGGTTTATGCTTTTTAAAGGCACAGTTTTGATTCTGATCTTTCAAATTTTGACAAAAGGGTTGAATTTGACACATTGTTTGCTGCGAATAGTTTTTGCAGCTCCAATTCTGAAGCTCAGATTGAACTCAAGGTATTAGTATAGTGGAAAAGGGATATCTGCAGCTGCTGCTGTGCTTTGATTTCTGTCCAGCAGTTAACTTAGGGCATAAAGCAATCACTAAGGTAGGTTAAGTAGAAACTTACCCTGTGGGACAGCTTATTTCATAATCATCCACGATTGGGTTTGTTGAACCTTCCTCTAAAGCATATTAGGCTTTATGTGTTACTCATCTAACCCAGTATGTCATGGCCGATGAGCTGATCCAGGCCCATTTGAAGTCAGTAGACTCCTGTTAACTTCAATGGATCAGGCTCTGTAGGTTAAACTTAAAATGCTTCTGAATGAAGAAATTTGTAGGTAATACTTTTATACAAAATATTTCTCATGTCACTTGTCTATCTTCTTAACCCAGGCTCCCTTAAACCATATTCTTGTGGATATTAATGAAATAGATAGTACACAGTATTCCTTCCATTGTGCACTGATCAGTTCATTGTCCCTGAGGAGGTTGGCTCCATCCCTGGATCTGAGGAGGGTTAGCCCTGTGGTGCTGGGACCGTAAAGGGCTTTGGTGGCATTGATGAATTTGTGCGTCATAGGTGTTGGTGAGTTGTTGGATCTCCTTCACTTTGTTCTCCTTCCACTTGTTCTTCATTTCATGGGTTTTCCTTTGAACCTCAGCTTTGAGATGATGGTGGACGTGTTGCTTCTGTTTGGAACTGTTGTGATTCTGCCAAGCACAGATGGCCTTGCACTTATGGTCAATCAGGTCTTGGATTTCCTGATCGTTCTCGTCAAACAGACTTTGCCAGTAACATCTACAGGGCATGTATCCCCCAGTGCCATGGAGGAAATAGGGTTGACCAATGGATCCACATAGTCACAGATCTACCACACTTTTGCAGTGCCTCACCCTGGCTCCAGACTTCAAAGGCAAGAGGGGCTGGTGACTTTTAATAAGAGAAACATTACATGGAGTAAAATTAGGGCAAAAAAATGAGCTCCAGAAGTCTGTGAATTGTGGCAGTCAAAGCTCTCAATTGTAATTCTACAAGAACCTACTAAGATAATTAAGGGCAGATTATGAAATCACAACATTATAGCAGCACAACAATGGACATGAGGGGTCTTCCACCACATTTCAGTCTCCCACAGAGGGGCTTGGCACAATTGCAGTTCCTGGTCTCACTGGCTCTTCGCTAATATCCCTTGGGAGGGACAGAAAGGAAGTGGAGACAGGCTCTTCTCAACCCCTCACCACCCAGAAGAGCTGGTTGGGTACTGTCATAAATATAAAGGGAAGGGTAAACCACTTTGAAATCCCTCCTGGCCAGGGGAAAGCTCCTCTCACCTGTAAAGGGTTAAGAAGCTAAAGGTAACCTCGCTGGCACCTGACCAAAATGACCAATGAGGAGACAAGATACTTTCAAAAGCTGGGAGGAGGGAGAGAAACAAAGGGTCTGTGTCTGTCTGTATGCTGGGTCTTTGCCGGGGGTAGACCAGGAATGGAGTCTTAGAACTTTTAGTAAGTAATCTAGCTAGGTATGTGTTAGATTATGATTTCTTTAAATGGCTGAGAAAGAATTGTGCTGATATTTCTGTCTGTGTATCTTTTTTGTAACTTAAGGTTTTGCCTAGAGGGGTTCTCTATGTTTTTGAATCTAATTACCCTGTAAGATATCTACCATCCTGATTTTACAGGGGGGATTTCTTTATTTCTATTTACTTCTATTTTTTATTAAAAGTCTTCTTGTAAAAAACTGAATGCTTTTTCATTGTTCTCAGATCCAAGGATTTGGGTCTGTGGTCACCTATGCAAATTGGTGAGGCTTTTTACCAAACCTTGTCCAGGAAGTGGGGTGCAAGGTTTTGGGAAGTATTTTGGGGGGAAGGACGCGTCCAAACAGCTCTTCCCCAGTAACCAGTATTAGTTTGGTGGTGGTAGCGGCCAGTCCAAGGACAACGGGTGGAATATTTTGTACCTTGGGGAAGTTTTGACCTAAGCTGGTAAAGATAAGCTTAGGAGGTTTTTCATGCAGGTCCCCACATCTGTACCCTAGAGTTCAGAGTGGGGGAGGAACCTTGACAGGTACCTATAGGTAGGTGTTGTCATAAATATAAAGGGAAGGGTAAACCACTTTGAAATCCCTCCTGGCCAGGGGAAAGCTCCTCTCACCTGTAAAGGGTTAAGAAGCTAAAGGTAACCTCGCTGGCACCTGACCAAAATGACCAATGAGGAGACAAGATACTTTCAAAAGCTGGGAGGAGGGAGAGAAACAAAGGGTCTGTGTGTCTGTCTATATTCTGTCTTTGCCGGGGATAGACCAGGAATGGAGTCTTAGAACTTTTAGTAAGTAATCTAGCTAGGTACATGTTAGATTATGATTTCTTTAAATGGCTGAGAAAAGAACTGTGCTGAATAGAATAACTATTTCTGTCTGTGTATCTTTTTTTGTAACTTAAGGTTTTGCCTAGAGGGGTTCTCTATGTTTTTGAATCTAATTACCCTGTAAGGTATCTACCATCCTGATTTTACAGGGGAGATTTCTTTATTTCTATTTACTTCTATTTCTATTAAAAGTCTTCTTGTAAGAAAACTGAATGCTTTTTCATTGTTCTCAGATCCAAGGGTTTGGGTCTGTGGTCACCTATGCAAATTGGTGAGGCTTTTTATCCAACATTTCCCAGGAAAGGGGGGGTGCAAGTGTTGGGAGGATTGTTCATTGTTCTTAAGATCGAAGGGTCTGGGTCTGTAGTCACCTAGGCAAACTGGTGAGGCTTTTTACCAAACCTTGTCCAGGAAGTGGGGTGCAAGGTTTTGGGAAGTATTTTTGGGGGAAAGACGCGTCCAAACAGCTCTTCCCCAGTAACCAGTATTAGTTTGGTGGTGGTAGCGGCCAATCCAAGGACAAAGGGTGGAATATTTTGTACCTTGGGGAAGTTTTGACCTAAGCTGGTAAAGATAAGCTTAGGAGGTTTTTCATGCAGGTCCCCACATCTGTACCCTAGAGTTCAGAGTGGGGGAGGAACCTTGACAGGTGTGCTAAGGGATGGTCCACCAGACATCTTCTCCTGGGAACTCCAGAAAGCACAGTCTCTGCCAATATTTCATTTGTCGTTTTGCAGCTCTGTAAACAACCCCTGCCTTAGCCAGTGGCTAAAAATCCCAACTGAGTCCATACTTCTCCAATCATTAGAGTTCTCTATGTGTTGTCCTCCTGACACTCCTACATAGCAATTAAAAACAGCTATACTGACTGCTCTCATACACCAGCTAACCTTTCCTTTTAATATAATCTTTGACTTTCATTTTGAATTACCTATTCTTTCCTATTATCTTAAATTGATTTCTTTGATAAAACCTGATAAGCAAGAGTGAATATCTGAGTTAGCCCGTATGTAATAAGCCACTGATTTAATTATTTCCAATATTTTGAGTATCTGACCCTTCCATGATACATTTACATTTCCCTGTGACATATTCTTATGAAATGTCACTGTTTCCAGTATCTTATCACATTGTGAGAGTCATTGTCTTAATGAGGACTGAGATTGCTCAAGCATTGCAGGTTCACAATTCACTATCACACAATTCACTATCACACAAAATTATTATTCTTATTTTATCTGAAATTCCATGGTAACAAGTTTTTAAATTCCAACAGCGAAGAGGTTAACTAATGCAATTTGTCATTTAAAATCTTTCTAACTTTGGGCAGGTGTGGAGTACTTGGGATGGGGGGTATTCTCAACTCAGCACACTGGACTGCAGCAGCCCCTTCATCAGATTGAGGGGATGAGGCATCTCAGAGCCCTACTCACTGAGCTGAGACCCTCACACCAGAGCTTGCTTAATGCAGCCATTCTCAATTTAAGGAAAAGTACATTAAAGTAAACTGAAGGCAGAAGTTTCAAAACAAGCTCTTCTGAATACTTGGCTGTTTGATATGCGGGGTGCCACAGTGCACTCTTTTAATTGCAGTCTCATGAGCAACTTTTACTGCAGTGAAATGTGAGCCCAACACAAACTGTGAACGTCTTTGTATTACGTTTACATTTCTAAATTTGCCATTATTTTCTCCTTGAATTTTAATGTCCACTGTGCTTCCAGGGTACTGCTAGCTAAGCTTATCAAAAGATTTTCATCAAAACATTTTTTCCACAGAAAAATTTCTTTTCAGCTAGACAGAAATTATTGTGAAAAGTTGTCATTTTCATTTAAAAACATTTTTTGTTGAAACTTTTCACGTAGAAAAAAATCATTTTCTGATGAGCTCTAGATGCTAGTGATACAGTGCAGAACAGGTCCTTGAATCTTCATCCTTAAAAAAAGAATCTCATTAAAAACATTTAATTAACTTTAAACTTATTCCACAGCTGTCCATTTAGGAATAAATGAATGTATTAAAAATGGTGATGAGGATATTAAAGAAACTCTCATGTACTGTTTGACGTAAGGTATATTGAATATACTGGCAAGGCAGTTTAGCCCATTGAAATGTACAAGTCTGAAGTGCCCTTTCTCTGTTAACTATGAAAATTAGAGCCAGAGGAAACAATTATAAAAGAATCCTTCACCCTAGGGCTAGGAATCAAAGATACTTTTGTTTAACTTTAACTGTGTGACACTAGTTCAAGCGTGTTTCATTGTTTCAAAGCACTGTACAATTTACTGTTCATTAGTATTCAAGTGTTTTTAATGGGTATGAATATTTCAGCAGCATTCTCCAAATGCCTGTTATGAATAAAGGTGATTGTGGGAGAAACATCTGTTCCATTTTGGCCACCCTTGCTCAAGAGAGATATAGCTGAGATTGGAAAAACTCCAGACACACATGACAAATATAGTTCATAAAATTGGGATTACTTTAGTCTGGCGAGGAAAAAAGTTAGAGCTGACCTCATTGTGATGTATACAGTGAAGGGTAAAGACCACAAAGTCTAAAACCTTTTCCCCTTGTATGGGTGCTCGAAAGCACAATGAAACTACCATGCCTCTGCTGGGCTTTGGAAAGAACATGCAATTAAAATTGAGTGTAATGAGACCCACTGTGGAGCAGTGTCTCACAGCAGCAGGGAGGGAGGTTGGGCAGGCTAGCAGAGGGAAGGGCTGTGATGAGCACTCCCTTCTGCATCTCAGTAGGTCTCCCATTCACAGCCCCTTTACCAGATATTTGTGCAGAAATAGAGGATACTGTGAATCTGGCAGACATCATTATGCAGTTACATAATTGGAGATTAAGGGCACATTCTTTGATATGAATGGTTTATAAATGTTTGAAATTGCATATTGTTACCAGTTTTAGCAAGCTTTGAACTTTGTAATTACAGAGACTTCAGATCAGCCAGCTTGACTGGTTTTTATTAAATAATTGCTAGTTCATAACACAGGGAACCCCCTTTGCAGCCTGATGACTAATGCTTTGCACCGCTCTCTGGTTTTGGTTCTGCTTCAGCTGAGAGTTCAATAATCTTACAGGGGAGTTGTTTACAGTTTTATCCTCAGTGTTTCTTCTTTTTCATAGGCAGATAATATTTTTAGCACATTTTCCAATACATTTCTCACTACAGACATCTTCTGTTTACTCACATCTTTCAGTAAGTCCATTACATTTCACTAACAAGTGCCTGCTACCTGTTGTTTAGTACATTGCTTAAAATAATATTCCTTGCTTCTCAATCCTGGTAAATGTTTTCTGAGCTTCTCTGATAATTCTTAGCAAGCTTTTTCCCCCCTTCATTTCATGTCTCCCAAAACACTCAGGGAGTTTGTCTCATAGGCAAGCTATAGAAGTCTGGTTCATAGGTCAGCTATCATCTATATGACAGGTTTCAGAGTAACAGCCGTGTGAGTCTGTATTCGCAAAAAGAAAAGGAGTACTTGTGGCACCTTAGAGACTAACCAATTTATTTGAGCATAAGCTTTCGTGAGCTACAGCTCACTTCATCTATATATATATATATATATATAAATAAAATAAATATATATATATTATATATATATAAAGCATTGTACAGTAAATATTGGAATTCTCTACAGGAGTTCATTGAAACAATAATGGAGTTCAATACTGCAAGAGTTCATTGAAACAATAACGTATGTCTGGATTTTGAGGATAACTGGATAGCTTTATTTACACCAAGGCAAGCCAAAAACAATATAAGTAGGGCCAGTTGACATTTTTGGCCACAGTTTTTTCAATATAAAATTGCTTTCTGAGTGATACACAAAGTACCATTCAAACCTTTCAGATTTTTTTTAAATTACTCACCAATTCAAGGAAGATTGAGCTATAACTAACTGGTAAGTCTATCTTGGAAAGAAGAATAGCCTAGTTTCTGTCAATTTGAACAGAACTGCCTATGTTGGTATAGTATGTGGTACTATACTAATGATTTTACTAGACATGCTGGGAAGAATAGGATTTAATTACAAGAGGAACCGCTCACAAACTTGATCTAGCTTGCAAGATTTGTAGACCTTCAACCTCCACAAGATTTGTTCATGCCTAGGTTCTACACAGCTCGTGCTTGAGATGGGCTACTAGTGGGAGTTATGTCATGCTGGAAATGAAACTGATTCCCACATGAAGAGCAGCTCCTGTTATAAGCTAAAGAAATATTCAACCTGCTTGTCCTCTTCTAGGCCTAAGGTAAAGTAATAATGCAATTTTTAGTGCTGGCTGTGTTGTATTTGAGGTCCATGTTAGAACTGTAAGCTCTCACTGTAAGGGCTGGGGGTGGGGGCTGTGTTCCTGGTCCTGCTTGCAGGCTAGGCGCTCTGCAGTAACATGTGTGCACCAGCAGAGTCATTCTGGAAAAAGCCAGCTTAAAGTGAGGTGGAGTGAGTTGGGACTGCCTTAGGGAGCACTGCATTTTCTCTTTCTCTCTGTTTTTGGGTTCTTGTGTATTATTGTGCTGAATTCTAGGACATAAAGTAGTGTTCCGCTGTCACCTTCCAGCAAGAAGATGTTTTAGCTAACTTCTCTGTGTGTATGTTGCATACATAACATGGCTACTTATCAAAAGGTAGCAGGAGGAGCTTGGGAATGGTGCAAAAAAAGAAAAAAGGAAGCAGGATAGGTTACTTCCACTCCTAAAAGAGTATGTTTGGAGCAGCAGTGGTAGATACTCCCTTCTTTAAGGAGAGTAAGGAAGACTGAAGAGGCAGCTAGTTGGTTCCCAAGCTGGTGAAATAGCTTTGGGTCTCTCCCACTTCCAAACGGCACAGTCGTGACTTCTTGTGAGATCTTTGCTCTTTTGGTGGGGAGAGGGACCTTGTTACGAAGAACACAGAGTTGAAGGCTGAAACGGGGGATGGGGAGTGGAAAATGAGACAGGATAGACAAAGTAAGGTGGAGAATGGAGTGAGGGAGAAGAAATGGATGGTGATTGGCATGAGTAAGTTGGAGAATTGGTGTGAAGAAGAGGAAAAGAATGCTGTAAGATAAGGGAAGGAGAAGAAATGAGGAGGATTGGGGAATGGAAGGCAGGGCAAGGCAACAGGAGTGTTGGGTGGAAAAGTGGGAAGAAGAAATTAATAGAGGAAAACACTTTCAAGGGAAACAAAGTGGGAAAAAATGAAGATCAGGGGAAAAGGGAGAGTGAGGGGGAAACAAAGGGTCAGAGAAAAGAAATAAAAATGAGATAAAAATTAACATTGAGAGATGAAAGAGAAAAAGAGCAGGGAACAAGGAGCAAGGGAAAGCAAGGTAAAACCAAAAAGCTCAGATTCGGTGGAAGTAAATTTTATATTATATATTGAAAATTTGGCAGTATTGGCTATTCTTGGCAAACATGGGGACCAAAAAAGAGGGGGTGGGGTCAATCCTGGGGTCGGGTACAAACACTGAAGCCACTGGGGTCAGATCAGGGTCAGGCAGAATCTGGCAATACCCTTTTCCCCCAGTTTAAATACAGACACAGCTGCCAACAGAAAGTGCAAAACTCCTGAGAGTTTGAAGACAATGAAATACTGTGTCTTTGAGAATGGATTTTATCCCTTTAGTGCTTCCTAATAGCCTGCTGCTTTCAGTAAATTTGTCTCTTTTCATTCACTGAGTTGAGATCTCTCAAATGAAAAGGCTTGTGTTTTCATTGCATGGAATTTGGCATATAGAGTCCAAAGATGGTAAAGACCAGCGAAGTCAATGGTCTTCAGTTCCAGTGCAGGATTGATCCCTTGTGTATTTTTACTAGTGTTTTGTCCAGGCTAGTCTTAAATGTGCCAAGCATGCCTTGGAAAACTTTGTGCCACAGGCTAATAGATCTATTATTATGGCTTTATAGCTAACCAGTAAAGAAGGGAACTTCACATTTTATTTAGTCTGTACTTAGAGTGACTGCTTGTCAAGGTAACTAATTTAAGCTTAGAGCACAGCCTATTAATGAACAACCAGCAGCATGTGTTCTACACATCTTACATGGGTCATTTTCAACTCCACCTGTGCTGCTCCCCATGCCAAGAACACTTGGGAAATTGCATTTATATTGCTCTTCATTTGCAAGGAATGTCAAAGCATTCCGCTGTGGTTTCAGTGGAACATCAACTTCAAGAGAATACGCTGCAGTGCAGCAACTGGCATGAAGGGCAGTCAGCGAAGCAAAGCAACCCAATGTGAACAAAATGTATACCCAGGAAAGACATGAGACTGTGCAGGAAAATCCTTGTGCAAACCACGCTGAAATGAGGAAAATTTTGGACCACCTCTGTATCTCAGATGCAGTGAGAGATCTTTGCATGCATCTCAGCAATTTTCCTCATGCTATGAGAAGATGCTCAGTTTCACAGCAGTATCAGCCCAAAGCCTTTTCACCTGTCTGCCCTGCTTCCAAATTTTCAAATCTGGTTTTAAAGCAGTACGCTCTATCAGCAGAATAATGCCTGACTCTTTGGAGGCACATAAACTGTGTCGGGTGCATTAAACTAGGTCATAAGAAGAAAGCTGAGAAATCTGTGTTAGGGCACTTGTGACTTTTTGAAGGTTTCATGTTGATTTCTCAAAAAGAAAAGGAGTACTTGTGGCACCTTAGAGACTAACCAATTTATTTGAGCATGAGCTTTCGTGAGCTACAGCTCACTTGCATCCGATGAAGTGAGCTGTAGCTCACAAAAGCTTATGCTCAAATAAATTGGTTAGTCTCTAAGGTGCCACAAGTACTCCTTTTCTTTAAACTAGTATTGTTGCATCACCAGAAAAAAGGACTCACAGCAGATCTAAGTTTAGATAAGAACGAACATAGTTTAAGTCAAGGTACAAGATATAAAATTCACAGCTGGGGAGAGACTCTTTGTCATGGCTGCCAGAAGGAACTGCCTGTTCTGCTACAGAGCCAGAGGGTCTGTAGTCCAAATCACAGAAGAGATCTGACTCTAAAAGAAACAGACATCCTCAAATGTACACAATAGACTTGCACTACGTGTACTACCAATTGAAAGACTCTTACCCAGTGACCCACTTACCAGTCCTTGAGCCCCTCAAAGATCACTGGGTTTTTTGTTGTTTTTTTGGGGGGGAGGGGCAGGGAGGGGAAGAGAAAATAGAGTTACCATGTGGCCATTTTTTAACCAGCCTGGCAGGTTTTTGTGCTGCCCTATTGGTTAAAAGATTGATTGCACTTTTTTCCCCTCCACTTAGGACACGTTAGAGCACTCTACAGATCACGCCCCGTAGTGTGGACTGCAGTGCTATATTAGGGTAAGGTAAGAAAAATGATAAAACAACATAAAAATACACATTGTGCAAGTGTGTAAAATGTGTAAAACACATTTAGTAATTAGCTATAGTTGGCACTAGGACCTTTTTTACCGAGTGGTGGGGTTTTGATGGTAGGGAGGGTGGCCTGTGCAAAAAATCTCTGACTTCAAGAAGCTGCCTAAATGAACTGCACTGATCCACTAGTACAGTGATGGAGAGCATGAATGAAATCAGGTTCCATAGCTCCTAACACAAAACAGTACCTCCTAGTGCTAGGTTCATTCTCAATGAACTGAGAAAAATAATCACCCCTATTATCAGACTCTACTCGCTGATTTCTACAAGTAGATTATGTGCTTGCTTAAAATATATAGTGCCTTTTTTGAAAGGTAGCAGCTGTAGCTGTGTGGCTTTTCTTACTCTGTTTTCATCTGATGATGCTGACTATGCCTTAGATTATGGGAACCAACTGCCGTTTTCCCTTGTTTGTCATTCTAAGCAGAGCTTTTGGTGAACATAAATATGAATGGAAAGTAAAGCTGTGAATAATTAGAGACCATTATGTCCCACCGATGGGTTTTTCTTTTTTATCGCAAAGATGCATATTGTGCAGGGCTGGTAAGTTCAGTGAAGAGTTTTGATCTTTTATGAATAAGAGAGCAAAGAAGAGAGTCACAACTCCTCCTCAAAAGTCTTAAAACTGATGACAGCTTTACTCCAATTTGCATTGCCTACTTCCATTCTCTTCTGTTTGCAGACTTGCTCAGCCTGACATTCTAATGATACCTCCTCCTGTCAGTTTTAGTTTTGAACAATTTTCTGAAAGAATAGTATTGGAAAATACCTTGGGTGGAAATATTTTTGGCTTACTATTTGTACATGTACAGTGGTCACCATAAAAAAAAAACATTACAACCCCTACAGACTGGTGTTTGAAAATAGCTTTGTAGTAACACTGGGTAAATAGTGACTATTTAATGGTGACTGTATTGTTTTAGCATAGATGTGTTGAAATCAACCTAACAGTACAGCCTCTGGCTGCAGGTCACTATGGGGTATAGAAAAACATTACCTGTATGTTGTTAGCAAATACATACATTAGACACAATATTAGTATAAATGTTGGGAAGTTATGTTGACTGAATGTGTTATTCACTCCGCACAATTCCGTTCACCCATGTCAAGTATCCCATAATATTGAATTAGCTGAACTAAGCTTTGGCTTAAACAGATAGGGAAACTGTCAGGACATATGAGTGTTTTACCATAGCAGCAGCAGGGAGTTACTCTCACAGGCCAGTAGTGGAATGTCCCACAGAAAAAGGACAAGATATATGATCTAGCCTGGTACAAACCTAGGAGATGCCTTCATGCCCCATTGTACCTGGAATGCACATGTTCAGAACAAAGAGATAAGGGTACAGCATGGTACCACAAAAACAAGGAAGAAAGCTGATTGATTACATCAAGTTTCAGATGACACACAGTACCTTTTTACTTGTAAACAGGATGGGTATAGAAAGGATAGCTTTAGCAGTGTAACTTTGGGAGCTTTTTCGTAAGGTGGACTTAACAGCTCTGCATGAGACAGCTTCCCAGAAACAGCCTCAATACAATTCCATTCTTCCTGTATTTATACTATTATTAAATTTGAGCAGTAAATCTGACAGATATTACTAATTTGGTGTCTTGAATATAGTTCAAACCAAAGTGTGCTCAAGCCGTTGACTATACAATATATCAACAGTGTACTATGCCAACAGGGAACATATGATGAAGGATTCTGTGATATTCTCTCTAGATGTCCTCCATAATTGCCAACCTCTTCTCAGAAGTCATGTTGGCTGGGGTATTTTTATTGTCTATGCAAGCACTTTACTCATTCTTACTCTGCTCAGGCTTCTAGGAACATCTAGTTCTCACTGGACATACTAAGAAGCTTATCATAGGCATTAGTGCAGTCACTCAAATGCTAGCATCCAGTATTGCCAACTCTCATGATAATTATTGTTTTCCTTAAAGCCCCAGCTCCTGGCGTCCAGTGGATATGTGATGATTTCAGCCTTCATTCTTAAAGAAAAATGAAGTTTCTAGCCCTCATGGCTGTGGAGAAAGCTTCAAAATGTGACCCCAGTGAACCGTAAAAACTCAAAAAGCAGAAGACAAAAAAGATCAAATCTGTTATTTTTACATAATCTCATGATTTTAAAACCAATCTCATCTTTTTGGTGAGTCTGACTCATGATTTTTGAACATTTGGGGTTGGGAATACTGCACTGCCCTACCATGTTACCTTCCTTTATTATACTCTTCACTTTTAAACCATGCCAAGTTAGTGGCAGACAGAAAGAGAGACCGAACTTTAACTCTACACATCCACTGTAGGGAGACAGAATCTTTAAACAAATTACCCTTAATAGTGAGGTCTCTGAGGGTTTGGGGGGCTTGTTGCGTTAGTAGTAGTGATATCTCCATAGGACTAGAGTTTTCTTTCCCATGAATTCTGGAGATTTATGTGGTTCAGATATCACACTACCTGTCTCCTCTGCCATCTTCCCAATCCCCATCTGTGAATGGAAGATCAATAAGAAACTGTGAAGGGAACTCCAAGGAGTTTCCTGGTGACTGTCACTCTGGTATGGGTGTGTTTGCAGAATGGTATGAAGCAGTGCTGTAACAATGCACTGAACATGGACTGCTCATTGAGACCAGTTGGAAATGGAAGCTAGCCTACATATTAATTAGCTTCATGCTGTGCACAGGCTGCTGACAAGTTTCCAGGTGAATTTCAAGACGTCTTTAACCAACAGCTCTCTTATGTAACACATTCCCAAGTGATTTAAACTATCTCATTGCCCATGAGATGCTGCCACCACTGGATGCATGTGACCTGGACTCTCTGTGGTTTAAATGGATGGAGCTGATGGCAGACTTAAAGGGTCTTAAACCAAGAACATTTTGGAATTTGCTTCGTTAGTTTGCCAGATATATATAAACCTAAGTCCTTTGGGGAAGAGATTGATTATTGGGTTTATAAACCGGTTTATATGTGGCTGACTTGGAAGTTTTATAGGTGATCATTTTTGTACCAGATATTTCAAACGTTGAAGCACGAAAAGTATGAGATCAATATAACATTTAAATAAATATAGTACTATTGGCATAAATGGAAAAAAGATATTGATTTGCTAACTGCCTTTAGTTACAAGCTTCGAAAGTATTAAGTCAATTAAGAATATTATTTGACAGGATGATTTACATTTGTTCATGCTGTTTTAAATGGAAGATAAAATAGTGATAACAAAAATATCCCATGAATGCCTAATTCCATGAAAACCTAATTCCATAATCTTCAGCATAGAGCAGTGTGGAGAATCTGAATGCTCTGTTTCTCAGTGGTTCCATATTGGTTAAATTAGTGTCAGTTTACTTTGCTGATTCAGAATTGCTTATCCACTAAACAAGGATTATGTCTGAAGTTGTTCTGTTTCATACAAGTCTCTCCTTTTCTATTTCCCTCTGAGTGGACCAGAAGAGTATACCCATTGATGGTAATCTCATTGTTTTCTCTCAGTTACTGCTGGAAATAAAAATGTCTGATAAATGGGTAATTGATGTTATATACTGCCATCTACTGTGTCTCCTGCCAAACTGCAGCCTGGAATGTAAGCCTAGAAAACCTGGAACTTGGTATTTAATTTAAACTGTAATAATCAATGAATATTGTTCTCATTCTGATTTACAGACATGCAATTACATTTCCTGATTCCAATGATGTGAAATTAAAGAAGATGCGTACATTCTCTTTTCATTATGACTTGCATGTAATGGTTTTAGATATGCACACGATTATTTTAATAAGCACCAGAATGAACCTGTGTATGAAAATAAGTATATGGATTCCCTGGTTGTTTTAGCCCTTTGGGGAAATTCATAGTGGCTTCAAAAATGTGAGTCTTTAAAAGATTTGTCAGGCACATTTTTACTTAAATTTCAGCCCACAGTCTCCCCCTGGCAATAACCATGTATGACAGACAATATGATAGGTTTCAGAGTAGCAGCCATGTTAGTCTGTATTCGCAAAAAGAAAAGGAGTACTTGTGGCACCTTAGAGACTCTAAGGTGCCACAAGTACTCCTTTTCTCTTTAGACAATATGATGGATACTAGTTTTCACTCTTATGCCATTTGATGTACTAGTAACTTATTACTGAATGAGAAAAAATGGGGTAGTAGCTGAAGTGTATTAGATGTTCTTTATAAACACAGGACTCTTTTTTTCCACACGCATTTTTCCCTTCCATGCACATCAGCCTTTGGGAAAGGTTTCTGTATTCATCATGTTCCTCTTCTGATAAATGTTGCTCAGTATCAGTATTCTGAGCTTTTCTTTAGATGAGAAGGCTTTTGAACAATGAACAAGAGAAATTGAGTGTTTACTGTAATGAGGTGAGTCCCTGACTCCACTTCACACTCCACCTGATTCAGCCAGGCTTCAAGCCTTATGTTTAGGGATCTCATTGCTGCTGTTTACATGTGAAAGTTGATACAGAAAAAGGTTAGAGTTGGATGCTCACACAATCATCAACACAGAGTCAGGATGGACTGACTACTCCATCACAGGTTTCTGTTGTGGAATTATGTCTTCCACTGAAACTTGTAATAAGCCTTCGTAAATGTTGGCAAGTTTGCTAGACCTTTGCTGTAGAGTCCACTACGTAAAACATTGTAATTCTTTCTGAATAGAACTCTTAAGGTCTTCTTCAAGAGACAATGGCTCCCATGACTGTTCCAATGTCATCCATGGCATTCATTCTGAATGAAAACTTCCCCCTTGGTAGTGGCTGCCCGGGGCCATTTCAAGCGAGTAGCTGAGAAATATTTCGGGGTGGGGGGAAACTATATAAATATAGAGAGACTATTCTTATCTGCATTTGGAGCCCAATTCTTTCCCGAGATATATGGGAGTGATTCCTGTTGATCTCAAAAAGATTTGCACTGGTGGATCTGCAGGCAGAAATGGGCCCTTTCCCATTAACAAAGATCATAACCTAAAATGATGTGATGTCATAACACTTTATAAGCTGTAAAAAAATACTGACCATCAGTTCACATAACTTGTACCCTAAGGACTTTTAAATCTACTGAAAAAAACTACACCCGTACAAACACCTTTCGATCAGTACAGTTGTGTTTGCACTGGAGACATGGACTGATTTAATGAAATTTAGTGAAATTGATGCAAACACGTTGTGGAGACACCGCCCTACTTGGTGGGAAAAGAATTTTTTTTTTCCATGGACAGCTAAATAATATATGTTCTAAATCCACTGGTTACAGTTAGTGAGGAAGTGAAGACCAATAGGATTGGGATAGGACATTGAATGTGTTCTACATTTGTTCTAGTGTATTCATAATAAGAAATCTATTGCATAACTCAACTTGTCTTGTCATTATTTTAGTGTAATGTTTACTAGATATTTCTGGATTTACTCCTTGCTCATAAACTCAGATTCGTAGATTTTAGGGCCAGAAAGGACCATTACTATAAAAATTCTGACCTTGTCATGACCAGGACATGGCAGTCAGAGCTAATGGTCAGAGTGGGAGTCAGGCCAGGTCAGGTACTAGAAGGCCAGAGTTCAAGACAGGCCAGAGAGCAAACCAAGAGTCAGCCATCAGGAGACAGGCAGAGTCAAGAGCCAGAGTCTGGGGTGTCTCACACTCGGGGCCTGAAGCATAGGCAGGCAGTCTGTACTGATGCACAGACAGCTCCCCCATCATGGCTGCCTGGTTTAAGTGCTGGTACCAGCCAATCAGTGGGCTGAGGGGATCTGCCACTCAGGTCCTGCTGGGCAGTACTTCCTGCTGAGCCCAGCCTCACAATGCTCTCCCACGGAAGCCTATCCTAAGCCTCCTGTGGTGATGTGGAGGCATTAGTAGTCCAGAACCCACATTATCCCAGGTTCTAGTCCTGCAGGTTCTTACATCATTCCCCTTTTCCTTCAGGGTGGTGCCAGTTCAGGCTTGTCTGGTTGAGCCTGGAGGAATTCCTCCAGCAGGTCAGAGGTGTGAAGATGGGAGGCTGGCTACCAAATGTGCTCTTCAGGACCATAACCTTCCCAGTCCACCAGATAGCACAGGCAGCCATGCGTCTGTTGGGTATTGAGGATGGCATGAACTTCAGATTCCTCATGACCCTGGATTTTGACTGGATGAGTTGGTCATGTGATTTGGCCAGGGAAGGGGTTCTCCATGTAGAGCTTCAGTTAGAAAAACTGGGTGTATTTTGAGAAGCTGGAGTTTGAAGATAACAGAATTAATCTGCTAGCATATCGGGAAGCATCCCAGGAACTGGAGGTCCAATTTGTCGGAGGGTTGCCTGGTCTGGAGGTGTTTGGCTGTGAACCATATCTTCTGGCCTACCTTAAACACTGACTCTTCTTGTCCCCGATGATCTGCATGCCTCTTGTAGACCTTCTTCACCTCTTCTCGGTGGTTCTTGAGTTATTCCTGAATAAAATGCATCCGTTGGACCCAGTCAGTGGCAGCAGCATTCTGGGAGGCTGCTGGTAATGCCATGTGGAAATGGGGGTGGAACCAGTAATTAGTGAAGAAGGGACTCCAACCAGTAGAGGCATGGTTGGCATTGTTGTAAGAAAACTCTGCATAGAGCAGGAGTATGGCCCAGTTGTCTTGGTGATAATTTACCAAGCACCTCAAATATTGCTACAGTAATTGGTTCACCCATTCTGTTTGTTCATCTGTTTGGGGATGGTATGCACTAGAGATGAATATCTGGACATCCAGTAGCCTAAATGCTTTATGCCAGAAGTGAGAATGAGGGGCGATCAGCAGGTTATCTCAAGTGCTTATATACAAATGCACAAAGCCTTGGAAACAAGCAGGGAGAACTGGAGGTCCTGGTGATGTCAAGGAATTATGACGTGATTGGAATAACAGAGACTTGGTGGGATAACTCACATGACTGGAGTACTGTCATGGATGGTTATAAACTGTTCAGGAAGGACAGGCAGGGCAGAAAAGGTGGGAGTAGCACTGTATGTAAGGGAGCAGTATGACTGCTCAGAGCTCAAGTACGAAACTGCAGAAAAACCTGAGTGTCTCTGGATTAAGTTTAGAAGTGTGAGCAACAAGAGTGATGTAGTGGTGGGAGTCTGCTATAGACCACCGGACCAGGGGGATGAGGTGGATGAGGCTTTCTTCCGGCAACTCGCAGAAGCTACTAGATCGCACGTCCTGGTTCTCATGGGTGACTTTAATTTTCCTGATATCTGCTGGGAGAGCATTACAGCGGTGCATAGACAATCCAGGAAGTTTTTGGAAAACGTAGGGGACAATTTCCTGGTGCAAGTGCTAGAGGAGCCAACTGGGGGGGGAGCTTTTCTTGACCTGCTGCTCACAAACCGGGAAGAATTAGTGGGGGAAGCAAAAGTGGATGGGAATTTGGGAGGCAGTGACCATGAGTTGGTTGAGTTCAGGATCCTGACACAGGGAAGAAAGGTAAGCAGCAGGATACGGACCCTGGACTTCAGGAAAGCAGACTTCGACTCCCTCAGGGAACGGATGGGTAGGATCCCCTGGGGGACTAACATGAAGGGGAAAGGAGTCCAGGAGAGCTGGCTGTATTTCAAGGAATCCCTGTTGAGGTTACAGGGACAAATCATCTGGATGTGTAGAAAGAATAGTAAATATGGCCGGCGACCAGCTTGGCTTAACGGTGAAATCCTAGCGGATCTTAAACATAAAAAAGAAGCTTACAAGAAGTGGAAGATTGGACATATGACCAGGGAAGAGTATAAAAATATTGCTCGGGCATGTAGGAATGAAATCAGGAGGGCCAAATCGCACCTGGAGCTGCAGCTAGCAAGAGATGTCAAGAGTAACAAGAAGGGTTTCTTCAGCTATGTTGGCAACAAGAAGAAAGCCAAGGAAAGTGTGGGCCCCTTAATGAATGAGGGAGGTAACTTAGTGACAGAGGATGTGGAAAAAGCTAATGTACTCAATGCTTCTTTTGCCTCTGTCTTCACTAACAAGGTCAGCTCCCAGACTGCTGCGCTGGGCATCACAGCATGGGGAATAGATGGCCAGCCCTCTGTGGAGAAAGAGGTGGTTAGGGACTATTTAGAAAAGCTGGATGTGCACAAGTCCATGGGGCCGGACGAGTTGCATCCGAGAGTGCTAAAGGAATTGGCGGCTGTGATTGCAGAGCCATTGGCCATTATCTTTGAAAACTCGTGGCGAACGGGGGAAGTCCCGGATGACTGGAAAAAGGCTAATGTAGTGCCAATCTTTAAAAGAGGGAAGAAGGAGGATCCTGGGAACTACAGGCCAGTAAGCCTCACCTCAGTCCCCGGAAAAATCATGGAGCAGGTCCTCAAAGAATCAATCCTGAAGCACTTACATGAGAGGAAAGTGATCAGGAACAGTCAGCATGGATTCACCAAGGGAAGGTCATGCCTGACTAATCTAATCGCCTTCTATGATGAGATTACTGGCTCTGTGGATGAAGGGAAAGCAGCGGATGTATTGTTTCTTGACTTTAGCAAAGCTTTTGACACAGTCTCCCACAGTATTCTTGTCAGCAAGTTAAAGAAGTATGGACTGGATGAATGCACTATAAGGTGGGTAGAAAGTTGGCTAGATTGTCAGGCTCAATGGGTAGTGATCAATGGCTCCATGTCTAGTTGGCAGCCGGTGTCAAGTGGAGTGCTCCAGGGGTCGGTCCTGGGGCCGGTTTTGTTCAATATCTTCATAAATGATCTGGAGGATGGTGTGGATTGCACTCTCAGCAAATTTGCGGGTGATACTAAACTAGGAGGAGTGGTAGATATGCTGGAGGGCAGGGATAGGATACAGAGGGACCTAGACAAATTGGAGGATTGGGCCAAAAGAAATCTGATGAGGTTCAATAAGGATAAGTGCAGGGTCCTGCACTTAGGACGGAAGAACCCAATGCACAGCTACAGACTAGGGACCGAATGGCTAGGCAGCAGTTCTGCGGAAAAGGACCTAGAGGTGACAGTGGTCGAGAAGCTGGATATGAGCCAGCAGTGTGCCCTTGTTGCCAAGAAAGCCAATGGCATTTTGCGATGTATAAGTAGGGGCACAGCGAGCTGATCGAGGGACGTGATCGTCCCCCTCTATTAGACATTGGTGAGGCCTCATCTGGAGTACTGTGTCCAGTTTTGGGCCCCACACTACAAGAAGGATGTGGATAAATTGGAGAGAGTCCAGCGAAGGGCAACAAAAATGATTAGGGGTCTGGAACACATGACTTATGAGGAGAGGCTGAGGGAACTGGGATTGTTTAGTCTGCAGAAGAGAAGAATGAGGGGGGATTTGATAGCTGCTTTCAACTACCTGAGAGGTGGTTCCAGAGAGGATGGTTCTAGACTATTCTCAGTGGTAGAAGAGGACAGGACAAGGAGTAATGGTCTCAAGTTGCAGTGGGGGAGGTTTAGGTTGGATATTAGGAAAAACTTTTTCACTAGGAGGGTGGTGAAACACTGGAATGCGTTACCTAGGGAGGTGGTAGAATCTCCTTCCTTAGAAGTTTTTAAGGTCAGGCTTGACAAAGCCCTGGCTGGGATGATTTAATTGGGGATTGATCCTGCTTTGAGCAGGGGGTTGGACTAGATGACCTCCTGAGGTCCCTTCCAACCCTGATATTCTATGATTCTATGATTCCATGGTCAGAAATTATGTGGTCTGGGAGTCTGTGGATCCAGACCACATTCTGCAGTAGGCGTTGGGCAGTAATCTTGGCTGAGGGCAGATGGTTGCAGGGGATTAAGCAGGCCATCTTGGTCAGGGGGTCCACAACCATTAAGACTATGGTGTGGCCATCAGACGGTGGAAGTTCCATGGTAAAGTCGAGGCTGATGGCAGACCAAGGTCTAGCTGGAGTCTCCCAGAATACTAAGGTGCCAAAGGGTCAGGTTTGGGATGTCTTGTTGTGTGCGCATCACTCAACTCCCTGTATGCTTGGATTTTGGCCTCTATGAAGGACTATCCAAAAAAAACAGGCAACTATGCAGGAGGTCTTCCAGCGGCCAAAGTGATCCACCAATGGAGCATCATGGCACAGCCATAGCACCTCCAGTTGGAGGCACTTTGGGGGCACATATGTGCTTCTGAGTACATTACCCCTTCCTGCATGGAACAGTACATCTTAGCCCTCAATGGCAGAGGCTTTGTCCCTTGGGCAAGTGGTCCTGCTTTCAAGGTGGATAGGACGAGGGATAGCATGTCTCACTGAATTGTGGCATTGGCAAAATTACCAGGCTTGAGGAGGTAGGGGGGCTCGGGAGTCGGTTCTTTGCATTGGCTTTCCCATTTTGCATTCCCGGGTGGTAGGTAATCATGAACTCAAACCAAGAAAAGAATAAGGCCCACCTTAGCTGCCTCTGTTTGATGCTCAGGCCTTGCGGAGGTACTCAGGGTTCTTACAGTTAGTGAACTCCTGAACTGAGGACCAAGCCCCCTGAAAGCGGTGACACCATTCTTCAAAGGCAGTTTTTATAGTGAGCAGCAACTTGTCCAGAATTCCATATTTCATCTCAGTGGGGGTAAATTTCTGGGAATAGAATGCACATGGATGCAGAACTGATTGGGGTCCAAGTTGCTGCAAGATTAGCACCCCTAGGGCCACATTGGACACATCTGTTTCTACTATAAACAGATGAAAAAGGTCAGGATGTGCAAGGATCAGGGCTGTGGTGGCCTATATCTGATCAAAAGCAATCTGGGCTTCAGCAACCAAGAAATCACACAGCTTTGTTGAGGGGGGAGATTAGGGGAGTTAATTGAGAGGTTAATTGGCGATGAATTTCATTTAAAAAATTGAAAAGCCCAGGATGTGCTGAAGTTCCTGGAGGATCCAGGATGCTGTCCAGTTATGGATGGCTTCTATCTTCTGTAGATCCTGCTGGATCTCCAGGGAGATGATGTTCCCCAGAAAATCAATGGTGGCATAGTCAAAGGTGCATTTTTCCAGTTTGGCATACAATCCTTGCTTCTGTAGTCTCCCTAGGACAGAGCGGACATAGTGGGAGTGCTGTTCTAGATTCTCAAAAAAATCCCAGTAGAGTAAAAGCTGTGTTATCCAGCATTTTACCAACTGGAAAGCTCTAGAAACCAGCATTTCTGGTATCCATTAAAAGTCCAGGTGGCGTGGGGCCGGCAGGCTCCCTATCTGGTTCCGCATGGCTCCCCGGAAGCGGTGACATGTCCCTGCTGCTTCTAGGTGGAGGAATGGCCATGGGGGCTCCTTGTGTTGCCCCCACCCTACCATGCCCCGAGCACTGGCTCTGCCACTCCCATTGGCCAGGAACCATGGCCAATGGGAGCTGTGGAGGCAGCACCTGCGGGCAGAGGCAGCGTGAAGAGACGCCTGGCTGCACCTCCGCCTAGGAGCAGTAGGGACATGTCACCACTCCTGGGGAGCCGCCCAAGGTGAGTACCACCTGGATCTGGCACCCCAAAACCCCTCACGCACCCCAACCCCCAGACCCAGCCCCCCTCCCACACCTCAACCCCCAGCCCTGAGCCTCCTCCTGCACCTAAACTCCCTCCCTCCATTGGTAAGTATAACTCTTAGTTAACCAGAATTTTTGACTAATTGGCACCCCCCATTCCCCAAACATGCTGTGTAACGAAGTTTTTACTGTATATTGCAAGGTAGATAACCACATATTGGTCTAGGATAGCCCTAAACACATCCTTTACAAAATGTTGAACTGTTGCAGGGGCGTTGGTCAAGCCAAACAGCATTACCAAGTATTTGAAGTTCCCGTATCGGGTAGGAAAGGCAGTCTTCCATTCATCCCAGGCCTTATGCACACAAGATTCTATGCCCTCCAAAGATCTAGTTTTGTGAAGATCCTGGCAGTCCTCAGGCAGCCCAGCAATTCTGGAATGAGGCACAAGGCATAACTGTGACATATAGTTACTTGGTTCATTGAATGATAGACATAAAGAGTCACAAAGAGGACTGGTGTTCTGCAGGAGACGTAGATAGCCTAATGAAACCCGTAGCAAGTTTTTCCTGGATATACCCATGTAACTCCTCCAGCTCTAGTTCAGACATGGAGTATATCCATCCAAAAGGCTCTTTAACCCCAGGCAGTAGGTCTATCGGGCAGTCGGAATCTCTATGTGGAGATAGCGAGTCTGCCTTCTTCTTCTTGAACACATCCAGGTAGATGCAGTACTTGTCACAGAGGCTGAGGTACTGGCCTGGAGCTGCTCCAATCTGGCTAGCCCCTACCATCCAGGTTTCTGCTTCTGAGGATGTCATCCAGTCCTGGGGCCCTGGGCACAGGTGACTTGGGGGTTGGTTTCTTCATTTGGGGCACACGTGGACAGTATTCAGAGGAGAAACTAATGCTCCTCCACCAGAAAAAAATACATAGATCTTGCTTATACAACCAAGGAATGGCAAGAATTATCAGGAAGAACGGGGAGCAGATCATATAGAAGAGTATCATTTCTTGGTGCCCTTCCACTATGGACTCTAAGGGAACAGACTCCAAGTCACTAATCCCAATGAGAGGAGTTACGCATCAACAGTCTCCACCACATCCAGGGAGGGTTTTGGCCAGTGGGGGATCGGCAGGGTTTTCAGGATCTTTAAGGTTGGCAGCAGCCCCAGAGTCTATCACTGCTAGTTTGTGGGGAGGGGGAGAAAGAAAGGGATCTGCTGTGCTTGCCCCAAGACCTGCAACTGCAGCAGCAACTGGAAATGTGGTGAGACACCTGAGTTCTCAGGTCGGGTTCTACTTCAAGGCAGGTGTGATTCTGGAGCATGGAGCTCTGGTGATGCTCAGGCCATACTCACCCTACTGGGCCAGGGCTGGTCCACTTCCTGAGTTCTTCCAAGCTTGGCAGAAGGCAAAGGCATACCCTGGTCCCCCACAGTAAAAACGGATGTTCAACCCTCGTCAGCTCTCTCTCTTTCTTTCTTCCGGGGTCAGATGGCAGTGGCCAGGTTAACCAGCATGGGTTCAGGCAAGCATGAGTATCTTGGGCCACCCCTCCTTTCCTTCTTTTGTTTGCACAGCCAAGAGTCAACACACAGGGTGAGGTCAATAAAGGCACCTAGGTGGGTGGGGTTACGATACAGGCTAGCTTGTCTTTATCTCATCACTGAGATCCCACCAGAATTGGTGAAGATGGGCTTTCCCATTCCACTCAACATCAGCTACAAGCCATTGGTAATAGGCAGCATCGGAGGTGGCCGTCCCTTGCCCCGGGGAAGTTTCCAGAGGACAGCCTCAAGCAGATGTGATGCAGGTCATCAGAGATAGTCATGAAGGCTTGCAGGAAGGCATTCCAGTCAGAGAACATGGGCTGTTCCACTCCAACAGCAGGAGGCCAAATTGAGCACCTCACCAGAGAGCAGGCTCACTAATAACCCCACCTTAGTCTTGTTAGGATATAGATATTCAGACATGTCTGTAAAGGCCTATACTCTAAGAATTTAGGTGTATTCTTATCACTTAGCTAGTTATAGAGGTATAAAAGAAAGAATCAAAATCACTGTCTGCCAGTGTTAGAGCCTTCTCTTACTGTGACAGTTGGAGGCCCTGGTCTTAGGCTGAGGCCTTTGGCTAAGCAGCAGAGGCAGCCATAAGCTGGGAAGCGACCAGTCACCTCCTTACATTCCAAACTAGTCACATTGAAATAAGGTGCTATTGGGCTGTTAGGAATACAATCCTGTCCTGATAATGCCTATCGCCTCCAGAGAAAGGGAAGTGCCTAGAAGATGTAAAAGGAAACTTAGTTTGATAGCATCCTGTCTGGCAAGAACTCACTTATCAATAGCTGGGATGTAAAATCCTCATTTCTGTGTTTGTTCTATCACTAAAAGAAAAGGAGTACTTGTGGCACCTTAGAGACTAACCAATTTATTTGAGCATGAGCTTTCGTGAGCTACAGCTCACTTCATCAGATGTTTCCACGGTATAACATCTGATGAAGTGAGCTGTAGCTCACGAAAGCTCATGCTCAGATAAATTGGTTAGTCTCTAAGGTGCCACAAGTACTCCTTTTCTTTTTGCGAATACAGACTAACACGGCTGTTCCTCTGAAACCTGTTCTATCACTGTAGTCCCCATTTCCCTATTGTTTGTCTGCATAATCTCTGTCTGGTCCTGTGATTGTTCCTGTCTGCTGTATAATTAATTTTGCTGGGTGTAAACTAATTAAGGTGGTGGGATATAATTGGTTACATAATCATGTTACAATATGTTAGGATTGGTTAGTTAAATTTCAGGAAAATAACTGGTTAAGGTATAGCTAAGCAGAACTCAAGTTTTACTATATAGTCTGCAGTCAATCAGGAAGTATGTGTGTGGGGGGGGGGGAATGGGAACAGGGAATGGGGGTGGGGAAATTGGAATCATGTTTTGCTAAAGGAGGAAATGGGAACAGGGAATGGGGGTGGGGAAATTGGAATCATGTTTAGCTAAGGGCAGGAATGGGAACAGGGACACAGGGAAGGATCTATGGTGTCAGAGCTGGGAAGGGGGACACTAAGGAAGGAAACTGAAATCATGCTTGCTAGAAGTTCACCCCAATAAACATCGAATTGTTTGCACCTTTGGACTTCGGGTATTGTTGCTCTCTGTTCATGCAAGAAGGAGCAGGGAAGTAAGTGGGTGAAGGAATAAGCCCCCTAGCAAGTCTGGCCTGTGGGGTATGTTCAGGGGCAGAGCAGGAAGAGCAGCCTGCATGGGTTCAGGAAACCCTGGAATTTCTGATGATCCCTATAGAATTGTTCAGGCAGTGGCACCATGGGGACCATTTCTGGTAATGCATGGTCTGTTCAGGCATGTAGTGACACCACTTTTCATTGTGACCATGTGAGTTGCTTGTGTAGGGTCAGGGCTTCGGCAGTGAGCTGTGCCAGCTGAGCCTCAGACTGGGTTACTTGCCTGCACAGGTCCTGTGTTTCCAGTGCACACTGCGTAGCGCAGGTCTGCAGTGCGAGGTTCTCCACCTGCAGATGCATGACTTCGTCCTGTATGTCCTGGGCCCTCAGGGGGCTGCTGGTTAGAAGGTGGCCTGCCTGTTACATCCATCTGCAAAGGGGTTGGATGGATTTGGGGGTGGGGAGTGAAGGATGTCTGAACAAACTGTCAAGACAGGGACACTGGCATTCAGACCTAGTGGTCAGAGTGGAAGTCAGGCACCAGAAGGCCAGAGTCTAAGACAGGCCAGAGGGCAAACCAAGAGCCAGGCAGGGTCAAGTTATCTGAGGTCAGAGTCTGAGACAGGCCAGAAGGCAAACCAAGTGTCAGGCATTGGAAGGCAGGTAGGGTGAGGTTACTGTGAGCTCAGAGGGCAAACCAAGAGTCAGGTGCCAGGAGACAGGCAGAGTTGGGAGCCAGAGTCTAGGGTCTCTTATATGTGGGGCCTGAAGCAGAGGCAAGCAGGCAGTCTATGTCATTGCTCAGACAACTCCTCGTCATGGCTGCCTGGCTGTACTAGTGCCGGCCAGTGTGCTGTGAGGAGCTGCCACTCAGGTCCTGCAGGGTGGTACTTCCTGCTGGGTCCTACCACAGGCATCCAGTCTAAGCCTTCGTGGTGCAGTGGAGGCATCAGTGGCCCACAATCCCCACAGTCCCAGATTTTAGCTCTACAGGTTCTTACAGGCCTCCTGCTTCACACGAGCTGTAACATTTCACCCAGTAAATCCTCCATCAAACCTGTAACTTCTAGTTGAGCTAGAGCACTTTGTCCTCCTAATGCCTACCCCTGTTGATACAAAATTTGTGACACCACAGGAATTTCAGTGGTGATATACTAGGCCTGATCCTCCTCTCACTCACCTTAGTATAACACATGTTTACTGCTGTGGCATTACTCCTGGCATACACTGATGTAAACAAGTTCAGAATCAGCCCCACAGTGTTATATTTTCACTGCATAATCAAACCGAAAAGGAAACTGGACACTCCAGGGGAAACCACAGATCAAATGCAAATATTTGAAACAATGGCAATGGGGAGAGGTGAAGAAAGGTTACGGGAAAATGCATTTATTCTCCTTGCAAAGAGAAGCTTTAGATGGGAACTGTTGAAATGGAAGTTTACAAAATCATGGAGGACATTAGTAAAGTCAGAGGTAAATTGTCCATTGGTGAAGTTTTCAAAAATGAAGGTATTAAAATCTAATGCAATTTTACAAGGTGAGATGTATCTAAAGATAAGAGCTGGTAACTACAGAAGAAAAGTGATCAATACGACCCTAAAGAACCAAAATGGACACTGTTTGACAAACCCTAAAGTCAATAATGAGAGATGGTGAGAATGTATCAAGGAACTATATGATAAATCTGATAAATCTGGAAAACTTCAACTAGAGATCTGTCAAATAAACTTGCCAATAATTGATGAAGAAATCATGGCAGCAATAAAAAGACTTCCAAACCACTAGGCTATGATGGAATACTGGCTGAATTGCTCAAAAGCATAGAGAATGAAGGCTTTAATGCCCTGTCAGAGGTAATGAAGAATATGTTTGAGACAGGAAAATTGCCAGAAGACTTTACACCCTCACTGTGTGTCCAAATACCAAAAAAAGATGGTTTGTAAAGACTATAGAACCATCAGCCTAATATCACATACCTCTAAAATAGTTTTTTTCAAGTTATTCAAGATGGAAAATAAGGAAAAGATTGATAGGGAAGTAAGCAAACAACAATATGGCTTCAAACGTGGAAAGGGCACAATAAACTCCATTATGAACTTGAAGCTCATATGAGAAAGATCAATTGGAAAGGGGAAAACAGTACACTTGTTTCATTGACTTCCAAAAAGCATCTGACAGAATTTGCAACTGTAAATTGCTCAACATATTAAGATCTGTAGAGACAGATATGAACTCTGAGTAATAAAAACAATTACACTGGAATTAGAAGGCAATTATAATGGGAGATGAAAATGAAAATCTAAAATCTGGAGAGGAATGTGACACATTTATGTAATATCACCAAGTTTATTCAATACTTATAGTGAGTGTTTGATTAAATTAATTGAAGAAACAGAAAAAGATATGAAGATGAATGGAAAATGGGTGATGCACCCGATGAAGTGAGCTGTAGCTCACGAAAGCTTATGCTCAAATAAATTTGTTAGTCTCTAAGGTGCCACAAGTACTCCTTTTCTTTTTGCGAATACACACTAACACGGCTACTATTCTGAAACCATTCACTATACAGATGACACAATGCTGTTGGCTGATTCAGAAGGTCTGATAAAGTAGAGGAGATTATGTATGAATATGGCAAATAATATGGCCTAGAGTTGAAAGTGGATAAGACAAAAACTATGGTGGTATGCAAGGATCCTGAGAAAACATACAAGATTCCAGTCAACAACACAGCTGTGTAGCAATTGAGCAGATATTACTACTTAGGAAGCATCATTACAGAAGATGGAAGATCAGATACTGAAGTCAGCAGCAGAATAGCAAGAGTGAAGAACATGCTGAAAGAACAAATGTCTGATGAGAAGGGACAAATCTGAAAACTAAATTCCAACTCAACTTAAATTTGGTCTGTGTTAAATTACAGCTGTGAAACATGGACATTAAAACAGTTGATGATAAACTACAATCCTTCAAATTATGGTGTTATAGAAGAATTCTGAAAACATTATGGATTGACCATGTAACCAGTGAAAAAGTATTGAAGATGATTGGAACTCAGCAAATGCTAGTTAGAGAAATTTATGAAAAGAGGGATTTGATTTGCAAGGTCCATTTTAAGAGGTTCAGGGAGTGATATTTGTTTATGGGCACTAAAAGGCAAAGTTGGTGGCAAAAGAACACGATGCAGAAAGAAGATCTTGGATGGATGATGTGATGTCCTGAGTGGATCAAGAGGCCTAATCATCCACAAACATTAGCAGAGGATCACACGGAATGAACTACCATAGTTGCAAATCTCCAGTAATGGAAATGCCATATAAGAAGAAGAAATTTTCAAATTAGGGAGACAAGGATTGAATCTGAGAACATCTATTTCATGTAAAGTGTAAGGAACATAAAGAACATGAGGGAATGCAACTGAAGCAAAATGTCTGAGTGACTAATCCAATTCCCATTAAAGTTACTTAGAGAGATAATAAGAGTATCCAGAATTAAGAGTAAATATTTTGGCCATGAGCCAGCCTCTGACTACTGGGAGTTGAGGAAAAAACTATTCCTGGGGAAGAGTATCGCACTTCTGCTGACTTCAGTGTGCTTACACCTTCCTCCAACCAACAACTACTGGCCACTGTTAGATTGAGACTATAAGACTACAAGGACCAGTGGTCTGATCCAATATATCAATTTCTATGTCCTTTATGGGGAGGAGCTTTTCCATTGACCTCAAAGTGCACTGACTCATGCCCTAAATAATTTTGTCACTTGTATATTTATGGAACAGAAAGTGAATGTTAGATTTGGTTTAAAAGGCAGGAATGTGAATTAAGGATGAGCTGATGCTTATTCAGGAGGAGTTTCCACTGCCTGTTCCCATAATTTGTTATGACCTCCTGTGCAGAAGTGAAAAACCAAATAAATTCCTTTGTTTCCATGGCAACTACTGAATACAATGCATGTTAAATAGTGCATTACTCCTCTAATTAGTTTCACGGAGACTATTCCAGGAGTAAAATACTACTCACCAGGAGTAAAATGTCAGATCTGGTCTTGTAATAGTGGTGTTCTCCCCCATTCTCCAAGGTCTCACCATGATAAAAGGGCATGGGTTTTGTTTCATTTTTTGTTGTTGTTTTGTTTTGTTTTCTGTTTTTTATTTTATTTTATTTTCATTGTTGTCTTTGAAAGCTTGAAACAAATCCGTTTCTTATATCTCTGGAATCTTGCAACAAACAAAGCTCCCAATTGGATTTCCATAGGCAGTACGGAAAGGCCTACTGACACAGTTCAACATTCAGGGCTGGGGATTCTGTTCTGAAATGTGAAGCTGTGAAAGGATGGGAGTTCGCAGAGGTGCCAAATGGCCTTGTTCACAATACCCAGTATGTGGGCATGTAGCCTGGCTATGTACCTTGGTGAAGTAAAAGACTGCCAAGTCACATAGGGCTCATGCAATTATTTTCATCGTATGAATCAAGTCTTGTGTGTACAAAACAAACTGAGCAAATGTCTTCTGAATAGCCTATCTATTAGCATTGTTAATTATTTTTAAATACTGCAATTATTGTGATGTATGCTGTAGAGCAACTGAAGTTATAAAGCTACTGTCAGAGAGAGGGGAAAGTCAAAGGAACCAAGAAAAATCCAGATGACGTTTACAAATAGAATTTTTAAAATATAATGTGGATATTGTTGATTGATTGTCAAGCATCAGTAATAACCAGCACTGTAGAAGAAGCAAAGAAAGACATCATCCTTACCCCAAGAAGCTGAAACACAGAGCAAAATTATACAATGAAACTATTCTGGAAAACCCAGAAGATGATGCTTGCCGCAAGAGTATAGTTGTAAAAACTAATTGTAGAATTAATTTCTTGAAGCAAATTTAATACGTTTCAAAGCAAGATGCGAAACCCTTTCCACCCCCTAACCCCCCCGCCCCCAGGCCTGAGAGCCCAAGCTCCAGCCTGAGGCGTAACGCCAAAGCAACATCTATTCACCTATTTTTAGCACTCTGGCACAAGCCATGCTAGCATGAGTCTGTCAGCTCAGGCTGAGAGGCTCTCTCCCAGACACAGTGACCATTAGATAGAGCAGCGTTTTCATTCTCCATGAACAACTGAGACATCTTGGAAGGATTCTGCATTCTGAGATGTAGTCCCTCTCAGAACTCCTCAAGCAGTGGGCCAGTTGAGTACTATCCACAGTGCAGGCTAATGATCATCAGGCACAACTGGTCCCAAAGGTTAGATTCACTTGTGGTTTATTGTAGGCATTGGTAAACTGCTTTGAATTATAAGAATTTAGCCCCTTCTAAAGCCAAACCTTTTTGCAAGCCAACATTGTTTGATTATTTTCTATTACTTTTCAGTTTTGTGTGCTTCTACACCAAAAATCAAAATTCCAAAATACTGCAAGAAAGCCTGATCTTGTGGTATCGCATGTCTAAATGGTGTCAGACTATTCGCAAAATCTCTTAACATGACCTTTGCACATAAGATTTACAGCAGACTCAAGGGATTGTGATAAGTATAGAGACATATAGGTGCTTATCTGAACTGAACAGGCTGACCTGTTGAGTATTAACCAATTTGTCACCTGATGAAGGATTTATGAAGAGTTTTGAAAGCTCTTGTTTGCCTGATTCTCAGTTCCCTTACATATAAAATAAGTTGGGACAGACTGCATGGGCATTTGTAGCTCCTATGGCTCACAACAAAATCTACACCCTACCTAGACTCTCTTATCATTCCTTTATCTCCCCTCCCAAAAAATCAGATCGCTCTATAAAGTTCAATAGTTACCATGAATCAAACAGTCATTTCCTTCCCCATGTAAACAATGTTCAACTTTAATTGCTCTTTAATCTGTCAGTGCCAGTTCTCAAGGGAAACTATCCATTTTGCATTTTGTTTTTCAAGGTTTGGGGAGAACAGATCAAGGATTTGCCAGTTTCTAGAACAGGAGTTTCATTTTTTTTAGATTGCAGAGTAACAACTAGAGGGTTTTTGTGCATGTCAGTGTAAGTGTGGGTGTGTGAATGAGCTCCACTAGAGCTAGTTGGCTGGCTCTAGGCCCAGAGGAGAAGCATTCCTCTGCATTGCATTACATCATATCATTAACAAGAGATTAGAGATTTCAGAGTAGCAGCTGTGTTAGTCTGTATCCACAAAAAGAAAAGGAGTACTTGTGGCACCTTAGTTAGTCTCTAAGGTGCCACAAGTACTCCTTTTCTTTTTTAGAGATTAGAGAGTGCTTTTGCCATTTGCTGCCTGTAGGCTTTCATTGTATCTCTTCAGTCTGCACGAGTATAGTTATAAAAGTTGCCTATGAGTGTTATTTGAGTCAGTGCACCCACATGGCTCTCTGAGGGCTGAACAACTTTGGAAAAATAAGTAACCCTAGGTCACTCCTGAAGTGTGGATATCAGACTAGATAAATAGGACACTCCTCTTTAAAAGTGTTGGCCTGAGTCTCAGCCTGACCTCAACCCTGTCTCTCTTTTTACACTGGTATACACACATGTGTAGCAACCGGATTGCTCCCACATACTAGGCAGTTAAGATGGTTGAATATCACTTGCTCACATGAATAACTGTGAGTGCAAAGCTGCCACAATGGTCTGTTGTGTAGCAGGGTGGCTTGCCAGTGGGCTGGAGATCCTAGTGCTAAGCCAGCCCTGATTATGAGATGCGCCTCACCGAAGGAGAAACAGGTGATCTAATATAAAAGACAGCAGGATACTGCAAGGGTGTGTCTGGCGACGTGAATGAGCAAGCCCCCCCCTCAAGCTCCAGCCAGAAAATGCTTCAGGTAGCTTCCGGTAGAGCTGACTGACAAAGAAAGAGCACCTGATGTGGTTGAAAAAGCAGAGCTAAGTTTGAACTAGTGAATTGTGATTTGGGGACTCTAGAGTGTGGACTCATTGAGGATTTTTTGGATTATTTTGTGATTAAGTACTCCGAGGTTTGTATGAACTTTATGTGATATTAAACCAGCCCCAGAAAGGTGTACTGTGAGCTACAACAGAGACTGTCTGTAGTACTTAAGAGAGCCTGTAAGAGGGAGCTAATAGAGGGAAAGGTGCCTGTAAAGTGACCGCTGGCCAGGAGGGGTTGCTGAGTTAACAGCCCCACCCACACTGCTCCATGTGGTAATGAACTGCAGGTACCTTCAAGGAGGCTGGGAGTTTAATATCCAGCCCTGTAAGTGAAACATGAAAACTGATATTGTTGACAACTTCATGAAAATGTAAAGTACAACAGCTTAACCTTTGTCTGCCCTTTGCGGCTCTGTAACTTTCATGCAGCGAAATTGCTTTGTGTGAATTTTGATGTCCCATTGTCACTGGGCCCTTTAAGAAGTCGTGGGCCCAGCCCCACCTGTGCATCACTCAACTCTCAATGTGGGGAAAGTCACTTCAGCCACATGACAGACAGGTCATTTGGCTAAATGAGTTCCAGGCCTCAATGAGTCTGGGCCGCTGTCTCTTTATCATGAATATCACTGCAGAAAGGGATCTGGGTATAATGTCACTTAATCCCAGTTTTCAGTTTCTCTTTCCTTTAATGATGCATTTGTAAAAAGGCAACTATAGGCACAGTCAAAACTTTGGCTTACAATGAAGAAACATGGAGAAAGGTCTGTAAGCTGCTGCTAGCAATACACAGATGACTTTTGACATCTTCTTTACAGCTGATGTAAGCAGCACCATCTCCCAGCTTTCTCATTGTGGGGCTGAAGCTGCACCTAGACAAACAAAAGCGGTGTCAGTAGGAAGAAGAAAGCGCTTTGAAGAATTCATTTCTTCCATAACATTCACTATCAAAGGCATTTACCCACAGATTAAGTCAGCTCACAATCTAGGTGTCTAGTTGCACTTGGGAAGTCAAAGATGGTGACAAAAAAAAACTATTTTCATCTGTGGTTAGCAAGAAGCATAAATCTAACACCATCAGAACCTTCAGGCTCACTTAATGCAACTCTTCATACCTAGAAATAAAACCACATACCGTGGAGATATCTCAACTGCTACAAAACTCAGCAGCCAGTCTGCTAAATAGCACAAGTCACCATCAGCGCATCACGCTGGTTCTCTGCCTCTGCACTAGCTCCCCATTGAATCCAGAGTCCTATTCAAGTGTCCTGATAGTCAAAGCCCTCCCCTATTGTTGTCTCTACCTACCTGAGAGATCACTTCTCTTTCCATGCCTTCCCATGACCGCTGCATTCCGGTAGAACCATGAAACATATGAGTGAAGGATAAGAATTTCCACAGCAGTTGGACCTACTGTATGGAACTCATGCCCTCACTGGATAAAAATGGCCACACACAAGTCAGTGCATTCAGAACTAAACACCAACCTCATTTCTTCACTGTAGCTTCTCTCCCCCCCATAAGTTTCATTCATGCATACAACGATTCTAACTGTTGAAGTATTTACCTCCCCATGAAAGGAAGGAAGAGAGATTGTTTTGTCACTACTCTTATTGTTTTGAAGGCTCTCACATGCTATGGTGATAAGTGCCATATAAATACTCAGACTAAAGGTGCCTGATAGTGCCTGGAACTTACCTTCAGTCATCCACTTACAATAAGTGTTTATATTCATGTGTGACTTTAATAAAAGGCTTGATTAAGATCACATTGAATATCTTTCTTTTGGTATATTTCTGAAGAAATCAAGAGTTTGTTGTGAAGTTGCAAAGACTGAAGGAAGCTACAATGTTTTCAGTTAAGATGATATTAAAGAAATGACATGTTGTGATTGATACTGAATCCTTAACCATTCAGGCTCCAATCCAGCAAAGCACTTAAACATGGGCCCATGCTTGACAAAAAGTTATAAAGATAGGCCCATGCTTGAGTGCTTTGCTGGATCAAGGCCACAGTTAACTGTTCCCATGTGAGTAATCCATTTGAGAGCATTAGGATTATTTAATGTGAATAAGGGCTGCTCACATGAGTTAGGACTTGCAGGAATGGGCCAGCTAATAGGTACACAGGCATTGATTTTGGATTAAGTGGGAAGGTGAAAAGGCTGACACTCACTGCAGTTAGATTTCAGAAAAGTGTAAACTGATAATAATCCCAAGGTATCCCAGATGGTTTCTGTTTAATATGATGTAGTACAGCAATTTGAAAAGCTTCTGTAACTATATCACTTTCAAGGACCATATTGTGTGACTTGCTTCACTGAGAAATTAAAACTATTAGATTCTTCTAACTTCTCTCCAAAAGCTTTTTTTTCAAACTCACATCCACTAAACATCACTCGCTATTAAGTTACATGAGATTTTGAGAGCAAGCAGGAGCTGTAGAAGGGAAATGTTGTATTAATGTAGATTTTGGATCCAGTGCCTCACAGAAATGAACGAAACAACACATTTCATAGAATCATAGAATCATAGAATATCAGGGTTGGAAGGGACCCCAGAAGGTCATCTAGTCCAACCCCCTGCTCAAAGCAGGACCAATTCCCAGTTAAATCATCCCAGCCAGGGCTTTGTCAAGCCTGACCTTAAAAACCTCTAAGGAAGGAGATTCTACCACCTCCCTAGGTAACGCATTCCAGTGTTTCACCACCCTCTTAGTGAAAAAGTTTTTCCTAATATCCAACCTAAACCTCCCCCACTGCAACTTGAGACCATTGCTCCTCGTTCTGTCATCTGCTACAATTGAGAACAGTCTAGAGCCATCCTCTTTGGAACCCCCTTTCAGGTAGTTGAAAGCAGCTATCAAATCCCCCCTCATTCTTCTCTTCTGCAGGCTAAACAATCCCAGCTCCCTCAGCCTCTCCTCATAACTCATGTGTTCCAGTCCCCTAATCATTTTTGTTGCCCTTCGCTGGACTCTCTCCAATTTATCCACATCCTTCTTGAAGTGTGGGGCCCAAAACTGGACACAGTACTCCAGATGAGGCCTCACCAATGTCGAATAGAGGGGAACGATCACGTCCCTCGATCTGCTCGCTATGCCCCTACTTATACATCCCAAAATTGCCATTGGCCTTCTTGGCAACAAGGGCACACTGCTGACTCATATCCAGCTTCTCGTCCACTGTCACCCCTAGGTCCTTTTCCGCAGAACTGCTGGACATTTCCAGAAAACCAGAAAATTTATCTTGAGAAACGAGTTTTGTTCAGAGGTGACCATTTGTCAAAAGGGTACTAAATCTACACTAAAGACATTCAGAACTCAATGAAAGAAACCAGATGTGTATTAAAGAGTTTTCTAGCAGGAGTTTTAGAACTTGGTGAACGTGACAAAATCCCTGCTTTTGGGGATCAATACTTTTCTATTAGCAATGCATAGAAGTTTAAAACTTCATGCTTCATTGTTTAAGTCAATCTCTAACTATAAAGGGGTTAGCGGGCAGATTATTCCAGATCTGCCTACTGTGGGGTTTCTTGCATGTTCCTCTGAAACATCCGGTCACTGCCAGAAACAGGACATTGGACTAGATGGGTCATGGGTCTGATCCAGTGTGGAAATTCCCATGTCTAAATCCCTAGGGAAAACAATGAGAAGTTACACTTCAGAGAATCCTCCAGTCAGTGTGTGAGAATCTTGGAATATTCTCAACAGTACAGGATTTGTAGTGCTGGCCATTACCAGAAGTGTATAGTGATATATTTGTATTCTTTGCTTCTACTGTGTATTTTAATATGGTTACTGTGAGGAAAGATGAAGACATAAACCTTAATTCAGTTTTAAAATAGTATTAACAAACATTTATATGAAATGCTTTCTTCTATTCAAGTACTTGCATGTATTGATATAATAAATTATAAAGATGCAGAAAAGTGACACACAAAGTTACGTTCAAGTAACTTTAAAGAATAAGAGTTGAGCAGTGTGCCTGGTGATGTCAATAGCAAAACTACTGTTAATTTTGATGGCAGTAGAATCAGGGCCTATTTAAAATAAGGAGTTGTATGAGATTAGAGTGTAAGTATTTTGGAGCAGAAACTGTGTACAGAGCCTCACACCATGGGTCTGTTCAGGACTGGTATCTGCTTTTATTATGAAGTATCTAGCACAGTATTACATCATAAGGCACTTATAAAGGGGGAAATAAGGACAACCTGGGGAATTACAGAACAATCAGCTTAACTTCAGTACCCAGAAAGATAATAGAGCAAATAATTAAGCAATCAATTTGCGGACACTTAGAAGATAATAAGGTGGTAAGTAACAGTCAGCATGGATTTGTCAAGAACAAACCATGTCAAACCAACCTAATAGCTTTCTTTGACAGGGTAACAAGCCTTGTGAATGGGGGGAAACAGTAGATGTGGTATATCTTGACTTTAGTAAGGCTTTTGATACTGTCTCGCATGACCTCCTCATAAACAAACTAGGGAAATACAACCTATATGGAGCTATTATAAGGTGGGTGCATAATTGGTTGGAAAATCATTCCCAGACAGTAGTTATCAGTAGCTCAAAGTCCAGCTGGAAGGACATAATGAGTGGGGTCCCACAGGGATCAGTTCTGGGTCCAGTTCTTGTTCAATATCTTCATCAACAATTTAGATAATGGCATAGAGAGTACACTTATAAAGCTTGCGGTTGATACAAAGCTGGGAGGGGTTGCAAGTGCTTTGGAGGATAGGATTAAAATTCAAAATGATCTGTACAAACTGGAGAAATGGTCTGAAGTATATAGGATGAAATTCAATAAGGACAAATGCAAAGTACTCCATTTAGGAAGGAACAACCAGTTGCACACACACAAAATGGGAAATGACTGCCTAGGAAGGAGTACTGCAGAAAGGGGTCTGGGTGTAATAGTGGATGACAAGCTAAATATGAATCGTTTTTAAAAAAGCAAACATCATTCTGGGATGTAGTAGTAGGAATGTTGTACGCAAGACACGAGAAGTAATTCTTCTGCTCTACTCTGTGCTGATTAGGCCTCAACTGGAGTATTGTGTCCAGTTCTGGGCACTACATTTCAGGAAAGATGTGGACAAATTGGAGAAAGTCCAGAGAAGAGCAACAAATGTGATTAAAGGTCTAGAAAACATGACCTATGAGGGAAGATTGAAAACATTGGGTTTGTTTAGTTTGGAGAAGTGAGGACTGAGAGGGGACATAACAGTTTTCAAGTACATAAAAGGTTCTTACAAGGAGGAGGGAGAAAAATTGTTCTCTTTAACCTCTGAGGATAGGACAAGAAGCAAGGGGCTTAAATTGCAGCAAGGGCAGTTTAGGTTGTATAGTAGGGAAAACTTCCTAACTGTCAGGGTGGTTAATCACTGGAATAAATTGCCTAGGGAGGTTGCAGAATCTTCATCATTGAAGATTTTTAAGAGCAGGTTAGACAAACCCCTGTCAGGGATGGTCTAGATCAGGGGTGGGCAAACTACGGCCCAGGGGCCACAAATGGCCCTTCAGATGTTTTAATCCGGCCCTTGAGCTCTCGCCAGGTAGTGGGGTCAGGGGCTTGCCCCGCTCCATGCATGCCAAGGCTCCACACATCTCCCAGAAGCAGTGACATGTCCCTCCTCCAGCTCCTACACTTAGGGGCAGCCAAGGGGCTCTGCACGCTGCCCCCACCCCAAGTGCCACCCGCACAGCTCCCATTGGCCAGGTTTCCTGGCCAATGGGAGCTGCAGGAGTGGCACCTGCAGATGGGACAGTGTGCAGAGCCGCCTGGCCGTGCCTCTGCGTAGGAACCAGAGGGGGGACATGCTGCTGCTTCCAGGATCTGCTTGAGGTAGGCGCCGCCCAAAGCCTGCACCTCTGACCCCCTCCTGTGCCCCAGCTCTAATCCCCCTTCTGCCCTCAGTCCCAGCCCAGAGCACCCTTTTGCACCCCCAACCCCTCATATCCAGCCCCACCTTAGAGCCCGGGCCCCCAGCTGGAGCAATCACCCCCCCACACACACCCCAATCCCCTGCCCCAGTCCAGAGCCCCCCCTACACCCTGAACTCCTCATTTCTGGCCCCACCCCAGAGCCCTCATCCCCTCCTGCACCCCAACCCCCAATTTTGTGAGCATTATAGCCTGCCATACAATTTCCATTCTCAGTTGTGGCCCTTGGGCCAAAAAGTTTGCCCATCCCTGGTCTAGATAATACTTACTCCTGCTTTGAATGCAGGAGACTGGATTAGAGGACCTCTGAGGTCTCTTCCACTCCTATGATTCTATAATCCTACACCACTGATGTCTGTAGGAGTTTTGTCATGGACTTCAATGGGTGCAGAAGGCCTGCAGTGAAATAATATACAGAGGATTGTTCTGAACACAAAGGAAATTTTATTTCCATTTTATTCCATTCGTACAGTATGTATGATTCTCCTATGTCATTACTGTTATCAAAACTACACATTCGTGTTAAATAGCACCACTCCTAAGATCCACAATAGGCTGGGTTAGTATGGAGGTTCATTCTAACACTGATCACTATGGTGCTCATGCTTGATGACATGGGATGAATTGCGAGCAATGTTTGCTGATAATACCTAAATGTCGTACCTCCAGGTACTAAGGCTCCAGCTACATTACAAGCTAGGGGTATGATTCCCAGCTCACATACACATACTCGCACTTGCCTGAGTATAAATAGTAGTGTAGCTGCAGTAGCGCAGGCAGCATTAGCATGGCGTGGCCAAGCCCCGTACAGACTTGCCTGAACACTGGCTGCGTACTCAGCACAGCTAAGCCCTGCTGTCACTTCCCCGGCTACTGCCGCTACACAACTATTTACACTGGTGCTAGCTGTCATAAGGCTAGTGCAAAGATATGTGTACAAGCTCGGAATCAGACCCCTAGCTTGTAGTGTTGAAGTGACCAACGTATAGTTCGATCTTGCTCTCCCAGACAGGGTTCAGGCTCTGAAAAGACCTGGAGAGAACTACCGCATTACTGAGTGCACATAAGCATTTTCAAGAAACGGTGGGTTCGGTGGCTTCACATGTTAGCATTAACCTACAGCGGCAATGAGGATTGATATTTTCTTATCGTAAAATGTTGAGGCAGGAGCTTGTGTGGGACTGGGTACCACACATAACAAAGGGAGAATGAGGCTATTGTCAGATTCAAAGCACATTATTTTTCATTGTGTTTTGAGATGGTTTTGCTAAGGAATTGTTGAAGCCAATACACAAATTCAAACCCTGTTTTAGTCATTCTGAACCTGTTGCTGAAGGACTTCTAGACAGATGCAACCCTTCCCTTGAGGTGTGGCTTAAGTCTCCTCCCTTTTTCCTCCCTGGTGCTTGCTATCATCAGTATTTCCCCTTCCCTCACATGGGTGTGGTCCTAGGTTCTTGTGTGATGCCTGGTGCTTCCACCCAAGGTAACTCCTCGTTGTGCCATGTACACAGAGGTGCACTCGCTTGAGAATATTAGTTATACTATTAACTAGCAAGGAGTGTACAGCCCAGTACACAAGGGAACAATAAAGTAAATAAAACAAACCCCAGCTAAGGAATGACACACCCAAAATAACAGTATAACAGCAGGAAAATAGGATCTTGGGAAGGAAAGAGTTAATAAGCCAATTCCCTACTTCTTAACACACCAATCCAGTGGTGCTGGAACTAGCAGTGCTGGGGATGCTGCCACACCACCTGGCTTGAAGCAGTAATAACAAACACCAACGACATGGTTTCCACCATCAGCACTTCCACTATAAAAATTGTTCCAGCAGCCCTGCTCAAACCCCCAGCTCCCTCAGTGACACCGTCTAGAGGTGGATGGTATGCTGAGATTTGTTGGCTGGCTGAAACAAAAAATGTCCCCATAGTCTATGTTCACCCCTGCATGGAGTCCTCTCCTGACTCCAACCAGGGTCACTGGTTCCCTGCTGTGGAATCCTCTGGTGGTCTGGGCTGGCTCTTGGTAGCTGGTGCCAGGTCACATTTCTCTGTCTCTGCAGAATGCTCATCTCTGAAGTGCTAGAAATGCCTGATCCAGGCAGTTAAATCTTACAGCCATTCAAGAACTGCCTGTGGGGAGGAGAAAAGGGGGAGTTTTTTGCAGTCTCCCTTTCTGGTACTCTGCCTCTGACCAAAAGTTAAAAACGATGTGAAGTCAGGATGTCCCTTCACTGGGAGCTGTGCAGCCTAGGCTTGTCATTGGTCCAGTGGACTGCTGTCTATTGGCTTCAGTGAATGTTTTTACTTACTTCTGTCCCCATCTCAGACTTGAAGGACTGGAAAATGAGGTCAGAGGTCTCTGAGCTCCAGGAGCTGGCAACTCCTATCAGGGCTACACAGAACTGCCAAATTCCAAAGGGAACAAAGAAAGCAGTAATGAATAGGAGTAGAATAGTTATTTTTACCTCTGCATTTGGCATTGGAGAGACCGATACTGGAATCCTGCATATAGTTCTGGTGGCCATGTTTTAAAAGGATATTGAAAAATTTGGAGAAGCTGTAGAAAAGAACCACAGAAATGAGGGCTGGAAAAAAAAAGCCTTACAGTGAGAATGAAAAAAAGAAAACCAAGTGGTGGCTTGATTAGTATCTAAGCACTGACCTGGGGAGAAAACAGCAAGTACTAAAGGGCTCTTTAGCCTAGTGAAGAAAGGCACAACAAGAATCAATTTCTATACATTAAACCAGACAAATTCAGATTAGATAAAGCAAAAATTTTTAAACTGTGAACAAACTGCCATGGGAAGTGGTGGATTCTCTATCTTGCTTTGAATCAAGACTGGATTTCTGGAAGATATACTTCAATCAAACATTAGTTATTGTGCTTAATAAAGGAGTATCTGAGTGAAACTATATAGCCTGTGATATATAGACGATCTAAGGATCCCTTCTGGCCTTTATATCTATGAATAGGATAAGTAGCTACATTTCCTCATGATTATTAATAATTACTATCTTAATTTTACTCTTAAAAAGTAAAAATAAAAAAAAAAAGCCTAGAGCAGGACTAATCTTTCAAAATTATTAGTCCCAACAAACTTGTACAGCTCCTCAGTTTCTCTATAAACTTTTATATCCAGGGAAGGTTATGGATTAACTCTTGGAAGGACAAAGTATCACAAACCACCAAAAAAGGAGAGCTAGAAAATTCTCCTATTTGTATTTATAGTATATCATGTCAATAAAGCTATGGTTTCTGAGTTGATCCCAGCAGATTCCCTCATTACTAAGTTCCCTTCGCTTATCATCTCCCCTATGTCTCAGATAGAGGAAATTGCCATAAAAAAAGGAGTGAACTAGCAGTGCCACCTTTGTATTTAAGTAATGGTGAATTAGGCTTCAGAGTAACAGCCGTGTTAGTCTGTATTCGCAAAAAGAAAAGGAGTATTGTTTCATATTCTCTGTGTGTATATAAAGTCTGCTGCAGTTTCCACGGTATGCATCCGATGAAGTGAGCTGTAGCTCACGAAAGCTCATGCTCAAATAAATTGGTTAGTCTCTAAGGTGCCACAAGTCCTCCTTTTCTTTTTGGTGAATTAGGCGGCATTCAGTGGATCACTAGTAGGGAAGAGGGAAGCTGTGAAGAGGCAAGTAGCTTGCATTATGTATTTCTTTACCTCAGTTCTGACAGTCAGCCCAAATGCTTTCAGTGCATATCATGGTACAGGGACTTTGTTCAATTAATTGTCGCTTTGAAACTGCACTGCTTAGTCTCTAAGGTGCCACAAGTACTCCTTTTCTTTTTGCATTGCTTCTGTGATTTTCATGTTACCAATATATGATGACTCAAGATGCTTTCCTGCTTCCTGTTCCATTTCCTGGTTCCTGCTCCCTGAATTCAGTATTCCTGTTCCTGTTTAAGGCTCTCTGTGCATGCGCACACATGGCATTTGGTGTGTACCACTACTCAGGGCCACCTACTACTTAACTGCTATTAGACTATTATGCTTTGTTCAGACTGCTGCTGACCTAACCAGTTCATCGTTATTATGTTTGATTGACAACCTAATGGCCTGCCTTGCTTCTTTTGTGTGTGTGTGAGACGGGGTACACCAGACCCTCTGAGTCCCCCTGCTCATGGCTCTGCCACAGCCCACCCCAAAAAAGGCAGCGGAGAGGGTCTTCCAAGCTGCCTAGAGCAGCTGTGTGGGACTTAGGCAATCGGGGCCCAGCAGCCTCGTATAAGAAGAGCTGCAGGGCCAGAGGCAGTTCAGTTCCTTGCTGGAGCTGTAGGAGTGTGGATGGCTGATGGAGCTACAGAACCCCAGACAGGACAGTGCTACCAGAAGCTGGGAAGAGCGAGAAGGAGCCCTGAGCTGGTTGCTGGGACTCCATTAGGACAAGGCCCTGAGGTAAGGGTGAAGATGGCATTGGGTGGTGGCCCAGGGAATTAGAGAAGCTATGCAATATAGTTAAAGGGAGACAGCAGATGGCTGCTCTCAACAGGGTCTTTGGGCTGGGACCCAGGGTAGTGGGTGGGCCTGGGTACTGCCACTGGGAGGAAGTGGTCTGGACTTTGAGGCACCCCAGAGTGGGGACTGAATTATAGTGGTCCAGCTGGAGAGCAGTAGCCAGGAAGCCCAAGAGGGCGGAGACATTATCTCTACGCAGGGAGCCTTGGGGCACTGCTCTATCCCAGAGCAGGGACAATCTGAGAGAGAGCGGGCACACACACTTGGGCAAGGGGTAGCTCATGAGAGCACCCCAATACAGTGTGTGTATGTTTTTGGATTGCTTGGCTCTGATGCATCCCAGAATAGCACAATATCATCCTGGATTACAATTTATAGTGGATTTCTGTTATTAAACTTCCCATGTGGCTCATACACAAACCAAGTTTAACTCATTAGCAAACACTTAAGATGATATAACTCAATTTGCAAGTAAAGGAGCATGACTCAGTTCTGGCTGGTTACAACCCTAAGCTCCAGCATCACTTGTCTGTGATATTGTTTTCATCGTATCCCCTCATCCCATTCCCCAAAATGTTCACACTCTGGACTTTGTACAACCAAAATTAATGTCTTCTGGAATGCCCTTAAAGACTATGGGTGTAAATGGGCATAGTTACCCGATGGTAGTTTTTCACTAGCTGGTCAGATATAAGTAGGGTTGCCAAGAGTCCCTTATTACAAGAAGAAAAGGAGTACTTGTGGCACCTTAGAGACTAACCAATTTATTTGAGCATAAGCTTTCGTGAGCTACAGCTCACTTCATCGGATGCATACTGTGGAAACTGCAGAAGACAATATATACACAGAGACCATGAAACAATACCTCCTCCCACCCCACTCTCCTGCTGGTAATAGCTTATCTAAAGTGATCACTCTCCTTACAATGTGTATGATAATCAAGTTGGGCCATTTCCAGCACAAATCCAGGTTTTCTCATCCCCCCACCCACACACAAACCCACTCTCCTGCTGGTAATAGCTTATCTAAAGTGACCACTCTCCTTACAAAGTGTATGATAATCAAGGTGGGCCATTTCCAGCACAAATCCAGGGTTTAACAAGAACGTCTGAGGAGGGGGGCGGGGTTCAGGAAAAAACAAGGGGACATAGGTTACCTTGCATAATGACTTAGCCACTCCCAGTCTCTATTCAAGCCTAAGTTAATTGTATCCAATTTGCAAATGAATTCCAATTCAACAGTTTCTCGCTGGAGTCTGGATTTGAAGTTTTTTTGTTGAAGAATTGCAACTTTCATTTCTGTAATCGCGTGACCAGAGAGATTGAAGTGTTCTCCGACTGGTTTATGAACGTTATAATTCTTGACATCTGATTTGTGTCCATTTATTCTTTTACGTAGAGACTGTCCAGTTTGACCAATGTACATGGCAGAGGGGCATTGCTGGCACATGATGGCATATATCACATTTGTGGATGTGCAGGTGAATGAGCTTCTGATAGTGTGATGTTATTAGGCCCTGTGATGGTGTCCCCTGAATAGATATGTGGGCACAGTTGGCAACGGGCTTTGTTGCAAGGATAGGTTCCTGGGTTAGTGGTTCTGTTGTGTGGTATGTGGTTGTTGGTGAGTATTTGTTTCAGGTTGGGGGGCTGTCTGTAGGCAAGGACTGGCCTGTCTCCCAGGATTTGTGAGAGTGTTGGGTCATCCTTCAGGATAGGTTGTAGATCCTTAATAATGCGTTAGAGGGGTTTTAGTTGGGGGCTGAAGGTGACGGCTAGTGGCGTTCTGTTATTTTCTTTGTTAGGCCTGTCCTGTAGTAGGTGTTACTCTGAAACCTTATTACAAGGAACATCCCTTATTTTTTTCATCTCTGTACAACAAGATTGGGAGTTTCTTGATGCTTTTTGCAGCACTCAGAAATACCCCTGGTGAATGTAGGTGAGTTATCATTGTTGTTGTTATTATTATTATTATTAATGATGATGATGATAATAATAACATTGGGAGGAGGGGTTGGGCGTGGAGTGCTAAAAAAAGTCTCTTATTGCTGAAATACAATGTTGGTAACCCTACAAAGTATTTCAGAGTGCTGGGGATTGAGCTTGTAACACCACTGCTACTGTGAAGAAGAAAACAGAAGTCTTGTTGCTGCATCCTTGCAGCGTAAATATCATAATGTGCATAAATATCACACTGAAAATGGATAGCCAGGACTGTGAAATTAAAATCTGTATTTGTGCCACAAACTTTGAAAGTGCCACTTTTAAATGTAAAATAAAAGGTTTCTTATGGAAGTTGTCAGCTTGACCACCCTGGAGAATGAAGGCTTCTTTTTATCCACAGAACAAGTACATTGTGTACAAGGTTCCCCATCCTGTCCTGCCATTGCACCTCCATGATCTGGAGGCAAGACCTTTTAAGGCTAAAAGAGCATTTCAGGCTTCATGGTCAGTCATACAGGCCACCAAACAGGCATTATGTGGTAACAATATTCTGTCATTATCAACCTGGGCTGGATTCAAAGTGACAGCCTTAATGTGAAAGACTTCATAACTCATTACCAATCCCCTGAGCTAGTCAGCACCTTCTGAGAAACACGTTTTATAGATGTCATCAAAAAACCAAACAATAGTGTATCCAGATCATATGTTAGGTCTGTGGCAGATGTGCTTTTGTCAGTTTAAACTTCAATATGGCTACACAGGAAGACAGAGAGAAGGAACATACAGATTCATAACCCCCACTAGCTACTGTGAGCTGCACAATACTAATGATCATCAAAGTAATCTGACCTATTAAAATGAAATCTTTAATCAGCTGTTTCAGAAATATTGTAATTTACAGTTTAAATAAAGTCTTAAATAATGCATAATCGATCTAAAAACAAGGTTGATTTACTGGAAGTTTTACATAAAGTAAAATTTGTTTTAAATTATTAAATAGTTTGCACTCCTAGGTTTCAGAGTAGCAGCTGTGTTAGTCTGTATCCACAAAAAGAAAAGGAGGACTTGTGGCACCTTAGAGACTAACAAATTTATTTGAGCATAAGCTTTCGTGAGTGACAGCTCATTTCATCGGATGCATTCAATGGAAAATACAGTGGGGAGATTTATATACACAGAACATGAAACAATGCGTTACCATACATGAGATGGTCGAGTTCAGGGTCCTGACACAAGGAAGAAAGGAAAGCAGCAGAATACGGACCCTGGACTTCAGAAAAGCAGACTTTGACTCCCTCAGGGAACTGATGGGAAAGATCCCCTGGGAGAATAACATGAGTGGGAAAGGAGTCCAGGAGAGCTGGCTGTATTTTAAAGAATCCTTATTGAGGTTACAGGGACAAACCATCCCGATGTGTAGAAAGAATAGTAAATATGGCAGGCAACCAGCTTGGCTTAACAGTGAAATCCTTGCTGATCTTAAACACAAAAAAGAGGCTTACATGAAGTGGAAGATTGGACAAATGACCAGGGATGAGTATATAAACATTGCTCGGGCATGTAGGAATGGAATCAGGAAGGCTAAATCACACCTGGAGTTGCAGCTAGCGAGGGATGTTAAGAGTAACAAGAAGGGTTTCTTCAGGTATGTTGGCAATAAGAAGAAAGCCAAGGAAAGTGTGGGCCCCTTACTAAATGAGGGAGGCAACCTAGTGACAGAGGATGTGGAAAAAGCTAATGGAATTGGCGGATGTGATTGCAGAGCCATTGGCCATTATCTTTGAAAACTCATGGCGATCGGGGGAAGTCCCGGAAGACTGGAAAAAGGCTAATGTAGTGCCCATCTTTAAAAAAGGGAAGAAGGATGATCCTGGGAACTACAGGCCGGTCAGCCTCACCTCAGTCCCCGGAAAAATCATGGAGCAGGTCCTCAAAGAATCAATTCTGAAGCACTTAGACGAGAGGAAAGTGATCAGGAACAGTCAGCATGGATTCACCAAGGGAAAGTCATACCTGACTAATCTAATTGCCTTCTATGATGAGATAACTGGTTCTGTGGATGAAGGGAAAGCAGTGGACGTGTTATTCCTCGACTTTAGCAAAGCTTTTGACACTGTCTCCCACAGTATTCTTGTCAGCAAATTAAAGAAGTATGGGCTGGATGGATGCACTACAAGGTGGGTAGAAAGTTGGCTAGATTGTCGGGCTCAGCGGGTAGTGATCAATGGCTCCATGTCTAGTTGGCAGCCGGTATCTAGCGGAGTGCCCCAAGGGTCGGTCCTGGGGCCGGTTTTGTTCAATATATTCATTAATGATCTGGAGGATGGTGTGGATTGCACCCTCAGCAAGTTTGCGGATGACACTAAACTGGGAGGAGTGGTAGATATGCTGGAGGCTAGGGATAGGATACAGAGGGACGTAGACAAATTGGAGGATTGGGCCAAAAGAAATCTGAGATTCAACAAGGACAAGTGCAGAGTCCTGCACTTAGGATGGAAGAATCCAATGCACCGCTACAGACTAGGAACCAAATGGCTAGGCAGCAGTTCTGCGGAAAAGGACCTAGGGGTGACAGTGGACGAGAAGCTGGATATGAGTCAACAGTGTGCCCTTGTTGCCAAGAAGGCCAATGGCATTTTGGGGTGTATAAGTAGGGGCATTGCCTGCAGATCGAGGGACGTGATCATTCCCCTCTATTCAACATTGGTGAGGCCTCATCTGGAGTACTGTGTCCAGTTTTGGGCCCCACACTTCAAGAAGGATGTGGAGAAATTGGAGAGAGTCCGGCGAAGGGCAACAAAAATGATTAGGGGACTGCAACACATGAGTTATGAGGAGAGGCTGAGGGAACTGGGATTGTTTAGTCTACGGAAGAGAAGAATGAGGGGGGATTTGATAGCTGCTTTTAACTACCTGATCCCAAGAGGATGGATCCAGACTATTCTCAGTGATAGCAGATGACAGGACAAGGAGTAATGGTCTCAAGTTGCAGTGGGGTAGGTTTAGGTTGGATATTAGGAAAAACTTTTTCACTTTGAGGGTGGTGAAACACTGGAATGTGTTACCTAGGGAGGTGGTGGAATCCCCTTCCTTAGAAGTTTTTAAGGTCAGGCTTGACAAAGCCCTAGCTGGGATGATTTAGTTGGGATTGGTCCTGCTCTGGGCAGGTGGTTGGACTAGATGGCCTCCAGAGGTCCCTTCCAACTCTGTTATTCTATGATTCTATGCTGTAACGAGAGTGATCAAGTAAGGTGAGCTATTACCAGCAGGAGAGCGGGGGGGGGGGGGGACCTTTTGTAGTGATAATCAAGGTTGGCCATTTCCAGCAGTTGACAAGAACATCTGAGGAACAGCATGGGGTGGGGTGGGGGAATAAACATGGGGAAATCGTTTTACTTTGTGTAATGACCCATCCACTCCCAGTCTTTATTCAAGCCTAAGTTAATTGTATCCAGTTTGCAAATTAATTCCAATTCAGCAGTCTCTTGTTGGAGTCTGTTTTTGAAGTTTTTTTGTTGAAGAATTGCCACTTTTAGGTCTGTAATCGAGTGACCAAAGAGGTTGAAGTGTTCTCCAACTGGTTTTTGAATGTTATAATTCTTGACATCTGATTTGTGTCCATTTATTCTTTTACGTAGAGACTGTCCAGTTTGGCCAATGTACATGGCAGAGGGGCATTGCTGGCACATGATGGCATATATCACATTGGTAGATGTGCAGGTGAACGAGCCTCTGATAGTGTGGCTGATGTGATTAGGCCCTATGATGGTGTCCCCTGAATAAATATGTGGACACAGTTGGCAACGGGCTTTATTGCAAGGATAGGTTCCTGGGTTAGTGGTTCTGTTGTGTGGTGTGCGGTTGCTGGTGAGTATTTGCTTCAGGTTAGGGGGCTGTCTGTAAGCAAGGACTGGCCTGTCTCCCAAGATCTGTGAGAGTGATGGGTCGTTCTTCAGGATAGGTTGTAGATCCTTGATGTGTTGGAGAGGTTTTAGTTGGGGGCTGAAGGTGATGGCTAGTGGTGTTCTGTTATTTTCTTTGTTGGGCCTGTCCTGTAGTAGGTGACTTCTGGGTACTCTTCTGGCTCTGTCAGTCTGTTTCTTCACTTCAGCAGGTGAGTATTGTAGTTGTAAGAATGCTTGATAGAGATCTTGTAGGTGTTTGTCTCTGTCTGAGGGGTTGGAGCAAATGCGGTTGTATCAAAGAGCTTGGCTGTAGACAATGGATCATGTGGTGTGGTCAGGGTGAAAGCTGGAGACATGTAGGTGGCATAGCAGTCAGTAGGTTTCCGGTATAGGGTGGTGTTTATGTGACCGTCGCTTATTACAGACCTAAAAGTGGCAATTCTTCAACAAAAAAACTTCAAAAACAGACTCCAACAAGAGACTGCTGAATTGGAAGTAATTTGCAAATTAGATACAATTAACTTAGGCTTGAATAAAGACTGGGAGTGGATGGGCCATTACACAAAGTAAAACTATTTCCCCATGTTTATTCCCCCACCCCACTCCACCCCCCTCTGTTCCTCAGATGTTCTTGTCAACTGCTGGAAATGGCCAACCTTGATTATCACTACAAAAGGTCCCCCCCCCCGCCCCTCTGCTGGTAATAGCTCACCTTACCTGATCACTCTCGTTACAGCATGTATGGTAACACCCATTGTTTCATGTTCTCGGTGTATATAAATCTCCCCACTGTATTTTCCACTGAATGCATCCGATGAAGTGAGCTGTCGCTCACGAAAGCTTATGCTCAAATAAATTTGTTAGTCTCTAAGGTGCCACAAGTACTCTTTCTTTTTGGACTCCTCGTTGATCATTTTACTCTAATTAGGTACATTAATATTTATTGATGGCTTGGCTATTCTTATTTTGTATCTTGATTAGGAAATATGAGTGTTCTTACTCCCTTTTCTCCACTTAACTCTAACTGGGCCTATCTCCACTTTCTAGCCCTCTGTACAGCTGGACCAATTCTGTGTCGCATAGATTCTGTGTCAGCAGAGGGAGTTCAGTTTAAGTAACAACCCCTCTTCAGTTAAATCCTGCGCAGAAAAACTTTGACACTGTCAATGATTCTGACAAAGAAATGAGAAAAAGATGTGCTGCTTCTACCCTATAAAATATGGTCCAGGGAGCAATCAGTGCTTGTCAAATGGATAGGCTAAAAATCAAGAAGGTAATATTGTTAAGAATAGTTTATTTATAAACTACACTAATTCAAAGATTATGGAGCGGTAACATGGCCTGGTGGATAGGTTCTGGACTAAGAGTCATGAGAACTGGTTAGTATAGCAGGCAATTTACATTCACCTCGGAAAATTCTAATTAGTTCTGATCGTACCTGGATGGCTTCTTGCCCTTAATGGAAACCCTCAAGCAAGTGTCAAGTGGTCACTGAACATACATTATGCTGCCTCAACCTCACCCCCAAAACCTCCTACTGGAGCATCTAGTTAGAATTTTCACAGATCTTCTGTGTGTACCATATAGTAATATATTCTCAGGCAGGTCCCACAGGCAATTCCTACTGCTGACAGCACCTGAGGTAATGTGACCTACTGTTTCCAAAGCAGCATGATAGGGTTCTTTGCTTTTATTAAATTCTGAGGCTATAGGACAACATCCACTCCTAAAGAAAGGCTTTCATTGCTACCCCTCAGGGAGATTTTTGATCACACTAATCTAGTGAGAGATTTCAAGGGGAGGGGAAAGAATTTCAGGCTTCAAATGTGAGCTGACGTGCCCACCTGACAGCTCGCACCTCCCTGGAAGATATGTAACCTTGAACCAAGGATAAAGGATGGTGACAAAATAATGCCTAGATTGAATTTCATTCTGTTTCTCTCCTCTCTCAGCAGCCTATCACTCATCCCTTCAGCAAGACCAATGACTTGTTTTAGCTTGTCTTTTCAATGTGCTTTTTCATATAGCTGAGGGGATGCTGTGGAAGCTTTATTAATGGTGTGGCTTGTCTGAAAGTGCTTATACAGATCATATATCACTTGGTGTAGCCTCCAATGAATTAATATGCAAGGAACACATGCTCCATTAAGTTTTAGCAGAGAGGAAAAGTATTAGCCTCTGACATTCTACAGCAATCAGTACTCACGCTGAACTTACACCCTCTTGTTCAAAATGAGGGGTGGCTGGGCAGCTTGGGGAGAAAACATTACCAAATACAATATACATGTAACCCTTGTGGGTTGCAGGGATTTATTCTGACCTATTTCCCAGCCCACCACAAATTGCAAGATAGATATGTTGAAATTTGGTTCTATTAAGGAGAGCACTATAAGTATCTCAGACCCTACATATAGGATTGTTTAAAAAAGGGAAGGTATATGAATAGAAATCTTGTCTAAGGAGCAGAGGCTGGGAAATAAGAGAGGTACAAGAGTGTAGTCTTTTCCTGAACACTTCTGATTGCAATAGGACAGCTTTCCTCTGCACCAGAGGTAGATTACATACCTTCTAATCCACAGAGAATGCAGATACAGTACGGCAGATGGAAAGAACATTAGAAAGAAATTGCAAATCCTTATCTTTGTTTTCAACCTTAGCAGAGCTAAAAGCAAAAAAAAATTCTACACTACTTAGCAATTATTTTTAGTGCTAATTGGATAGGATAAAGTCCTGGAAATCTTGGCAGTCTTCATATCTACCAAACACAGTTTAGGCAGCATAAATAAGCTATGGATAAAGAAATTCTAGCTATGACCATATCTGGAGGCTTTGTAGTTGAAATTAAACCTCACTATAATATAGAAATTAAAACTTGCCAGATGTTACAGGGCTTTGATATAGTTCAACAGGGGTAAGATTATGGGTTTATTAACTATGACAGCTGGTATTGTGAGATTTTATGTGATACTTAATGTGTACCTATAAAGACACAAGGAACATAAAAGCATGTGAAACCCTAACCAAAAAAAGAGCTCATAAAATCACATCAATCAAATGTAAATGTTGTAATAAATTAAATGAACACAAGAGGTCTCCATTCTGTTCACCTCAAGGATGAAGAAATGCAGCAAAAGACTTTTTCTAAAAGCTTTTCTGAATTTCTAAACATTTTAGAATGACACCATCTGTAACTAAATCCTTCTGTTTTGTGTGGAATAACATGCTGTCATTGTACAGTTGTCCACAACCCACACACTGCCACAGCAAAGGAGTTTGAGCTGGAGTTACTGATATAAATGAGAGAGGGCTGCTGGCCAGTCCTTTTCTGGCCCCAATTCAGGAACATGCTTAAATCCACCGCTATTCAGGAAAACACTTAAATATATGCTTAAATTTAAGCACATAAAGTCCAACTCACTTCAATTTAAGCAAGGGGCTAAGTGCTGTCCTGGATAGGGTTGCATTCCCTATGGGGGGGGGGGGCGCTGAGGGGCCTGTGACTTGGGAATTTGCTCCCTCACTTGGTCCAAAATAGCCAAAATCTTAAGACTTTGGGGCACCTTACACAGCTTATCTCCTCCTTCACCCCACTCCAGACTCTTGAAAATGGTGTGTGTGTGGGGGGGGGGGGGAATATAAATGGGGAACCGTTAAGGGGTGACATTTTTTGATTATCTTGTTTACAGGTGGTAGATTATATCTGAATTTTACTGCTGCACTTAAAAAATATATCACTAATAATACCCTAAGTTATGTTAGGTGAGCCAAAAGAGTATACAAGTGCCCTGTTCAGCCTTTGTGTGTGTGTGTGTGTGTGTATAAATAAATCCAATACATTTATATATATCCTCTGTACATTGAGTGTTCACATTGTTTGTTACACTGGTTTTTTTTAAAGAAATGGAATAGAACAGGTAGTTAAATTACTACCATAACATAAGCAATAAACTACAGCAAAACATGTGAAAATTAATTACTAGAAGCATCAGAGGGGCTGGTAGCACTGCCTATTAAGTTTTCCTGACATTTCCTGTTAAAGGAACCCATTTTCAGTTGTGTGACAGAGTGAACTGGAAGAAAAGAAAAAACTGACAATCAGTTCCAATTATCCAATCCTTTCAGAGGCTGCTGGGAGTCAGAGGGATCTGGGCCCTATAATAGCCAAGTCCAGTTCCTTCTAGGTGAGAGAGGTTGTATTGAAGAAGGCTGGGGTACATGTGTTCAGAACAAAGAGATAAAGGGTTCGCTATGGTACCAGAGAAACAAACATGCATCTGTATGTGCCCAAAGAATCAGGCAAGGCAAAACAGAAGGCAAAAGACTGCTTTGACAAATGGGTGATGGAAAATGGGAGAGCAGTTATACTTTTGGCTTATGCTGTACAGGAGAATAATTTATGGCACTAATGGCTTGGTTCCTACCACTGTGGGCAAACTGAGTTCATCTGTGTATTAAATTCAGGTTATTGGAAACAAAGCAGATAAGCTCTTTAAAAGAAAGTCCTTCCCCCTCCAGAGACTGCCTGGTGATCATGCTTTTATGGGTACACACCACTGCTGTTGAAGTTGAGAAATGAGCTCACAATTATGCCTGACAGCAGAGATGTGGTTTGCGTAATCCAAAGAAACAAAGAGGATGAAGTTACCTTTCAATGCCCAGTCATGTTCATGCCTGAGGATAAACGACTTGGGGACACTGAAGGAAGCCCCAGCGAATTAATGACTCTAGTTTTAAGTCACTTTGAAACCATAGGGATTATGTTTTCAGGAAGTAAAATGTATACCCATGGGTCTTGGAAGGGGAAAGTAAACTTTACTAACCCTGAATTAAGTTAAGGAGATGAATCTATATAAAGTTAGCAGAAAGCATTGATATGTTAATGTATTATAGAATAGGGAGCTGGGGTTGGAAACAAAAGGCAACACTGATGGTTATGACCCAAACTCCTGTAATCCATCCTACCATGGGCAAACTATTTAATCCCACGTCAGCAGTAAAAGTAATAATGCATTTTCCCTGCATAGGACAGGTCCACCTAGGTGTGTAATTGCTACATCCACACCTGGGACATTGCTTAATAATGTACAGTTCGTGCATGTACTGTTTTAAATCTCTCACTGAAATATGGCTAAATTTGGTAATTGTGTAAGAGCAAGTGCGTTACTGTTGTATATTAACTAACAAGGAACTATACTAGCATTATATCTGGAATGTCCATGAGCCCCAATAGCTTGGCAAGAGACTATGCTGTAGTCTGGTATCTTTTGAACTAGACTCCAAAACTTAGAGTTGTTGGTTCCATTTCTGGACTGTTTGGATCTGGGATGTCCATTTGGAACAGAGCAGCTATGAAAGATACAAAAAGGCATGTTAACTATTTTAAGCATCATGCAGCAGAAACCATTTCTAAATCCATGGCACTGAGGGCCTGATCCTGAGGAATAGTGTCTAATACACATGACATTGTTGAGCTATTTAAACAAGAAAAGATAAATGAATTGATCACAGAAAATAAGCAAGCAAGGGGAAATCATGTAGGTAAACAAGTTAATTGCACCACTTATGGGAGTTATGTTAACTTCCATAGCAGTCCCAAAAGAACTATGTTAATAATCAATTAGCTAATGGTAAAAAAAAAGGAGTACTTGTGGCACCTTAGAGACTAACAAATTTATTTGAGCATAAGCTTTCGTGAGCAACAGCTCACTTCATCGGATGCATTCAGTGGACCACTGAATGCATCCGATGAAGTGAGCTATAGCTCACAAAAGCTTATGCTCAAATTTGTTAGTCTCTAAGGTGCCACAAGTACTCCTTTTCTTTTTGCGAATACAGACTAATACGGCTGCTACTCTGAAACCTGTCATTATACAAGTAGCTAAATGGTAGTGTCCTCAATCCAGATCATAGATTCTTGTAAACAAGTTTCCTTGGCACAATTCATATTGTGGGGTCAGTGACCCTACATCCTAACTGAGGCACATGTTGTTCAAAACAATCATGCTTCATGTCAGGTTCCATATATAGATATTTGTATGGTATCTTTACCAATATTGGATTCTGCACTGCAATATTTAATACATTGGCTACTCACTGTTCAGTAAGTTACCTGTAAGACAATGTCTTCAAGGAACACCTGGCTGTACTCAGTTACTGATGTATCACTCAGAAACACAAATCTGGAAGGCACCGCATATGGCTTGTTCTGCTAAGGGATATCAATACAAGTATAGATGTAATGTTTTTGATATCACAATTCCCGTGTGAGTCCACATTGGCCTGGAAAGTTAGCCGCTAATGTCACCTGATGCCCAATGGTAAGGATAACCTATAATATGGATGGACAGTATTGTGTAGTAAGTAATTATAAGAAATTTACACGTGAAGACTTCGTTCATAATGTCACTGCTCCAAATTTGTTTTATTCTTCATTACGGGTCATGCTATAGAGCCTATTCCAGTTTTTCAAAATGAATCCATGATTCCAAGTAAGCTCCAATCAGGATAAAGCTGAAAAATAAATAACAGGTTTTAGCGTACATCTTGATCCACTAACCTTCAATTTAAAAATATTAAGTCAAAAAATACACTCACATTATTCAGATTACCAATGACCTTCATAAAGCAGAAGAAGCCTTGAGTGACTTTATCCATGATACTGATCTGAAAATATTAATGCTTCACACTTGGATAGAAGATGCATTTAAAGCTTTGCTTGTGTTGCAGTGAGTATTAGTTTTAATTGTACTGATTATGTCCTGTCATTTAAGCAGTTTTCTAACACACTATAAATCTCACATGAATGCTCTTACCTCTGTTTCCTATATTCAATTAACAAAGGTGTTACCTTTATAATAATCACAGTGCCAAATGGGGAACTGTTCACCAAAACATCTGTTATACATACTACATTAAGAGGTATTTTCCATATGGTATTAATATATTAAATATAGGTGTTGGGAAGTTGTTAACTGAGTATTATGCTCTTCCCACAATTCTGTGCACCCAGGCTAAGTATCCCATAACACTCTGCAAAGCTGAAGTCAGCTTTGGCACCAAAATACAGGAAACCTGTCAAACACTAGATACATAAACATTCTGCCCTGGATCAATTGCTTGTGAGGTACCTTCACAGGCAATTGATTTGCAGTGTGGCATCCAACACAGAGATATAAATGTATAAATGTATGATTTATATAAATCATATAAATATGATAGCTTTGCAGGGTGAAATTCGGCATAAACCTTCTGTGTAATGTGAACTGCATGCTGCAAGACACAGGTTCCGTATGTATACCTCCTTTCTATATTGTACTGCTTAGTCTTTAGACAATAAATTGTCTACGCTTGGTTATTTGGTCTCCAACCTTTTTAATAGCAAACTGCAAGTGTAGTCAAAAGTCAATTGATTTTTTTTTAGCAAGTTCCGCTTAAGAGGATGAAGATGACACAGTTGTGACTGCTGCAACTCTATCAGCTTTCAGGGCTAAACAGGTACTGCATAGTCGGGGAAATGGTGCAAGGAGGACGTAAAAGCTTATTTCAAAAACTGAAAGCATTGGGTAGCTTACTGTCCGTTAGCACAGCATTACAGGGAAAATAGTTAGCAGTGCTATTACCACATTACTGTAATATAGCCACTCTGAAACGTACAATACACTATCACTCTTTTGTGACTTAAATGGTGCTTATTAACCTCCTTCTCATGAAATGGAAGGGTTAAAGAACCTGATATATAAGCAGGTGAGGTTAGAGAAGTAGATGTACATACAGTAAAACCTTCCAAGAGCGACCCCGCATGGGAGTTAGCAGAAGTGGTTACTTGTAAGAAGTGTCTTCAAAGGTTTGCACCCCAGAGAGGTGATGTTCTATGCCCTCTGCACATAGTAACTCGTGACAGGTGGTCTCTCTTCAGAGGTGGTCTCTAAGGCAGATTTTAGTATATTCTCCTATCTAACTAGGATAACCCTAGAAATTTAGATCACTTAATCCAGCCCATAGTCAGTGCAGGATGATTCCCAAAGCCAAGCTGATTGGTGCATAGTCCAGTCTAGGTGAAATGTTTCAAGTAATGAAGTGACTACCTTGGGATTTAAGTCTAATAAACCTCATTGTCAGCAATCTTTTCCAGATATTCAACCTAGAGTTTCGCCCTTAATATTGTGCTCCCAACTATTTCTATCCCCCTTAGTTCTTCTCCATGCTCATTGTTTTCACTCAATAGCCCTTCTTGGGACGTAGGCCACTTCCCCAGTGGGGGAACCCAGGTCCACCCACTGCTCCAGGTTCCAAACCTGGGACCCTATAAAGTTGGAGTAAACACTGTTCCCTTCAGTTAGCTGCTACTTCCTTGGACCTCTTCCCACCTGGTCTCTTTATCTTCACCTCTTACCTTAGGGTTAAAGTTCTCATTCCCTCTCTCTCCCAGTTTAAGCAAATGCTCCACCCCTTTTCTAATTTGATGCGTTGCTGACCTCACTGTTTTTTTTTTCATGGCCACACTGCCAGATTTTATTCCACATGACCGCACTTATATCCTAGGTGACTTGAACTGATTTTGAGGCTCTACCAAATACTTACCTAAAATCCAGTTATTACTATGACCCTGGCCATCAACATAAGGACAAATGATTTTTATTCTTACTCTGCCTACTTCCCATGAAGATGAGTCATGCAAGGGACTCCTCCCATCAGCTGAGCTTTGCAGCCAAAAGCATGAGGGAGGAAGAGGAGAAAACCCCTAACAAAAATGAACTGATTATCTTTATGCTGCTTGGACTCTGGGGAGCAAGATCTTTCTAGGCATAAGCAAGAGCTCCCCAGGTGCTTAGCCTGGGTTAGCCCTAAAGGACATACAGACACTCCCCAATTTACGCAATTGTTCCATTCTGGAATGCCTTACATAACTCGAATTTTGCATAAGACGGAAACGTATACCCGACCATTACACACAAAAAAAAACCCCCTCCTATTTCTAGGTTATGGAACTTGTTCCGTAAGTGCAGATCTGTGTAAGTCGGGTCTTGCGTAACCCAGGGAGCATCTGTATAGAGCTTGCTGATTATAGACACTTCTATTACCTTCTGAAACTTAAGATTTGTGTGTATATATGTTTACCTGCTTTAATCTTGTAAATAACTCTCTGGTTGCCTTTTCCTATTTAATAAATCTTTGTATAGTGTATTACACGATTGGCTACAAGAATTGTTTTTGGTGTGAGATCTAGGGGAACATTGACCTAGATACGTGACTAGTCCTTTGGGACTTGGCGTAACATGTATAGTGCTGTGATTCTTGGTGTGAAGGACCAGGTATCACAAAGATACAAACACCTGGGTGGTGAGATACCCAAGTCTGTGACTCCATGTTACGGCTGTTACAGTGCCTGAAGAATTTACACTTGATTGGTTGATGAAATCAAAGTATAGAACTCAGAACCAATTTGGGGTTTGTATCCTGGTTCCGAACAGTCTGCCATGAAGTTGGTATTTATGATCTTGAGTCACTGCAGGCAGCATTACAATTACATCTACTTCATTCTTTTTATCCATTGACTTTGTCCTTCTGTTATTAAAAAGCTATTGAGTTTATCTGGTAACACTTGCTCTTCATAACTCTAATATTTAAAATCAGTGGTCCGGTATCCTATTTTTTTACTAGTTATTATATTTTTCATCTTTGTTACTAGACACATATGAGTTAGCTACTGCCAGGGTCACTTTTGTTTTTATTTTTGAACATTGGTATCGAATTTGCATTTCTCAAATCTTCGCACAAGTTCAATATGCCTTTTCAAGAGATTGGCAATAATTTAGTAAATTGATGATTAGCTAATTCCCTTACCAAACTGTGGTCCCAATCCTGAAAATATACATATAATTCACTTTACTCACGTGAGTAATCCCATCTTAGCCAATTACTATTGCTTGCATGTGAATATGTGGTTGCAGGATCAGGGCCTGTGATGTATGTAAGCCAGTGGTTCTCAAACTTTTTTTTTTTTCATGGACCACTTGAAAATTGCTGAGGGTCTCAGCTGACCACTTAATGATCTTTCCAAATGTTTTTTATCCAAAGCGCTTTACATAAAAAAAAAACCTTAATAATCGTTTTTTTGTTCTACAAATAAAAGCACACAATTCATACTTTAATATCAATAGTCTTACCTTTCTAAAGAAATGGATGTGCTCTCTCTCCCTCGCTGTGACAGCACCTGAGCTGGGGCAGGAAGGAGCGGGGTCTCTCCCCCGCCACAAAGCTGAGGCTGGGAAGGAGGGCCATCTCTCTCCAGCAGCCACAGCTCTGGAGCTGGGGAAAGTCACCTCTTTCTCTGCACGTCTTCTTTCTTCTTTTCTCCACAGCCCTGCACGTCCCAAATTCCCTCCACCCCCTCTTCCCACCTACCCCCTATTTCCCCAAGGCTACCACCTCACTTAACATGTGCATCTTCTCCAGGGTCCAGGCACTTAATTAGGTGGGTGGCCTTTCATTCTCTCGTGTGTGGCCACCCAGGCATACACCTTAGAGGGAACTATCTGCGGACCACTTGAATGGACCTTGTGGACCACTGGTGGTCCATGGACCACAGTTTGAGAACCTCTAATGTAGGCGATACTTCTCAGTCCTGACCTGAAACATCCTACACAATTGTACCAGATTTTGTGGTAGCTTTCTGATGTGGACAAATAGAACAACGATATCACTTTTGATCAGTATTTTAATGTAGGTATTCATGAAAGAGTGGGCCTGTTCATTAATCCATTTTACCACCTTCTATCTATGCCATCACGCAATTGATGAAGAAATAAAGGAAGGCTATATGATCTTGTATTTAATTGTATATCCTTGGATATGTATAGAGGAGTGGTATGTAGAGAGTTAAACTGTTACATAACTTGTAGAGTATATTTTAGTGACATCCTAAATATGTGGTATTTATAGTGTATTTGTTCCTGGTGAGTCAGGTGAATTAGAGTTGTACACACACTACTCTTCAGGATGCGAATTATGTTGAACTGGCATTCTGAAATGTCCTTCTCTAATCCAAGTAAAATTATTTGGCACATCTTAAATACAAATGCCTTTACTGAATAAACAAATTTAACAAAGGAGTAGTAATACTAGACTTCCCCTCCACTGAATTGACTAACTTCATTTTTTTTTCTTATTGCTGTGTCCTCTTTACTAAACTAATGTGGCTATGTTTTGTTTGTTAAAATGTCTTTCAAAGTTTCTCAGACTTTGGAGTTCTCATCTGACAGCATTTAAATGCAATACTGCAGTGTGCAAATTCTGTCTGAGTTTAGCTGAAATACTTCAAAATCCAAACAAATAGAATGCAGAATGAAAATATGGAAATTTCATTCTATCAAAGTGTTCAAGATTTGATTTGGTTTTCTAATGAGACATTAAAGGCAGTTCACTTGCATTCCATACTTTGTATAACTAACACATTTCCAATTTACATAGTTACAATCACCCATGTTGAGTTAATTATCCTTGTATTGACTTGTGACTCTTACAAGTGGTCATCCAGAACCTCCTTTTTTCAAAGAATTGTGTATGTGATCTGAATAATTATATAATGAACTTGGACTTAAAATGTCAAATTTTGAGACTCTAGACATGATCTACTCTAAATTTGAGGTTTTCTGGAAATCTCTAAGGCCTGTCCAATGGAATACAGTTGTGCAAAACTCCACTTAATCCTTTGAGAATAGCTCTTCATTTGGATGAGGATTTGGGTTTTGTCTTGTGGAGGCAGACAGCTCTGTGCCTCCATGTTCCACCATCTTATCCAGTTTCCACATTATCTCCCCTCTGTGGCCAACAGGTAGAAAAAGATGTGTAGAATCTTTTTTTTTTTCACTGCTTCAAAGATTACTCTTTTCATTCCATAGCCGCCTCCAATAGAAGGTGATGCAGGAAATACAGCTGACTCCTAACTCTTCAGAAATCAAGTCATTAGATCTTAAAGAACCTTCCTGCTCTTTTACAATGTGTTCAGTATTCTTCAGCCAAGGCTACTTCCAAGCATTGCTTCCATGCTTCTGGATCTACTACTTTATCTTGTCTAGTGACTTAAGACAAGAGGGGTCCATCTAATATAACACTGTTGTACAGATGGTAAAACAGAATTACTCATGAATAGAGCCCTTCTAAATATACGGCCATGAAAAATGCATCACAGACCGTGAAATCTGGTCTCCACTGTGAAATCTGGTCTTTTGTGTACTTTTACCCTGTACAATATAGATTTCACAGGGGAGACAAGCATTTTTCAAACTGGGGGTCCCAACCCAAAAGGCAGTTGCTGCGGGCTTACAAGGTTATTTTAGGGGAGGTCATAGTATTGTCACCCTTACTTCTGCACTGCCTTCAGAGCTGGGTGGCCAGAGAGCAGTGGCTGCTGTCCAGGTGTCCAGTTCTGTATGCAGTATAGAAGTAAGGGTAGCAATACCTTACCATGCCATCCTTACTTCTGCGCTGCTGTTGGCAGTGGTGTTGCCTTCCAAGCTGGGCTCCCAGCCAGCAGCTGCTGCTCTCCGGCTGCACAGCTCTGAAGGCAGCACCATCACCAGCAGCAGCAGCACAGAAGTAAGGGTTGCAGTACCACGACCCCCTACAATAACCTTGTGACGCCCCCCCCCCCCCCCCCACTACCCCTTTTTGCGTCAGGATCCCTACAGATACAACACCATGAAATTTCAGATTTAAATTGCTGAAATCATGACGTATTTAAAAAATCCTGTGATCGTGAAATTGACCAGAATGCACCGTGAATTTGGTAGGGCCCTACTTATGAAGCAGAGAATCAGATTTAGGGGTTTATTTGACACGTCACACAGATAAACATGAACATTTAACTACCTCAAATAGGCAGCAATCCTAACCATTTCTGTAGCCATAATTCACCAAGCAAAGAGTCAAAACATTATTAAAAGAAAATACTTCCTTGACTTTTAGACCTTATGAGTAAAGGCCTGGTGGAAGAAACAAACCTGGCATTGTGCTCTGAAGGTTAGCAGATTCTGGCTCTTGCAGCCCAGCAGAGGAAAGGAGGCCCACAAGACCCTCCCCTGCAAGTGCCCTGTCTGTGATCCTCACCAGTGCAAACAGAGGGGCTATCAATAGAAGTTCATCAACTGACTTTGCTGACATTGCTGTGCATAGGAAAAGAGGTAATCTCTAAAGTAAATATTTCTAAGGCTTTATAGATTAAAACCAACAGTATGAATTAAAGTCAGGTTCCTCCCTAAGTAACTTTTCTTCACATTAATAATCTCAAAATGTAATCAAATGTGTGATTTAAAAGAACAGGAAGACAGCTGGGACAGCCTGGGAAACCATAGAAGAATATGTATCATGTTAAGTAGACAGTGAATAGTTAGAAAACAAGACCACTATTTTCTCTAATAACTCCACTCTTTAAAAAAATTGTTGGGGCTGATGGCTTGTGCAAAACTGAATTAAACCAATGAGTAGCAATCTAAGCCTGCACAGCTGCATAGCCTTCCTGTGGTTTCAAATATTTCTATAATCTTGGGTGGAGGGCAGGATGCCATGTGCTCCTATAACTTTGGAAACAGCTGAACATAAAAAAAAATAATTACATTTCCAAAATAGAAATAAACATATCTGCATTCACATGGTTATTTAATCTTGTATTCTTGACCACACAGCAATCAAAATGCAAACTAAAAAACCAAAAATATTGGATTTTTGTTGTGGTTTGAGGGTGTTTTTAATGTTTCCTGGGTAAGAATAAAAAAATTCTCTGCATTCATAGTAAAGAAAGTTAGTCTACTTTTGGAGTCTGTTTTGGCTTTCCCTTTGTGTAAAAGAGAGATTTTAAATCAAGTCAACTAAAGTTTAAAATTAAACATCTGGATCAGTTCTAAAAAGTCCAAAAGTCCAATATTGGTCAAGATGGAATATGTTAAGGACAGGGGAATGCTAAGTGGTCTTCAAACAGCTCAGATCCAAGGAAGAATTCACAAATGTCCTTAGTAAATAGCAATATCAAAATATCCTTGCTATCCTTGTAGCATCTCTAGTATGTCTTTAAAATTCCTCAATCATTTTCATGAAATTCTCATACTTAATATCAGTGTATATTACTACATTAAGATTAACCAAAGCAAACTGCTCTTATCCTAATACCTCTTACATGGGTTGTAGTATATTGGCTCACTATTCCTATGAAAGACAAGTTTACATTCTTGATAACCACAACAAGCTTGAGCTGTGAAGAATCTGTCTCTGAACTTGGAATCAGCTGTCTATTTTCTAATGGCTTGATACTACTCCCATTGAAGTCAGTGTCAAAACACCCGTTGTCTAAATACCTATATTCATCCCTATTAAACAATTTTTTAGTGCCTCAAACTTTCCTGGAGGTCTCATGCCAAGGCCTGCCTGAGAGTGTTACAATCCAGTCTGCTGTAGAAGGATTGGATTAGCCCATGGTGTGTATCTGTGTGGAACTCAGTTGCTCTTGTTGCACATGCTTGATGTTAGCCTTGTCACTGTCAGACACTCCTCTGCTGTTAGACATTTCTCAATAAAGTTAACTCTTTACTTTAAAATAGCCGACAGGTAAAGAAATAAGCATTTTCTCCCATACAATATTAAGTAAATGAGCCATACTCATTGAATGATTTCTCTCTGAGGCATCCAATGCTTTCTGATGACTTGACTCTCATACAGCTAAGAGAAAGCCAGACCTTTCGTGAGAACAACCATCTAGTGGCCATCAGCCAAGTCAAAGCAAAGAGGATTTTATATCTTTGTTTTGAAAAGTATCCAGTCCCCTAGTGATTTCTCGGTTTTAATCAACCTCCAACTTTCCTTACCCCCAAGAGACACAAGCCAAAATGGGTAATGAATTTGATACCAAACTCATTGCCTTAAAGGCAGTTTCCATTGAGCAGCTCTTATGGCAACAAAATGTTTTCTTTTACTTCATTATCTATTCCTGTATCTCCTCACTTACAACTTTCTTTTGTAAAGCGATTCTCTCTTAAATGCTAGTAAAAGATCTGCCATGTTTTGGTTTTTTGGAGAGGCTCAATTTTTAAATTTCTCCAGCAAAACTGCCTTCATTGATGGCCTCTCTCACCCACTTCTGTCTCCCTTTAACACTCAATTGAATAGCAGAAGCTACAAGAAAGAGGTAAATTGTGAAGTCATGGTGTGGAATAATCAGTTGCGCTAGCCAGTGCAAACCAGAGTTCTATAATCCAAACCAAAACCATTTCAATTTGTCCTCCATGCATCCCTATAATTGGGTATATAGATCCCACACAGTAGCAGCCACAAAAGGGTTAATATATGGCTAATAGATGAAGCAATTACCTCTCCAATTGTGACTCTGTGGTTAGTTGGCAACAGCTGGGATAAAAGGCTATAGCTTAGACAGAGAATGGTGGCTGCCAGAGAGACTGGGAGTTGCCTCTAAAACTTCCCCGCAATGAACTGGCAGAAACCTGTCCAAGGAGTCAGGTTTCTAAGGGGAAAGTCAATGAGTACAGCTCAATGAATGACACCTGCAAGCAGGCAAGAGGTAGGAAGCAGCCAACTATCTTAAGATGCAGTCCTGAGCTGTTTAAACACAGGGTTCCTGGGCTGGAACCTGTAGGAGAGGGTGGGCCTGGGTTCCTCTCCCACTCCCTTAGGAGGGGAGGGGCAAGCCCCTGAGTGCAAAGGAGCAAGCAAGGACTATTGAGCTCAGGTTGGAGCTGAAGACCTAATCGAAGGTCATTAGATATTTGGTTCTGTTTAAATGTCTTTGGTTACCCCAGAATAGGTAAGACAATGAGTGACCCGACCCAACAAGTGGGCTGAGTCTCAAGGGGTCGATTGCCTTGGTTTTGGAGAATAGCCCCAGGCAGAAAATACCAGACCCAGAAGCCATGATCTAGGGGTGCACTGACTAGAGAGTGAGGCCACAGCAGTCTCCTCATGTAGTGGTGGCAGCAGCCTACTGACACAAACTAAGCTAAATAAAACACGTCTTCTGCTCCTGGCAGTGCCCAGAGAACAAAACAATGATAGCTTAATTTCTAGGCCAACCTAGTACCACAAAATTGCTCTCTGCCACTCCTTATTTTAGATGCAAGTGGCTCTCTGTCACTGCAATGCTCGATGCAAGTATAGGTAAAGGTACCATATGCCTGTGAGATACTATTACTGAACGATCATATCCTATAGCTAATGCTGTATTACAATATAATTTGGCATAATTGATATTTTCTTAGTTAAAATACATTGTTTTTTTCATTCTCTTCCCTTTTAACATTCTGGAATTAAATGAGTAAGTTTACTATGTTTTTTACAATAAGATGCGGTCAGAACATAGGCCTATTCAGTTGGGATTATGTGTTACAGAAGAATGGACTCTTATGGTGGGTTTAGTTCACAGTAACTCAAGCTAGTGTGCATTGAAAATGCCTGTGTACACATGACACAAACACTTAAAGTGCACTAACTCCCTATTTGCTGTGAACTCTGTACTCCACGTTCAATTCACAGTGAATGTACTCAGTTTTGAATTAGTGCAGACTATTGTCAATGTGCACACGATTGTTCTGCACATTACTCTGGCTGTTCTCCAGCTGCTGTCCCACACTGTTCTGTTGGCATCCATGACCAATCTGACTGTTTAACTCTGTGACTTTCACTATTCCGGGGTCCAGCTGACCAGATAACCCCTTCCTCACTTAAAAACTGGCATATGGCCAGGATCAAGTAAATCAGCATTACACCATGCTTCTTGGAGCCGTAGTGACCTTCTTGATCTCCTCACTGTCTGTGGAGAAGAAGCAATGATCAGCAAACTCTTGTGACCAACCACCACAATAAGAAGGATCACGGATTGGAAGCTGATCAGTGCTATATAAAGAGCTTAGGAACATCTGCAAAAAAAACCAGGGCTGCCAGAAACAAATTAGGTGGTGTCCATGTGACCTGTCCATTTTACGAGGAGCTGGACAGAATTGTTTTACCCGTGTGCACCACGGAACCCAATGGCCTTGTGGACAGTGGCGCCCCTCCCTCTGCAGAGAAGACTGTGGCCTCTGAGGATGACCACAATTCATTAGAGGAAAGTGATTTCTGTCCATAAGAGCCAGGATCACTTCTGAATTCAAGAACCTGAGAGTGGCTCTGTAGGAAGCCAGCCCAGTCCCAGCCTGGGACACAAGAAGAAGACCCTCTTAAGGGGTCCTCAGCATGTAAGTGTCTATCTTTACAATTGATATTTATTACACTGTACAACTATGCCAACTTCTGTACTGGGCACCCAATGGCTGCTGCCATTTTGGGCAGATGTGAGCTTGCATCCTTTCTGAGCCATCAGACCCCATCCCCCTCACTCAACCAGTTCTTGATGGTCCCCCCTTTATTCTGTCCTCTGAAACATATTTCAAAATGGCAGCTGGGCTGGGTAATCAGCTTCTATCTCATGCTGAAACCCTGACCATCAATTGTTTACAAACCCATGCCATGGAGGGCACATACCCATCTACTAATTTCCTTTTCCCTCCCTGCATATCTCCTGCCTGGCAAACACCACCACTCTAACCCCATTCACATTGCTCCCATCATGTGTGTTTGTAGGATTGAAGCCTAAGGTAATACTCAAGGTGACTAAGGGTATCAGAGACTGTTGAAAGAACAGACTACTTCTGTTCCTACTGGGCTTTGGTGAAACTCCTAGCTTTCACTTCAGGGAGCTATAGTGGCAAACAAACACTCTCTTCTGCTTAATTTTGTGAATTATGACAAACCTGTAAACATATGAAGTGCTGCCATGTTTTGCAAATTTGCTATCACTCGATGCTGAAATTTCGTATGTTTGCAAATTGTACAAATGTAACTTGCATTTTACAAAATGTTACTTACTCACAGCACTTGAACAATAAACCAACTCTATATTGCATTACCAAGAGGCAAATGCAAGAATGCTGGACAGGTGGAAAGTTGAGCCCATTGTTAATTATGTAAAAACGGATTAGCTTCACTGTTACCTCTTTGTCCTTTCACCAGTTCCTTTTCTGTTTCTTTTTGTCACAAATCTAGATTGCCTCTGCAAGCAGAAAAGACAGTATGCAATGTATGCGGGGGAGGCATGCGGTGTCCTATGCCTCCCAAGATTTTTTTATGTGCCTCCCCCCCCAATCCAGACATGGTGGGTGGCCCACTGACAAGTCAGAGGGTGGAGGTAGGGCTCCTTTTCTGAGCCCCATTGTGCAGAGCTGGCCTGAGCACCTGGCATCACCAGCCTGAGTCTCCTGTCATCGCCGCTTACCCCCTGAACGTTCCTACCTGCCCCTCTAGGGGCATCGGTGCATGACTATCTCTTCTACTAGTCCTGAGAGACCCAGAAGAGGCAGTTAGACTGTCTTCAGTGCTCACTGCAAAGCAACTGAATACACTGCAAGAGGCAAGTAAATGAACTCACTCATCAACTGCTAGTGAATGGATTTTCACAGTAAAGACTACCTTTTGTTTAGGAGAGAAATAAAGCTATTGCCTCTGCTGGCCCTGTTTGGAAGGGGGAGGAAAGGGACCCATTTACTGTAGCTGCTGTTACCCTTCCCTGCCATTGCCACACCTGTCCCTATTGCTACGGCCTCTGCTCTGACTACAGAAATATCAGTCCCTCGCTGTGCACTAGTACTTCTGCCTCTTTAAAAACATCGAGCACATATGGGTTTTGATCACAGCGGGAATCTCCCCTGCCCTGTGTTTCTGTGTGAGTTGCTGCTTCCTAGGCACCATCGTCGTCCAACCTAGTTTCCTGTGACCCCATGGCTGGCTCTCCACAGGACCTGGGATCTATGTGGGATTAAGAAGCAGGCCTAGGGGTGAGGGAGAGGAAGGGGACAGGCTGGAAGTCTGCTCTTCCCCTCCTCCCCCCACCCCCAATCTTCACCTAGGCTTTTTCTGCATGGAGTCACAGTGCTCTACTGGGAGACAAAGAGGGGATTGGAAGGACAAGCTTGGTGTAGCTTGAAAGGTTGTTTCTCTCACCAACAGACATTGATCTAATATAAAATATTACCCTGTCCCCTGTAGCATTGGCCAGAGGCAGCTGTGATAGGCTTCATTAGAACTGTGCCGAGGGGTCCTCCAACTAATGCAGAGGCACAAGGCTTCTGTGTTGAGAGTCCTTGCCTCCTGGCATTCATGGGGCTTGAGGGTGGAATGTTGGCCTATTTTCTGGGGAAGGGACAACACCTCCCATCCTGGAATTATTAAAGGGAAATTCATGGAGCTTTCTATTTACCGTAGGTACTTATATCGCCCCCATCACTGTAGTATCTGAGCACCTCACACTGTTTAAGGTATTTATCCTCACACCACTTGTGTGTGGTAGGGAATAGCTATTCTCTCCATTACCCATGGGGAACTGATGCACATAGAAACTAAGTGACTTGCCAAAAATCACACAGGAAGTCTGTAGCGGAGCAGAAAATTGAACCGAGATCTCCCAAGTCCTGGCCTAGGGCCCTAACCGCTGAATCAGTATTCTCCTCTAGTCCCCTTAATCCCCCTATCATATATTTTTCTCAAGCAGGATTGACCTAGGTCTTAATGGAAAAGGGGTGGTTAGTGTTGGGGGAAGGTAATTTTTCTCTCTGCCTCTTGTTTTTCCTCTTTATTTTCTTCCATCATCCTTCCTTTTTTGTTTTCCCACCAGAAAGAATAAAACTGCTAACGTCCTCTCATCTCCTCCTTCCAAATCCCCATAAGGGAAAGAAAATGAACAGACAAACTACAGCTGGTGATGTTCACATACTGTAATATGTAACATCAACTATAAGCAAACAATAAAAACCTTACGAGACCAAGTGCCCACACTGTGTGAGTCACAACATTCTCTCATTTCCCTGCAGCTTTGATCCCATGTTTGGTGTGGAACTGGGAAGCACAACATACTATATCTCACTAATAGACAGTTGATGCAATAAGTACCCTTTTGTAGGCTTAATAAGAAACTACAAAATGAAGGGAAAACATGAATAATTGCAAATTTCATCTTCCATGATGTTTGCATTAGTTCTCCTTGTGACTGAACACTGCTGATGACAATTTTATTATTAATATTATGGTAACATTTAGAGGTTCCAACCAAAATCAGGGCCTCATAGTGCTAGGCAATGTACATTGAGGGTATGTCTACTCTGCAGTGCAAGCCCAGGGTTTGAACTCAGGCTCAAGCCTAACCCCCCTGTCCATCTACATACACATTGTACAAACCTGAGGCTTGGACCCACTGTCCTAGAACTCCAGGGGGTGGAGAATGTGAGTTTGAGTCAATCTGGGACCCAGTATTTAAGTCCTGTTCTTTTCAGTGAAGACACAGCCCCACTGGACTTGTGCTTTGGGAGTCTGTCAAAAGTATTCCACAATCTGATGGGCTGACTTTCTTTGTCCTCTGGACAGTCAAGTTTTTCCACATTGTAGCACAAGAAAGGGGTCAGAACAGCCACATTTTGGGAGGGTTCCAGGCAGTCTGGTATTAGGATCAGGTCTGCATAACTCAATGGTAGGTGCTGGAGCCCCAGGTTAGTACCCAGGGTTCATGAATTCCTAACCTGGGGTTACAGATGAGTGGAGATGCTCAAGCCCTAAGTTAACAAACCCACGATCTGCTAACTTGAGTTCTACTAACCCTTACATTGCAGTGTTGACATATCTATACATAGTAAGAATAAGTCCCTGCCTTGGAGAGTTTACAGTCTCAGTAGACGAGACTGACAAAGCAAGTAGTTTGTAATTTTCCCATGGTCACACAGGAAGTCTGTGACAAAGCCAGGATCTGAACTCAAATTGCCTGAGTCCCACACCATTGACTTAACCACAAGGTCATCCTTCCAACCTGGTATGACTCAGACTGGGGAACATTATGAACCATTTGACTAGAGCCTCTGGATGAGAGTAACCTGATACATAGCCAAGTTTTCACACATACTAGCACCAATTCAGCAATTTGTTCTAGCATGCTAATTGCCCTGTATGCTGGGGTGAAGTATAAACTAAAAAATATCTGGGACTAAGCCAACCAATTCCCAAAATTAGGACTTGGCCTGCAGACAAGGTGGGGGGTGGGGGTGAGAAGGTTGAATGGACAAAGATCTGTAATGCAGGGGAGGTGTACAGGTATCATTCATGCCTGTATGTGTGGTACATGTCACACTACTTGATACTTGCAGATTGATGTCTGGCAGGCTTTGTACCAAGAAATGATTGTATACCATTGTTTATTTTTATGACCTGCATGCAATGCTAGAAGTCATCAGCTAATAGGTATACCTGGCCAAAGAGGAAAAGGTAAACCAACATGAAAAGAGGATGCCTCCCACCCTCAAAACTACATCCCCGGGAGGCAGCTCCAGGATAAGCCATGACCATTCAGTGACACTCTGTACCTCAGGGGAACACCCTGCATCCCCATGTTCATCCTTATAATATGATTGTGTGGTATCCAATGCAAAGTTTGTCATGTCCAGTGTCTTTGGAAGGCTCATGATGCACTGAGCATTGTTGTTATAGTAATGTTATAGGTTGTAATTTCATGTACATAGTTATGAGGCTGAAAATGAGTCCTAATGGCTTAAAACAAGCCCAGGCAAAACTCTCCAGGAGCAGAAGGGCAGTTCACACCTCATCAGAGCATGTATGGGACAAACCCAGCCCTGCCTCACAGGAACAAAGGACACTGGCTTAGGCACCAACAAAGGATCTGTTGGACTCTCGAGTGAGTCACCCCCTTTCCCTTGGTCAGGTTGGGACTATGATGAGGTAATGCTCACCTGATTCTGGGTGTGAGGGCAAAGCCAAGAGGGAAGAAAGAACATGATAAAAGGGAGATACATTTGCCATGCTCTCTCTCTTCCACCTCCATATCCAGACACCACCACCAAGCAACTGAAGCTTTGATCAAAGGGGAGAGCCTGGCTGAAGGGCGATCAACCAGCCTGTGGTGAGAAGCATCTAAGTTTGTAAGAGCACTGAAAGTGTTAAGATCAGCTTAGAATGCGTTTTGCTTTTATTTCATTTGACCAAATCTGACTTGTGCTTTGACTTATAATCACTTAAAATCTATCTTTTGTAGTTCATAAATTTGTTTATTCTATCTGAAGCATAATGACATTTAGAGACTAACCAATTTATTTGAGCATGAGCTTTCGTGAGCTACAGCTCACTTCATCGGATGCATACCGTGGAAACTGCAGCAGACTTTATATATACACAGAGAATATAAAACAATACCTCCTCCCACCCCACTGTCCTGCTGGTAATAGCTTATCTAAAGTGATCATCAGGTGGGCCATTTCCAGCACAAATCCAGGTTTTCTCACCCTCCACCCCCCCACACAAATTCACTCTCCTGCTGGTGCTAGCCCATCCAAAGTGACAACTCTTTACAAACCAGAACATCTGTTTTAGAGACTAACCAATTTATTTGAGCATGATGAGCCAGATGTTCTGGTTTAACTTGGATTTAAACTTGGAGAGTGGTCAGTTTGGATGAGCTATTACCAGCAGGAGAGTGAGTTTGTGTGTGTATGGGGGTGGGGGGGATGTGAGAAAACCTGGATTTGTGCAGGAAATAGCCCGACTTGATTATGTAAAGAGTTGTCACTTTGGATGGGCTAGCACCAGCAGGAGAGTGAATTTGTGTTTCATATTCTCTGTGTATATATAAAGTCTGCTGCAGTTTGCACGGTATGCATCCGATGAAGTGAGCTGTAGCTCACGAAAGCTCATGCTCAAATAAATTGGTTAGTCTCTAAGGTGCCACAAGTACTCCTTTTCTTTTTATCTGAAGCAGTATGTTTGGTTTGAAGCACGTCAGAGACTCCCCTTGGAATAACAAGCCTGGTACATATCAATTTCTTTGTCAAATTGATGAACTCGTATAAGCTTGCAGCGTCGAGCGGGCATAACTGGACACTGCAAGATGGAGGTTCCTAGGGTTGTGGCTGGGACCGGAGATACTGGCTAGTATTGTTCTGTTGCACAATCCAAGCAGTGGCTGGCCAAGAGTGCTCACTCACGTAGCTGGGAGCAGCTTACATGCTAGAGGCTGTGGGTGAACAGCCTTGGAGTGGGGGTTCTCACAGTGGAGCGGGGTAAGGCTGGCTCCCAGAGTCGAGGATTGGAGAGACCTACCAGATCACCAGTCCAGATAACACCAGGGGAACATCACACACTCCACAACTGGCAAGAAGCCACAGCTCCATGATGACCTGATCTGGCACAAAATATCAGAGGGTTTGTCACTGTTCGTCATTGTGTAAGTAAGTGGCCTTTGAGAGCCTATTGCACAGTGGCACTAACCTTTGGCAAGAGGAGGACTATGCCGGGTGTTCAGGAGCACAACACACAGGGCCTTGGAACTCAGATTATGTGTGGTCCCTATCTGTATTCCACACATGGGTGCACATGCGCGCTGTGTGGCTAAGTCCAGAAATTCTTCAAAGCAGTGTCTGTTGGACCACACATGTGCAGTTGCTCATCTCATGCTCCTGATCGAGGGTATAAGACACAGGTTGATGCCTCTCCAGTTCATTTTCTTACTGCAAATTCAACAGGAATCAAAGCAGAGGGGATGGGGGGAGGGGGTAATGGAATACAGATAGGGACCACACATATTGAAGAAACTCCACTTTCAGTAAATAACCTCCACTTTTCCTCACCCATCTAAGTACTTACTTACATACCCCCCTCCCTGTAGTATCTGAGCACCTTGTGATCATTAATGAAATTATCCTGACAACACTCCAGTAAGGTTGAGATTATCCCCATTTTACAGATGGGCAACTGAGGCAAAGAAAAGGTTGAGTGATTTGCCCAAAGTCAAACCGGGAGCATGTGCAATGCAGGTCTCCTGAGTCCTAGGGTAACATTTTCAGAAGTGTCTTTGTGACTTAGAAGCCTAAATTGCATATTCAAAAGTAAAGTAGGCACTCAGACCTAGATCCTCAAAGGAATGTAAGCCCCTAAGTCCCATTGGTATAGGATCCTAAGTGCCTTATAAATTCTGAAAGTGGGACTTACGCTCTTAAACCATCTCGAGTCAGATTTTTAAGGTATTTAGGTGCCTAAAGATGCAGATGGGCACCTATGGGATTTACAAAAGCACTTCAGTGCCTAATTCCCACTCAGGCACTTTTGAAATGTTACTTCTAGTCCAGTTCCTTACCCACAAGACTATTCTTCCTCTCAGATGTGTTCTGTACTTCAGCAAGTTTTGTCTTTTATAGTAAATTTCAGGGCTTGGGCTCAATTTGTACTTATTTACTAACAGCCTATTCCTGCTGCCATTGAAATCAATATAAAACATACTTTGGTGTCAATGGGAGCAGGATTGAGTCTTAAATTTGTGTCCATAATAAGGGTTGGCAATCCAGCATTGAGAATAGGAGAAATCACTAGTTTGGCAAAGTTCAATTATAAATTCCAGTTTGATTACTTTTATTTAAGGCTGTACAAAACATCACTATCACCATTTTAAAATAGCAATAGCTCCAGTGTCGCTGACTGATTTTTCAGGCTTACAGCTTCACAGAAGCTTTTTTCATTCCTACTGCAGATGTATAAGGTTGGTTTATACAGAGATAACTACATACCATCAAAGTTAAATATCTTTTAATCTCTTTCAGGGAAAATAAGCATTCTTTCAATGAGTGTAGTATGTCACTGTGTCAAGCATATGGTACTCCTGAGGGAATTCTGTGCCACTGCACATGCGTAGAATTCATCTCCCATGAAGAATTTTTTTCTCCTCAGAAAATACATTCTGCCAGAGAGGTGCTACAGTTGCGCCTTTTACCCACCAGGGGCTGCTGTGGCAACAGAACAGAGAGCAGTAGTTCCCAGACAGGAGCAGCCCCAGCTGTGGATAGAGAAGGGAAGAGACTGCCTTCCTCACAGCACCCTGCCTGTGGGGCCAGGTCAGGAGGCACGGGATACAGGGGAGACAAACAGCGTGAGGCACGTGGGGCTGCTGGGGAATCACAGACTGGGGTTCAGAAGGGCTAGTGGGTAGGATAGACTGGGGCAGAGGCTGAATGGGAGTGGGGGTGCAGGGACGCATGGGGACAGGAGGAGGGGGTGGCTGAGTGGGGATACAGGGACACATGGGGACGGGGGGGACAGGAGTGCAGGGGCACATGAGGATGGGGGAGGGTGATGGCTGAGTGGGAGTGCAGGGACACATGGGGATGGGGCAGATGTGCCTGACTGAATGAGAGAAGCTAGGGGTCATCCAGGGTCTGCATGGGGGAGGCTCCCTAGCAATCCTTCCTCCACCCCACCCCACCCCCAAAAAAAACCTGTTCCATACTTTTCCTACCCATACCCAACAACCTTCCAAGTTCACACCCAGGCTCCTTCCCAGCAATTATTTCCCTCTCCCTCAGCTCCTCCATTACTCCTGACTCCCCTAAGCATGTGCACAGCTTCTGAGGGTCAGGGAAATACATTTCTGTATTGTAGTTTAAATGAATGACTGCAAGTTCAGTATTAATATGTCTAGTAAGGAATCTATTTGTCAAAGAACATTTCCTGAATCTTTTTTGTTGTCTGTGTTGTTACAGACATACTTGCTGACAGGTATTTTGAAATATATTACCAAAATAATTGAAACTGGTGTGATTATATTGTATTTTTTTGACAAATAAAATACGCAGAATTTTAGAATATTTTGCACAGAATTTTTATTTTTTTGGTGTAGCATTCCCCCCAGAATAATTTGCCAGCTGGATCTGCCAGAGAATCTGTAAGGTACAGTACATGAACAGATGTCATTCTGCTGAGTATGTCAGCTACTAGGAGGTGAGGGTGTGTGAAAGTGAGAGAGAATATTTTTGGTAGGTAGAACAGAGAGACAGATGGTACTTCGATATGAGTGAATAAAGATTTTATAAATTATTATTTATATAGTACCAAAAGTGTATCAGACAGACAAATAAGAGCAGGTCCTTGCAACAAGGAGCTTGCCGTCTAAATGAATCACTCCAAAGAAGAGCTATCCTAAACTGAGTTGTAAGAATAGTGCATACATGAATGTTCATCACCAAAAATTCCTGTCCCATCTCCAAGAAGCTTCAGGGATGAATCGAAATTACCTCATATGGTCTCCTGTACAGCCTAAGACCTCACCTACAAAGTCCCAAAGACTCAATCCAAAATAAAAGGAGTACTTGTGGCACCTTAGAGACTAACCAATTTATTTGAGCATGAGCTTTCGTGAGCCACAGCTCACTTCATGAGCTGTGGCTCACGAAAGCTCATGCTCAAATAAATTGGTTAGTCTCTAAGGTGCCACAAGTACTCCTTTTCTTTTTAATCCAAAATAACACCTTTTTGCAAAGACCAAGCATGGAAAGATTCTGCCCTAAAGCTGAATGTTACAGAAAGTTGGGTGTGTGAAAGAGGAGGTCACAATGGAAATCATTTTGCAGCATTAACTCTGGCCGTTTCTAACAGTGAAAACAGTATGCAGCTACTGAGGCAAAATAATATTTATACTCAGTCCCACACCCTACTTTTTTACATGAACAGAAGAGGTATCTTCTCACAACCACTCAGAAGAAATGCTCAAACTTGTTTTATCAAATTGTAAAAAGATTTGTGTTTGTCTTGCTATAAAACTTCAGCCCAATATTCAAATGTACTATAAAATAGCTGTAGAATTGTTGGGACCCAAAGCCCACAAAAATTGCTGCCATTCCATGTCTGTGTACAAAATAAATAGAAAATCTTTCTCAGATGCGTTCTGCATTTCACTCTAATTACTGTGGAGCATTTCTTGTCAATATCAATCTTTGCCCATTAGAGGCAGAAAGGGCCAGATTGGAATTAACACACTGCCTGCACTGAGGATGGTGCAAAACTGCACCAGACAGAGTGCATGAATGATTGTGCCTTAGGTTGCACAATCCCTTCCAGAGCTCCCTGGCATTCAGGGGATCTCTGTGATTGGCTCAGCATGTTTCCCTTCCCACCTCCGAACAGTGAGGACAGCAGCTACATTGATTTGGGCTGTAGTAGTGCAAGGTGGGGTGGAATCTCTGTATTCTGTGTGCAGAGAGTGTGATTGTGGCTGGTCCTCACCCTGCAGTAGTAACACAGGGATGTCTCTCAGGGCTAATGTACACTGGCAGTGTTAAAGTGCTGCCATGGCAGCGCTTTAACATGGTTTGTGCAGTCGCAGCAGAGTGCTGGGAGAGAGCTCTCCCAGTGCTCTGAAAAAATCACCTTCACGAGGGGCGTAGCTACCAGCGCTTGGAGCGTAGCCCCCAGTGCTGGTGCACAGTCTATACTGGCGCTTTACAGCACTGAAACTGGCTGCGCTCAGGGGGGTGTTTTTTCACACCCCTGAGCGAGAAAGTTGCCATGCTGTGAAGTGCCAGTGTAAACAAGCCCTCAGTCTCCAGACAATGATCAAGATACTCAGCTGGTGTAAGTCAGCATAGTTCCACTGACTTCAGCGAAGCTATGCCGATTCCCGCCAGTAGTTTTGTATGTGTTTCATTATGCACATTTTTGCGCTGAATGCGTGGCAGCCTGGGTTTCATGAAACACCTACTTTCCCTGGGTTCCTCTGATGCCCTGGTTACTATAGCAGAGAGAAACAACAAAAGGGTAGTAACACTGAGGCTATCACTGCAGTAAAAGTGGGTCTGAATTCCAGGGCTTCACATGTTATCCTTTAAAATGCCTGACCAAAAAGATAGGAAAACGTTTCAGTGATTATGGCTAGTGGAGAATTCAGGCCTCGAAAGAGACATTGTCCTTACAGACGTATGTAATTACTTTCAAGTACACATTACATCCTGGGCATTTTGATGTGTTGACTGTTTCTCCGCCCTTCCGCGCCCCCCCACACACCCTCCATTCCACAGGAATTAAGCAGTGGAGCTGGTGAAAGAAAGTGAGCTCATTTGGGTGGAGGGAGGAAAAGATATAATCCCACAGCCACACATACTGTAAATCTAATATACTGTATAAGAAAAACAGCTGCCAACCGCTCTGAGCCTGAACAAACTGCAGTGTCTCATTCTGGGCTGGCTTCTGGAATGAATTAATGCAGGGTGGAAACCCAGACTGTGCAATCTGAGTGGAGCAGTAACAGTCCTTTGCAAAGTCTGTTCTTATTTTTTTTCTACAATCATAATTTTTTGCCTTTAGCCTGATTTTTCTTTAGCTCTCAATAGCGAGCAGCTACTATCTCACAACTCTGGCTCTTCCTCTTTTCTGTTTGCACTGCTGTTCACACACAGCTTCCACTAGATTAAATTTTTCCAGATTTCCAAAGGTCAGGGTAATATGCATTTGTCTTGAGCATGCGAGAGTTTTCTACCCAAATAAAAATAAATGCACACATCTGATCAACAGGCCTGATCGTGCCCGCAGTGACATAAATACCAAAACTCCTATTAGAGAGACAAGGTCTACTCCCATTGACTTCCTGGGAAATGGGATCAGAACCGATATCTATTCTGTTGCACTATAATCTCTTTATAAACTTTAAATGTTCTAGGGGATCTTAAAAAAAGACACTAGGAAAGAAATAGAAGCACAGGGACCATAAGAAAAGAACAATAGTGAATCTTTGGGCCTTTCCTACATGTATGGTATTCTAGCCCATTGTACTGATATGGAACCTTGTCACACAAGTAGACATTGGAATTGGAAAGATTATTGAAGACCAAATGTTTCACAGTGTATCACAATTACAGGAACCCCTATGCTAAATCCTAGTGTGCTAATGTATTGTACTATGAAATTTCAGAGAAAGGTCTTCAAACATTTTTTGTCTTACCAAGCGTCATTGTATTGTGGTTTAGACTGCAGTGGTAAATATATGTGGACAGTTCTAGAGATTTAAAGGCCTCTCCCAACATTGTTTATTATACTCATTTGCTTTTCTTTCTTACTGTATGCAAGGTATATTTCTTTGTTTCTGGTTTTAATCCAAGTTGCACTTGTGATCTGTGAGCATAAGTTTATGCACACACACATAAGTAAACTAAGGAAATGTATTCTAAACAAAATTACTATAGGGTGGATGCACAACTGGTTGAAAACACTGTACTCAAAGAGTAGTTATCAATGGCTCACTGTCAAATTGGGAGGACGTATCTAATGAGGTCCTGCAGGGGTCTGTCCTGGGTCCGATACCAGTCAATATTTTTACTAATGACTTGGAAGATGGAGTGGACGGTATGCTTATAAAATGTGCGGATGATACCAACCTGGCAGGTGTCCCTAGCACTTTAGAGGACAGGATTAGAATTCAGAATCTTTTTCCAGGATGGTCAGCTCCTCCTTCCTACCTGAGCAGTGATGAGTGCATTTCATTTATCATAACATTCATGAAACCTGTATTGGGTGACTAAGGCCCAGTTCTTAGCTCCTCCAGTGAACTAATTCAGCAGAAGTGGAAGATAATTGCAATTGGGAAGCATGGTAAAAACCCTACTCATATTGGGGATGATTAATGTCATTAAAGATATATATTTGATAGTGCCTGAAAGCTACCAGGTTGGGCTGCATTGCACTAGGTGATGTGCAAACATATAGCAAATGGCAGTCCTGTCTCAAAGAGCTCAGTCTAAGAGACTAAGTTCATATCTGATATATCGGAAAAGACTGAGCCAATGAAGACTGTATTTCAAGGAATCCCTGTTGAGGTTACAGGGACAAACCATCCCGATGTGTCGAAAGAATAGTAAATATGGCAGGCGACCAGCGTGGCTTAATGGTGAAATCCTAGCGGATCTTAAACATAAAAAAGAAGCTTACAAGAAGTGGAAGGTTGGACAAATGACCAGGGAAGAGTATAAAAATATTGCTCGGGCATGTAGGAATGAAATCAGGAGGGCCAAATCGCACCTGGAGCTGCAGCTAGCGAGAGATGTCAAGAGTAACAAGAAGGGTTTCTTCAGGTATGTTGGCAACAAGAAGAAAGCCAAGGAAAGTGTGGGCCCCTTAATGAATGAGGGAGGCAACCTAGTGACAGAGGATGTGGAAAAAGCTAATGTACTCAATGCTTTTTTTGCCTCTGTCTTCACGAACAAGGTCAGCTCCCAGACTGCTGCGCTGGGCATCACAACATGGGGAATAGATGGCCAGCCCTCTGTGGAGAAAGAGGTGGTTAGGGACTATTTAGAAAAGCTGGACGTGCACAAGTCCATGGGGCCGGACGAATTGCATCCGAGAGTGCTAAAGGAATTGGCGGCTGTGATTGCAGAGCCATTGGCCATTATCTTTGAAAACTCGTGGCGAACGGGGGAAGTCCCGGATGACTGGAAAAAGGCTAATGTAGTGCCCATCTTTAAAAAAGGGAAGAAGGAGGATCCTGGGAACTATAGGCCAGTCAGCCTCACCTCAGTCCCCGGAAAAATCATGGAGCAGGTCCTCAAAGAATCAATCCTGAAGCACTTACATGAGAGGAAAGTGATCAGGAACAGTCAGCATGGATTCACCAAGGGAAGGTCATGCCTGACTAATCTAATCGCCTTCTATGATGAGATTACTGGTTCTGTGGATGAAGGGAAAGCAGTGGATGTATTGTTTCTTGACTTTAGCAAAGCTTTTGACACGGTCTCCCACAGTATTCTTGTCAGCAAGTTAAAGAAGTACGGGCTGGATGAATGCACTATAAGGTGAGTAGAAAGTTGGCTAGATTGTCGGGCTCAGCGGGTAGTGATCAATGGCTCCATGTCTAGTTGGCAGCCGGTGTCAAATGGAGTGCCCCAGGGGTCGGTCCTGGGGCCGGTTTTGTTCAATATCTTCATAAATGATCTGGAGGATGGTGTGGATTGCACTCTCAGCAAATTTGCGGATGATACTAAACTGGGAGGAGTGGTAGATACGCTGGAGGGCAGGGATAGGATACAGAGGGACGTAGACAAATTGGAGGATTGGGCCAAAAGAAATCTGATGAGGTTCAATAAGGATAAGTGCAGGGTCCTGCACTTAGGACGGAAGAACCCAATGCACCGCTACAGACTAGGGACCGAATGGCTAGGCAGCAGTTCTGCGGACAAGGACCTAGGGGTGACAGTGGACGAGAAGCTGGATAGGAGTCAGCAGTGTGCCCTTGTTGCCAAGAAGGCCAATGGCATTTTGGGATGTATAAGTAGGGGCATAGCGAGCAGATCGAGGGACGTGATCGTCCCCCTCTATTCGACATTGGTGAGGCCTCATCTGGAGTACTGTGTCCAGTTTTGGGCCCCACACTACAAAAAGGATGTGGAAAAATTGGAAAGAGTCCAGCGAAGGGCAACAAAAATGATTAGGGGTCTGGAACACATGACTTAGGAGGAGAGACTGAGGGAACTGGGATTGTTTAGTCTGCAGAAGAGAAGAATGAGGGGGGATTTGATAGCTGCTTTCAACTACCTGAGAGGTGGTTCCAGAGAGGATGGTTCTAGACTATTCTCAGTGATAGAAGAGGACCGGACAAGGAGTAATGGTCTCAAGTTGCAGTGCGGGAGGTTTAGGTTGGATATTAGGAAAAACTTTTTCACTAGAAGGGTGGTAAAACACTGGAATGCGTTGCCTAGGGAGGTGGTAGAATCTCCTTCCTTAGAAGTTTTTAAGGTCAGGCTTGACAAAGCCCTGGCTGGGATGATTTAATTGGGGATTGGTCCTGCTTTTGAGCAGGGGGTTGGACTAGATGACCTCCTGAGGTCCCTTCCAACCCTGATATTCTATGATTCCATGATTCTAAGACACTTAAAGACTACTCCTGGGGGAATTCTGTGCCAAAAAATTAAAAATTCTGTGCACAGTATTCCAAAATTCTGCATATTTTATTTGTCAAAATAACACAATATAATCACACCATTTTCAATTATTTTGGTAATTTATTTGAAAATACCTATCAGTAGGTATGTCTGTAACAATACAGACAACAATAAAGATTTAGGAAATGTTTTTGACAAATGATTCCTTAGTAGACATATTAATAATGAACTTTCAGTCATTCATTTAAACTACAATGCAGAAATGTATTTCCCCCACCCCTCAGAAGCAGTTCAAAGGCTTAAGGGAGTCAGGTGTAATGGAGGAGCTAAGGGAGAAGGAAGTAACTGGTGTGTGAAGGAAGCCTGGGTGTGAACTTGAAGGGTTGTTGGGTATGGGTGGGAAAATATGGAACAAGTTTTTGGGGGAGGGGGAAGAATTGCTAGGGAGCCTCCCCCATGCAGACCCTGGCTGACCCCTAGCTTCTCTTATTCAGTCAGGCACATCTGTCCCTGACCCCATGTGTTCCTTCACCTCCCGTCTCCATATCTTTCAGCACCTCCACTCAGCCACTTCTCCTCCCACCTTCCCATGTGTCCCTGCACACCCATTTTCATTCAGCCCCTGCTCCATCTGTCCCCCCCCCACACACACTATGCCTTCTGAACCCCAGTCTGTGACCACCACCAGCCCCATGTGTCTGATGCTGTCCATTCCCCATATCCCATGCCTCCTGACCTGGTCTCACAGGCAGGGTGCTGTGAGGAAGGCAACCTTTTCTGTTCCCTATCCACAACTGGGGCTGCTCCCACCTGGGAGAGGCTGCTCTCTATTTTGGCACCACAGCAGCTCCTGATGCGTGAAAGACGAAACTGCAGCACCCTACAGCAGAATTTATATTTTGTGAAGAAAAAAAAATTCTTCACAGAAGGTGAACTCTGCACATGCACAGCGACACAGCATTCCCCCAGGAATAAAAGACAGGGGTGACATAATCAGATCAATGAGCCAAGTGGATGATCTTATCAGCCATGTTTTGAATATATTTGAGGGAGGCAAGATGGCAGGTATCAAGTCCAGTGGGGAGGAGGCCACTGCAATCAAGCTGTGAGATGATCAGGGCTTAGACAAAAATGTTGGCAGTGTGGGCAGAGAAGAAAGGTCAGATCTTGGAGATGTAGTACAGGAGGAAGCAGCAAGATGTAGATACTTCTTGGATGTACAGGAGAAAGCCAAGTGAGAAAGCCAAGTGAAAGATACAGCCAAGATTACAGGTGTAAGTGACAGGAGGATGTTTGAGTTGTCCAGCATGGTAGAGAAAGGCGGGGGGGGGGGCGAGGGGTGAGAAGGGAAAGATTTAGGGAAAGGATCTGAAGCTTGGTTTTGACTATTTTAAGTTTCAGTTAATGGCTTGACATCCACAAGAAGATGTCAGAAAGACAGGCCAAGATTTTAGTTTGGATGAAAGGAGATGAATCATCAGCACAGAAGGTAGTCAAAGACATGTTTGCAGTAAAATCACCCAGAGATGGAGTGTAAAGAGAAAAGAGGAGGGGGCTGAGGACTGTGTCCTGAGGGACCCTCGCCAGAAGAGAAAGAGAGAAGGACGAAAAAGAGGAAACCCCACTGAATGAGACATTGAAGCAGTGATCTGAGAGGTAAGAGGGTGGAGTCTCAAAAACCCAGAGATGACAGGATTTCAAGAAGAGGAATAGTATGGTCAACACTGTTAAAGATAGCTGAGAAATCAAGAAGGGTGAGGCTGGAGTATCAGCCCTGAAATTTGGCCAGAAAGAGATTAGAGACCTTGATGACAACCACAAGTAGGAGTAACTGCTTACCAATATCGGGAGGAGTTCCCAAGTTGAGAATATGCAACATCGGGCCCATGGTATTTTTTTTAAAGGTCTTTCTGCAAATCCAGCAAAAAGGGCAAATGTCTCTCATTGAACTTCATGGGATTTACAGAACAACTAATCCTTTCATGCAAATCCAATGCTAATAAGACAGTCTGTCTGATGCAATCTAGTGTGATGGCTGCTATGGATACTGCAAATGTGCCACCACAGAATCTGCTGTGAACACTCAGCTATTACGCAGAAAAAAGTGTAAAAGTCCACAGTGTGATTGAAATCAAGCATTCCACTTATCCTAACAAGCTCTGGAGTTGTAGAAACCCCACAGTAAAAGACTGTCACAGCAGGAAAGGATATAAATCCATGCCCAGTCATTTTGTGCTTGTCAACTAGGTAACAAGGAATGTAGAAAATAGGACTAGAAAGAAAACATTTGCAGCTCTGGGTAAGAATAATCCTTAATGATGAGGTGTGAGAAACTTTCTTATAGCTAATAGTAATTTACTGAATTTGGAAGCTAATAGTAATTTACTGAATTTGGAAACTAGGGCTAACCACTAAAAAAAGGAGCTGATTGTCTTAGAAACCACAGTGGGATTTGAGTCAAGATTTTAAGAGGGTTTATTGTTGTCTTAGCACTGTGAGTTTTGACATGACACTATTTTCAACCATTAAATTGGTGGCAAGCAAGAATGTATTAACTATTCTGATTCATGCATCATGTTCTGGAGTTAATAAAGTGAGACTAGCTGGTGTATGCTTCGTTTGGATCCCCCATTTGCCCCAGAACACAAGGCAATGCTATAAAACCCCAGTATATATTATAGCTACAGCATGCATCCATTTACCAACGCTTACAACATTAGATGAGTTTTTGACAATATACTTCAAAACAGTATACAATTTTAAAAGCTTTAATATGCATGCAGTTAAGCCACCCAGCTTAACCGGTGAACTGATTTTTTCAGTAAAGAATTTTCTGTCAAGGCTATTGGGCCTTGCAGCACCTCTTTTTCCTCCCAAGCTTTCGGTTGAAATGTGTGCCTCACTCCACAGAATCTGAGGAAAATGAGCTTTGTGTGGAGACTGAATGGGGGAGCTGGGGATGGAATCCACCACTCAACCATGAGCAAACAATGGGGCTGCTATTCCAGCCACTGTGCTCAACTCTATTATGGAGCCAGAAGAGTGACTCAATAATTAAGGTGAGAAAACACTTTCTGTTCAAAGCTCAGTTTTTGGTAGATCTCCCACCTTAACATTTCCCTCAAAAGCTCTGTTGAAATTTCTTATGCTTAGTCCTTGGTCAGAGGGGATTTTTTTGTTTTGTTTTTTTTTTATACTACAAGCCATTTCAGAGTTACTCTCCAGAAAGATTAGGCAATACGCCCCATTCATCTTCCCAATGTAGAGTATGTCTACATTACAGATTAAGGCTAGCATAGCCACACTACTTTAATGTAGCTCAGCAGTTTTCAAACTGTGGGTCAGGACTCCAAAGTGGGTCACAACCCTGTTTTAATGGGGTTGCCAGGGCTGGCATTACACTTGCTGGGGCCTGGGGCTGAAGCCAAAGCCCGAGCCCCACCACCCAAGGCGGCGAGGCTTGGACTTCAGCTTTGGCCCCCCTTCGCTGGGCAACAGGGCTCAGGCTCTGGCTTTGCCTTGCCCCGCCCGAGGCAACAGGCTCACGTGGGCTCAGGCTTCAGGGCCGCCCCCGAGGTCATGTAGTAATTTTTGATCTCAGAAGGGGGTCATGGTGCAATGAAGTTTGAGAACCCCTGATTCTAGTTACTATGGGTAACAGTAGTAGTGAAGTCATGGAGGCATGGGCTTCTGCATTCCTGAGAGGCTTGTACTGGCAGAGCTTGCCCATGCCACCATGTCTTCATTGCTCGTTACCCACACTAGCTAGAGTAAAGCTAGCATGGGTCTGGCTACCCATGATACAATCACACCTTGTTGAATGTACCCACCACATATGCCCCCGATGTGGTCCAATGAAGCCTGGATGCAAAATCCATCCTTTAAACTTCACGTGTCAAGACTCACTTTGATGTAACTACCAATTTCCTCCTCCCAACAATTTCTTAAAGATATATGCTCAGGTTAGTCAAAACAGAATTTAGGGTTGGATCCAAAGTCTACTGAAGTCAATAGAAAAATCCCCTTGGGTATCTAAAACAACCTTCAAACTCTCTAAATGTCAGGTATCTAAGAGTGAGATTTTCCAAAGGATGCCAGAATCTGAAAGTCAGAATATAGGGGGGCAGGAAAGAGGCACAGTCTGGCCTCAGAGCAACAGCTTGTAATTTTTAGCACCACTAACCCATGAATTGGCATCTAAGGAGAGTAGTTGTCCTAGTCAAGAGATTCTTACAGAGATTTCTTTGTTTGCTATATAAAATCATTCCATTTGAGCCCTACACTTTACTATTGCTTAGAAAATTAGCTCCCCAGGCGACCTAGTTAAGTTTAGGGATCTCATTAAAAGTGAAATAGTTTTTCAACTTCAGATAATATTTGCCTAAGATGTGAGAGAAGGTAAATCTGTCAAAAATGGCTACATGCAGTTGTCTACTTATTGCAGGTGCCTAGCTGGGATATTCTATTCTATTCGGGATATTATACTGTGCCCATCCACACAGTACTGAAGGCATTCAGATACCTAACATGTTAATAAAGAAGATGGACAGAGCAGCATAGGTTCTAGCACAGCTATGAAAGTGAACATCTAACGGTTGAAAACTGGCTTAATCTGGAACTATCTAACTGCATTGCTAACAGCTTGCTAAGGAGAGGGTTACAATAGTATGTCTGTTCATGCAGTTCAGAATCTAAATCAGCCAATGTTCAGCATATATACACACTCAGATGATTCTTCTATTTCTGTCCATTCACCCTGCTATAGCTAAGTGCTGGTGCGGTGTAGTTTAGTGACTGCTCTCTGGTGCTGCTGCTGGCGCCTCCTGATCTCTGATCGCTCTATTTTAACTGAAGACGCACTTACCCACTCCGTGTAATGTGTGCATGTGTTATTTCATTAGAGTAAAAATGAATTGCTGGTATACAAAGGATGCATTTGTAATAAAACTTCCCCTGGTGCAAGGTCTCTCAATAGCTGGAATCAAGGGCATTATTCTTTTTCTTCAATTCCAAGCAAACCCGGGTAACACTTATGCAGTTCGTTAGGCAGCGAGATGTACTGTGGAGCAGCTTAACAGATGAATTTTGTAGCTGTTGGTGTCAGCATTTCCTGTCAGCGAGATGTGGGCCAGCTGCTCAGCCAGCCCTGCTGCTCCCAGACAAGCAAAATCAGCCCCAGTCAGTACTGTGCCTTCTGTCAAATGCAGGTGCTGTAATTCTATATTGATTTTTAATGTTTGCAAACATACAAAGTAAAAAAATTGTCTCCACCATCTGCGAAAGTGACTTTCAATCACCTTTGCTGTTAAGACAGACTGTAAAAATTCTACAGATCATTGTGAGACTGAGACTGTTTTATGGAATTAATGGTCTTTGTTTCAGACCATTATTTTCAGCTCATTATGAAAAATGAAAAGCATTTAATTAAGGTGCAAACTAAGGTACTGTTACATTCATTTGTGCTTGACATTAAATGTCAACAATAAAAGGAAAATAATAATAAACATAATTTAAAAAACTAATTAACTCGCTTAGTTCACTGCCTTTTTTGCTTAGAAAGCTTCCATTATTCTGATGGCTTTGATTAAGCCCTTTAGAAAGGCCCAGAAAACTCCAGCTGTCTATCATAATATATGAGTTCAATTAATTTTATCATACTAGTCTGTGACCTTCATCAGGTAAACAAAACTGCATGAGCATTCATTTGTTGCCTGCTCCCTTGACATTAACAAATTAAGCTGTCAGAGATAGAAATGTCATAGCATAGTCCAAATATACTCCTTTGCTTTGCTTACTGGGCCTTTCAGGGGAAGCAGTCTGGGTTTTCAAGACCAATAAGCTAAGACTGAATGAGTTCACAGTCCTCTCCAAATATGCAAATACAAAACAATGCCAAAAAGAATATCAAGGGTTCAACAACCCCCCAAAGCACAAGAAAATTCAGTTCAGATTCCATGGTAATGGACATAAGAATCTAGATGGATAGAAATGTATGAGATAAATATGCTGCCCCATGTCCCTGGTATTCCATACTGAAAGGCTTATGGCCCACTGTAACAAAGGCATTTCAAAAGAACATTTCTGCTTTCTACTGCAGCATAGCAGCTAATGCACTTTAAACCAGATCTTCCATACTTCTAAAGGCTGTTTTAATTATTGCTGTCACACAGCAGCCTTAAACCTGCCTCAACTGGCCAGGGGATGATTCTTGCTAACTAAGGGAGTTCTACAGTGGCATAGGCGTACTGTAGCCTGTCCTACCCTGCCATCTCTCCCAGATGTGATTCATGAAGGGACATTGGGAGAAATGGGGCACAGTCAGCGCATCCTTGCATCAAGCAATCCCTGACTTCCAAAATGTCCTTGGACGCAGGGCCAGCCCACAACATTTTGGCACCTGAGGCGGAAGCTCAAATGACACCCCAATACCCCCTCGCTTGGGCCAAAACTTTGAAAGGTCTCAATTCTGCCTTCTTCCTGATCTACTCTTCTCATGGTACTGCTCTGCTACCTACCCCAATAAAGGAGAACTAACAACTTAAAATGCCTTGTTCAAAAATTTTAAGTAACACTTAACTTTCAAATGTCTGAACAGCAAATGTAACTTTTCTTGTCTGCATAGTAAACACTGGCATTTTTATCTGTTTGAATAATCAAAGTGGTGCTTTCCGTGCCTTCTTGGTTGCAAAGATTTGAACTGCTTCCTGCTGAAGGTCCACAGTCTGGGCCAGCTCATGCTCTATTGAGGTGGTTGCAAGGCCGACCAACCTCTCCTGTGTCATTGTGGAGCGTAGATGTGTTTTTATTAACTTCAGCTTGGAGAAGCTGCGTTCTCCACTGGCAACTGTTACAGGAAGTGTTAGAGGTATGCACAGAGCAACAAAAGCATTTGGAAAGAGGGTGGTCATCTTATTTGTGCACATATATTCCAGAACAGCCTTTGGAGTTGATCCTGCTGAAATGTATCTTGAAAGAGCTTTCAGTTCATCACCTAAATCACTCGCATCAAGATCGTGCATGTCAACACTGTCTCTAATGCTCTGAATTGCTGGTGTAGGTCTTCTTCGGATATAGTGAGGAGTTTTGGAATATCATACAACATCCCAAATAAACTGCTGTGTTCCTTGAGCTGCATGAAATGTTCTTCAACTGACTGTATTGCACAATCTAGCATCTGGTTAAAGAATTCAACTTTTAATTGTTGTGTGGGGTCTCTTATGGGATTATCCCATGCCTCATAATCAAAATGTCTTCAGTGACTCTTGTATTCTTGAATGGGTGGGAAAATAGCTTCAGTGTGAAGTTCCTCTGCCAACTTCTGTGCACTCTTCAGAACGTTTTGAAATCCCTCATCTGACCAGTAAGACTGTAGGTATGACTTTGCTTTGTCCAGTTGTTCCACTGCTCCAGATATATCAAGGTCAACACCTTGGAGTCTCTTGTTTTCAACATTTATTTCAAACAGCATGTCACGCCACAACACTAAACCACACAGAAATTTGAAGTTATGTATGTTTCTGGTGATTCCATTTCCCTCTGCCACTGTTCTCCCACAAACAGTTCCTGTCATAGCATTATCCTCCATAATGGCAACTATGGCATCATCTTCCCAATTTGTTCTTTGATAGGCTTTATCGCCTCCACTCGACTTTCCCATTGTGTGGCACTCAGTGGTTTCAGCGTCAGAGAGGATGTTCCCAGATGTTGCTTCAAAATTTGCCATCGATGAGTTGATGCAGAGAAAAATACATAGATGCTTTGAATTACATTAAAAATTTCAGCAGCCTCACTAGAAGCTGATGCTGCATCACTGACCACCACCATCAATGAATGAGAACTGCATAGGAGAAAAAAAGCTTGAGGGTTTAACTCTTGGATCCATGTCTGCACTTCTCTGTTCTTTCCTCTCATGTTGGCACCATTATCGTAGCCCTGACCTGTCATGTCAGCTATCGCAATTCCCGTATCTTCCAGCTTTTTAAGAAGCACATTTGTCATACCAGCTCCTGTAGTATCATCAATGTCAATAAATTCTAGAAAATGCTCTCTGACAGTCACCATTGCAGGGACATTTTCACTAGGTTCTGTTGTTGTTACCAAATGCACCAATAAAGTAATTTGTTCCGTATGGCTGATGTCAGGTTTGTGGTCCAGCATAACAGAGTAATATCTTGCTGACTTCAAATCTGCCACAATCTTCTGTTTGACTTTTATTGCCAGTAACTGTATATCTCATTTTGAATTGTTTTTCCAAGGTAGTGGTGTGTGTACATTTCTTGGGTGGTGACTCTTCTTAGATGCTCCTGGAGTACAGCATCAAACTCAGCCATCGGCTCCACAATTTTACGGAAGTTTCCATTGTTTGGCACATACAGCTGATCTGAAGTACCACGTAGTGCTAGGTTTTGGGTAGCAAGCATTCTCACAATGGCAATGAGCCTTTTCAGAACATTTTGCCAGTAACGAGACTCTGATGCAATCTTCTCTTGATGCTGATCATCTATGGTGGCCGAAAACCTTAGTCTCATCTCGAGCTCTTTCCATCTATGGAATGCTCTCTGGTGATTTGCTGCCTTCTCATGGCATGCCAGATTTCTAGCCAGATTTTTCCAGTCCTTTGTTCCTGTAGAACCCAAAGTGGCTGGAACATTTGACTGGAAGAGTTTGCAACAAAAACAGTATGCAGCATTCTGGGTTTTTGAGTACATAAGCCATGGCCTTTCTACTTTGTCACCCTTGGGGATTTCACGCCAGTAATGTGTGGGATGGAAACTCCTATTTACATTGTCTTTTGGGGAACATGAAGTTTTTCACTTGCTGTGGCCCATGCAGTACAAGGAAGTCCCTCAGGCTACTGCTCAAGTGGGTCCACAGTCCTGGATCATCTAGACTTAAGGAACTAAACTCAGCAGCAGCTGTTTCTTGCGCCTCCACCACACTCTTCTCTGATCTACACTTTTCTTCAGGAATGTGCATGGTTTCATCCATTTGAGAGGAGATATGGATGCTGCAATAGCTGCCAGGTCACCTGCACTCTGACTAACTGGAAGATCAGGCATCTCCTCACCACTCACATCTTCACTGGGGCTGGAAGGCTCACCGTGAACATTTGTGTCTATGTATCTCGGGAGAGCTCCTTCCTGCTTAGATAGAAAAGCTTCCTTTGCTTTCTTTCTTTTTCTGAACGCTGCCCCAGAGTGGCGTTTTCTTCTTTCACTCATGACTGCTGTTCTGTGCCAGCTGTAGTGGCTCTCAGCACTCAGTTGAAGGGGAGAAATAAGCAGGCTGGTAGCAGGGCCTGAGTGAGGGAAGATATCAGCGTTTTAAGGGCCTAACTGGCTCCTACTACTTCAGTTGACTGCCTGTTCTCCTCAAGTGGGTTCAGGGAAGCAGCAGGGAACAGGAAGCTCCCTGAGAAGCTGGTGTTAATCAGTCTAGGCTCCTGGGGGTGCTAGAAAGGTACAAAAGAGGCTTCTCCTCCTGTCTCCCCCTGCAGCTTCTGGTGCTTTCTGTTATTCCCTCACCTTTTCTCCTGCCTGCCTGTTATGTGTTTTGTGCCCTCCTTCCTCCAGCACAGCACTCCACCATCTCTGTGCATCTAGAGCAGAGAGAATACATATGCACCAGCAGCAGACACAATTTTCTACATTCTGGGTCCTAGTGGCGCTCCTCCCACAGTCTGGCACCTGAGGCGGCCGCCTCATGGTAAGTTCGCCTCATGGTAAGGCCAGCCCTGCTTGGACGCCATGGGCAGGTGGCATGACATGGGCTATTCTACTGACGATCTGGTGCATTACAGCAATTCGTATGTTACTACTGAACAGCCTTTCAAATGTAGTGACTTTCAATCACCACTGACATGGATCAGGTGTTTCAAATGAGTGACCCAGTAGTAAATGGCTCTGTATCTCATTTCCAATTCCCCCAGAACAATGCTTTTAACACAAAAGACACCATCAACCACATTATTCTTGCTGTTTTCCTACCCCATTACACACTTGAAGCAGAGACCTTGAAAAATCTCACCCAATAAGCAACTTTCTCTTTTTATTTTCAGTAATAAAAAAGCATGACATGTTCACCAGGCTCATGAGGCCAGGGTATGTTTAATTGAACTCAAAGAGTTTTACAGACAGAATAAATTAGAGCAACACAATATAACAAGAAAGAAAAGAAACATTACAAGATTAGTTGAAGGCAGCCCAGGATAAGCCAGGTGGGTCTAATGCCAGTAATTAATGATACAAAGAATGAGAGATGTCAAGGCTGAAGCACGGCAATATGGGAAATGCATGTGCATATGCTTGCTTGGCTCCTCGCTGCTTTATGAGCACAAATACCCCAACTAGTCCTCTCCCCTTTAGAGTACTCTTTATAGCATCCAGCTGGATCATTCTAAGCCACTAGTCCCAGCATCTGCGTCACTGAACCCGAACCCAAACCCAATGGTGAGGAGGAGAATGCAAATGGGTGAAAAGGAGAGAGATGATGATGGAGAAAAATGAGAAGGAATGACACTGTTTCCTAACTGCTTCTTGGGATCTATTCTATAGCCCATCTTAAGTTTAGCTGAGGAGATCATAAGTCTTGTACTGCCCCCATAAAACACACATCATTCTTAAAAAAATCTTATTTCATCACAACACAGCTTTAATTCAAAACCATGGGTTGATGGCAGGGTTTTATGTATAATTTCTGTTACTTCGATTTCAGCATCTACATTTTGGGGGGGGCAGGGATGCTGTTAAATGGGAACTATTGCCAATCAATACACTTAATAGAATTTTTTTAGTAAATTACTTCTAATTGCAATTTCATTAATGGCGTATGTACAGTTAATTCAATAGAGAAAGTACACAACACAGTTAAGTTATAGTAACATTATATCTGTAGATAGACTTGCTTTTGAGCCTCATCAATTTGGAAATGGAGTCTTCTGATTTTTTGGAAATGTCCCAGATGTTTTACGTTATTATTATATTGCAGTAGTTGCTTAGAGGCCTCACTCAAGGCCCCACTTTGCTAGGCATTATGCATGCATATAATAAATGATAGTCCCTGCCAAAGGGCTTATAATAGAAGCATCTTCCATGTTTTCTCTAGTATAGGTAAATGAAGACGGGGGGGTTAATTGTCAATAAATGAGATGACGAGGTCATTTAAATGAAAAGACCGAGCAGTACTAAGCATGCTAATTGGGGTTCTGCAGGAGCTATTCTTCGTTCAGTGCACCCATGCCAAGACCATCACATTCTCCATGTAATTAAGACTACAATCCTGCAAACACTTAGCATTTAACTCTATGGGACCACTTGTGCTGAAAGTTACTCACATGTATGTTTGCAGGATCAAGGCCCAAATTAGCCAGGCATGCAAGTACAACACAACATACCATCACACTCCTTCTCTCTTGCTCTCTTTTCTGCGATGCCCATCACCATAGTATCTTAACACTTCCCAGGAAAATTAAGGACTGTTAGCCACCCTGTCTCACAAGCAAAATACAAGGGACTAAACACAAGGGACTAAACTGTGTGCTGCACCTCTGAGGAGACACAGCACGGAAGATGCTGTCCAGGTGGGAGGAAGACAAAGCTGCTAAGCTAGACCCAAGCAAACAATATGTGTTTCACTGCAGCCAGATGCAAAGCTGTACATTCAGGAAGAGAGAATGTAAGCCGGACTTAAACATGTGGGGACTGTATCCTGGGAAGCAGCAACTCTGAAAAAGATTTGGGGATGGGATGGTGGATAGTCAACTGAACATAAGCTCCCAGTGTGACACTGTGGCCAAAAGGCCTAATGCAAACCGTGGATGTATAAACAGGGGAATCTTGAGTATAGATTAGGAGGTTATTTTACCTCTGTATTTGGCACTGGTATGACCACCACTGGAATGTTGTGCCCAGTTCCGGTGCCCACAATTCAAGAAGGATGTTGATAAATTGGAGAGAGTTCAGAGAAAGCCACAAGAACAATTAAAGGCTTAGAAAACATGCCTTATAGTGATAGACTCAAGGAGCATAATCTCTTTATCTTATCAAAGAGAAGGTTAAGAGGTGACTTGATCAGTTTATATGTTCCTACATGGGAAAGAGAAATGTAATCGAGGGCTTTGCAATCTAGCAGACAAGACTATAGCAATCCAATGGCTGGAAGCTGAAGCTAGACAAATTCAGATTAGAATTAAGGCACAAATTTGTAACAGTCGGGGTAATTAACCATTAGATCAATTTACCAAGGAGGTGGATTCTCCATATCTGACAACTTTTAAATCAAGATTGGATGATTTCCTAAAAGTTCAAATAGGAATGTATTTAAGGAAGTTCTATGGACTGTGTTATTATCTTATAATTGATGAGTCTATGAAAGGTAGCTTAAAGCCACCTTTGCGCTGCCTGGATTCTGCCTGCTCTTGGGGGGGAGCTATCTTTCCCCCTGGCTGCTGCACAGCCAAGAACAGCTGTAGTGCTTTGTGCTGCAACCACTGTCGCTTCCTATATGCCTGCAAAAGTTCCCAAATCCCAAAAGCACTTGAAATCACCCACATCTTTATTGAAAGCTCCCTCAGTTGATAATATTTAAAGTAATTTACAAGGGGAGGCAAGAATCTGCTTTCAGGTTGAAGCCTGATAAGTCAATTTCAGTCTGAGGTGAATTAGGGCATCTGTGTTATAAACCACTGAAGAACAAGGTGTATAGTGGTGTGACATACCGGGGTACAATTCAGACCAATGGAGGACTGTGGCACCCGCGTCCTGCAACCTTGGGTGCCTTACAATGCCTTGCTGAAGTTGTTCCCATCTGGGCCACTCACAAACAGACTTCCAGCATGCAAGCCGGACACTGAGCATCTGTGTGTAACTGCAGCCTGCCAACTACACCCTGGTTCTCACCAGTCTTGGTTATACTGCAGACTGACCCCAACATACCCGCAGTCATGGATCTTCCCCCAGCAATGTATATCCTGTACTGTCCAGCCCTCTCCTGAACAATACAAATATATTAAGTCCGATATTCCTTTAAGGGATCCCGTATGTCACAAATGTATTCAGCACTGAGCCTTACGTGAGGGGGTGCACAGTGATATAATTATATCTGGACCTTGTCCAAAAATCTTGGAAAGGTTACTTAGTCTGATGTAGTCCTCATGAGATTATAGTCAGAAAATAAGAGGTCCGCTATGGATGTGCTTTCATACACTGAAAGCCTTGTTTCTGGGGACTCACAAAGCATCTCTTGAAAAGGAAAACAAGATGCTCTTTGTAAATAAAAGTTCATGCATTTGAGTAATGAAGTCATTTTCCAAAACTGCAGTGAATGATAGTCTTTTGCACAAGCAGACATGAAAATGGGAGGTGAGGCTCAGGAAAAAGGGGGATTTTCAATTAAGCATATTAGCTGGACAGTTTCAATAAGACCAATATCTTCCATTCTCTCACACAAGCATGAAATCTTGATCAACAGAAAAGTCACTAGCCCTATTAACACTTGGCACATTCTGAATCTTGATCCCCCTGCCAACGCCCATACTCCCCCTCCCAAGTAGGGACCTCTAAAGTTTTTAATAAATCTGGCACCTTTCTGTCTTTGGCTGAATAAAGAAGAAGTGCTAAAAATATAATCATGAGAGTTGATTCTTATTCTGGAGCAGTCAGATTATGTCCTAACTGCGGGGGTGGGAGGGGAGAGTAAAGGTCTGACCTCAGTTTCTGAATGGCAAAGTTTGAGTGGGAGGATCCCAAATCTAAAGGTAAAAAGGAATGATGTGAACATATGAAGGAAGCCAGAGCCCTGAATACAGACTCAGTCTGTATCCTGACAGAGTGGAGATAAGGTGGCTGGGGAGCTGTGGTGCTTTCCTGGAATACAATCTGTGTTTGACACTCTCTGTTTAAGCACTGCCCATCTGCATGTTATTCAGCTGAAGCCTCTAGGGAAAAAGAGGAGCCACAGGCACAGACTGCGAGCGAGGGAGGAAGCAAAAGAGCTTTTCTTTTTTAAATAAGGATCTGGTCAGGCTGCCTTGAAGTGCCACATCTGGAAACTGAAAGCTGAGAGAAAGTTAAAATATCTGAGGCACTACTAAACGAAAGGGGGTGGGGGCTGATTGCAGAAGTGGGTAAACAATTACTAAGAAGCTAGAAGACCACTGCTGGATGTAAGGGGAGGAAATGGCTTTGATCTCAGCCTGGCCCCTTGTTTTTCCTATATTATTCTTCTTGGGATGTTTCTTCTCCAGCACTGCCTCAAGCGAGGGCAGCGTTTTTCATTTTGACATTGAAGGTAGCTCAGCGGTCAGCAATCAAGAATCCGCTGTTATCAGAGGGCAGCAGCAGTCAGTTGCTACTGGAAGTTGGGTGCCTTTTGCTGAGGTACAGTAACTCCATTCTCTCTCTAGAGTCTGAGCTTTCTCCTTTCATGTTCTTGTGGTGAAATTCCCATCTGGATAAAGTTAGTTTAATCATTTGAACCTTCAAGTGATATTGTAGTTTTGTGGGGGGATTTTGGACGTTGCATTTCAGGATAAAAGAGAAATTTCAGACTTCAGAATAGACACATGCCCTGCCTGCTTTGAATAAACAGCTGTACTATATAAAGTGGTACTAGCTTAGCATGTCTCTGACTTTCCTGCCAGCATAACTAAATAGGCCTGTCCAGAGTTATTTTACAAGGGTTAATTGTCACAATAGTCACTGGATCCTTAAATTCACTTGGATTTCAAGAAAGAGTTTGCCAAAAAAAAATTTACTATATTACAGAAGTTTTTCTTTTGTCTCTTACATAAAATCCAGCTCTGGAAATTGAGGTTCCTTTTGTGGTTAAAGTTAATAAATCAAAGGGTATGTAGGAAACTGCCTGCAAAGAAAACACCTGCATAGATTTTAAACATTACAGAAAGTATGATAGTAGGACTAATGACAGAAGAAATCAGGAAGTTCCTAAAGTTATTTTGTTGTGGTAAGTTTTCTTGCAATCTTTTCTTCTTGAAGTTACTTTAGACTTCTGGTTTCAGTAAGGCTGCATCTGAGCTGAACTATTTAAAAAAAACTGAGAAGAAAATAAATGACTTCAAGGCACTCTAGAGACAGATCAATGTCGCATGTGTGGGAGATACAAAGTAGGAGGCAAATTAAGTCACCTAAGGTCATGGGAAGGGAAAGAGTAATTGCTCTAGCATAACATCAGAAAATGAGAGAGAAAATGAAAAAGGAGAGATAAGCACAGCTGTGTTGATATCACAGTTATGACACTGATATCTTATGTCATGAAACTAAATGTTTTTACCATGCTTTGATTACTAATGGTAATAACCATGAAAGTAAATGTACAGCATCCTGGAAAAAAAATCTTCTGGGACAATAGGGCTTCGATATAAGGCCAAATTTGATTATGCAAACTTCACCCACATTACTGTGCTTCCAAACAGCTGAGGAATCTCAGGAAAGGCCTGCCCACTCCACTACTTCTCTGGGGCGAAATGTGACCTACGTGAGAAAGTGTTGAACCTAAAGTTTGCCCAGCTTAATATGTAGGCAGGGGGGAGCTTGCCTGGGTTTGGATACATTCCATAATGTAGGAAGCACATCTCTTCTCCACAGGCTTGGAATTAGCCACTGGGAAGCAGTATCTCCACCTGTTGCTTACAAAATGGAAAGTCCCTGAATGAATGCTTGATTTAAGAGACAAATGGGTTTTGTAACTGAGTTTCACAGGATAACGGGCATAAGCTTTTAACAGATGAAACTCCTAGCCTTTCTGGGTATAATCACACTGAATGACTCCACAAAACCAGACTGCGTGTGCTTCGTTTAACCTATTGGACTTTACACCAGGAAAGTCCTGAGTGATAGTTTGCACACGGCTTAGGAAAGACACTCTCTGTCACCCCCATTCACGGATGAAGATACATGAAAGGTGTAATTTGTTCTATTTTATTTTATCTTTTAAATAGTTAATATTTGCACTAAGGCCTGATTCACTGAAGCCAATGGAAGTCTTTCCACTCACTTCTGTGGACACTAGATCTGTCCCTAAGCACTGAATCTTACCCCCCGCTCCAATGGTGCAGAGGGCCCTACTTGCAGAACCACTGAGGCTCCATTGTGAGGAATGGGAGCTGGATTTCAGCCCCTACATAATGGAGGTACATGCCCTGTGTGCTTCAGAGCCCAGCTGCATGGCAACTCCCTGTCTGGCCATGTACAGACATTCTTTTGGGGCAGGGCAGGTAGATCTGCTGCTGCATGGATCCACTGCCCAGTGACCCCTGGGTTAGAATTGGTTGCTAGGGCTGGGAAGACTACTCCAGTCCTGAGAATGGAGTAGAGGTCAGAGAGCAGCTCTCTTTCTCTCTGCAGCCTGAGTGAAGAAGACTCCTCCCTCAAGCCCTCACAGATTTCCCCAGCACCAGCCCAACTATTCAGGCTGGGCCTTGGGAACAGGATTTCTCCCTAAGTGTGCATTTTAAAACTAGCCGTTTTGTGAGCTTGAGCTCTTTATCCACAATCAGTGTGAACCACAGTAGAGAATCCCTTACACAGCCCTGCTTGAGTCTACTCCTTAGTCTAAACATTGGCTCAGGCCTATAACTCCCCCAAGCAGACAGAGGCTGCTAGTCATGCTGAACAGTGCCGAATTATACAGCGGGTGGGTTTATGAGGTAGAGTTATAGAACCACAGAATCGTTGTACGTAATGCATCCTGGTAGACTATGGTGCCAGTGAAGGCCTGTACTTAACCGCAACGCAAACAAACCACAATATAGCCAGAATGTAGGTCTAAACCACAAAGAATTCATGACATTTATTCATGTGGCATTAATACTATACAGAGTTTGCCCTGCAAACCATTCTTATTTAGATAATGCACTGGCAAATATGAAGGATTAGAAATACAGTGGGTGGGAACTTCTAAAAATACATACTTTTTTGGCTGGGTTTACATTGGTGTGTTGTTCTTAGATTTTGCTGAGGCTGTGATACTATGAACCTATTGAATAATTGAAGGGAAGCAGAAGAAAGCCTGTGGTACAAGGGAACACACTGGTCAATATTTCTTAGCCTTTTACTTTTCTCCTTTTCCTGATTTGATAACCTAAAAACTAATGGTGAATGGAAGAACTGGTTTTAGAAAAATTCAGAACTAGCTGGAATTTTAGCCTACCTGTGTATCTGATTTGAACCCCAACCCTTTTAGGCTTGATACAAGAATATTAAATACCTGAATGTCATGTGAGAGTACTGAATCCCAGTAACTGGACAGACCCTTGAGGACAGGTACCCATACATCTTTATACTCTGCTGTCCTTTTACAAAAAACTCCCCAATAATGCACCGTTCCTAGCTCCATGCAACACATACAACTTCCCTGGAAGAGGAGTGAAACTTTGTTCAGGTCATTCAGGGAGCTCCGGTTAATCCAGGTAGCACGGGTAATGCTAGCAGCGAAGATACAGTGCTGCAAGCTGCAGTGTGGGCTAACCACTTTAGTACAAGCTTCATGGGAAGCATGGGTAAGTACGTGGGTTTTCATGCCGCAGCTCATGCAGTTGCCTCTTCACTGCTATTGTTACCCACACTAGCTACATTAAACTTAGTATGGGTATGCTTATCCATGCTTCAATCACACCTTGATTTGCAGTGTAGCTGTACCCTAGGAGTCTAGTGTGCTGGTCAGTGTTGTTCATACCGTAATGGACTTTCCCTCCTACACATGGCTTTCCATCCATTTCCTACATTCTTTCTTTCTCTGCAGTTCAGATGCTTCTGTAGTGTTGCTCCCCACTGGCACAGGTAGCTCTGCCATTAATCCTTCCGTAGTACAGGATCCAGGGTGTCTTCTTGAAGAATGCAATACCTTCTTGGAAGGGTTTGATTTGAGCAAGTACTGGGTCATGAACTACCAATCAATGGTTCCTTTGAAAGTAATAAGAGAAGTGGGCTAGATTTGCAAGTACTAAGGATGGGAGATTTCCTTCCAAAGTTGGGGCTAGAGAAGAATTTAGCAAAAGGCATCCAGGTGAGAGAGAGGAGCAAAATCAGTAGGGAGAATTTGTATTAGGAAAGTAAACATGAGTATAAATAGGGTCGCTGGGATTCTGTTTCTGAGACTGAGCCTAGACATTGCTGTTCATAGGCATGTTAGGAAGATAGGTATGAAAAACACACTTAAAAGCATCAGAACTTTTAGTGGCTTATTCAAACCTTTCAATAATTTTAGATTCCCTAGCGCAAGAATGAGGTGAGGGGAAAAGCATCACAATACAGGAAGGGGGGGATGTATGGACAGAGAGCAGTTTGCACAGGGCCAAATTAATCTTTTGTGTTACTATGCTGAAGTTAATGGATTTAGGCCAGGAATTATTTTTGCCAAATGTAAAAAATTTAAAATATTTTATTGGAAAGGTTCTGCTTAGAGACAGCCAATTTTTGAATACATCAGTGTTTGAGAACAATTGGGTTATGGTTTGGACAGTTACAAAAGTCAGACACCTTTTGCAAAAGTGAGACCTTGGTCTACATTCAAATTTCACACACTGATTTTGGGGTGTCCAGGTCTGGGAGCATAGTGTGGATCCATCTCTATTCTAGTAACAACCCAGACAAGATAAAAAAAAAATCAGGATTCAGCTCTGTGAAGAGGTAGTTAGTTACCAACATGTAATAAAACCATTTAAAAATAAGTAGAATATGTGTTAGAATTTGATCTGCAGACTGACAAGCAGATTTCTTTTGAGCTCTGTGGTTGTATTTTTCAGTGGTTTTCATTTATAGAGCCCCATAAATGCGAACAGCGCTTTGCAAAACACTGGAATTGTTTGTAATCTAAGACAGACAAACATTAAACATTGGACAATGGTTCAGGTGTCTGAATGGACACATGGCCCTGATTCAGCGTTGCCCTGAACTTGGTGTAGTTATTTAACCCAGTGCAATGTGAGGTTAAATGCTTCTGGTCCAGAATGATAACATTTTACATCTACCAGGCACTGGTGTTAATGATTATATAAGGTGTAGAGCAATGGTGAATGGGGCCCAACACTGCTGAGGAACTCAGTGTAGGAAGGATTAGTGGAAGAAGGGAGCTGTAAGGAAGGATTCGAAGGAGTGGTGTTGGACTACTGAGCAAGAAAAGACAAAGTGTATGCCAAACATGGGGAATGGCAGGAATGAAGGGAGGAAGCAACAGTGGGAGATGAAGGGAGCCGTATAGAGACAGACCTGAGAAAAGAAAGAGGCATCATAGGAGGCACTGACAACAGAGATGTAGGGAGTAATGAAATTATGTGCATCTTAGTAGTACAGACAAAGGTGACTGAACTTGCTGCAGTAGGAGAGGAAGCCAGCTCAGGGTTTTGGGGGAGGAGGGGTGATATCATAGGAGTGATAGGGAAAGGAGATTACTTTCAGCAACAGCATTTTTGATAGACTAGAGAGCAGAAAGGTGCCATGGGAGAGAGAGATCCCGTGAGGAAAAGCTTACAGCAGTTGAGGCAAAAGGAGCCAATGACTGCCATCAAAATAGGAAGAGTAGTACTTCTTATAAAGTTCTGGCTGGCAATGAAAGCCCACACCTTAAAATAATAATGAAATGATGTATTTGACAGCAGTTCATTCCCATATTTGACTTATCCCAATATCCTTTGGCCTAAATTCCCAAAAGCTTCTAGTGATATTTTGGATGCTTCATTTTTGGGCACCCAAGTAAAGAGGCCTGATTTTTTATAAAGTGATGACCAAAAATAGCTGGACCAAAAATAGGTAAACCCTTCTGAAAATCAGGCCCCTTTGTCAGGCATCTGAATTTAGGTATTCAGAAATTGGGGTACTCAAAAATCACTTGAAAACGTAGGCCTCAAAGTAACCATAATCAAAAGTGCCATTCCCAGCAATAAAAATTGGCATGGAAAGACTTAGGGACCTTTTTGGTGGAAACATAGTTTGATCCCTGCTTTTGGTATGCGTCCATTTCAAACAAACCAAAAGGGTTTTTAACCTGACAAAGATCTTTACATTTTTTTGACTAGTGGGAGCTCACTGTGTAAAAAGCAAATCTTGTAATGAGTTTCATTTCAGACCCTCAAGGGTTATGTTAGGTTAACTACCATAATGGGTAATTTGGATTTTTTGCTGCTGTTTGTTCCTGGTGTGACAGGGTTATGTTCTGAGAAAAGTCCATTAATGATGAGGATGTTTAACTGCAGATGTTTGCACTTCCAACTTAAGTTTCTCATCAAAGTTTTAATGAAAATCAGCTGCAGGAGTTAAGCAGCCAGCCCGAAATCCCTTAAATCATGAAAAATCCCTTAAATCATGAAGCAAATGGAATTAGAGGACTGAGTGGATAGTGGGAAAAGTTGTGTGTTTCAAGTTTAGTCAAGAAGATGAGAGTCTGTGCTTAAAATGTAACCAGCAAAATAAAATGAGCTAAACTTTACTGTAGCTAACAGAGACTTGGAATAACAGAGACTTGGTGGGATAACTCACATGACTGGAGTACTGTCATGGATGGATATAAGCTGTTCAGGAAGGACAAGCAGGGCAGAAAAGGTGGGAGAGTTGCACTGTATGTAAAAGAGCAGTATGACTGCTCAGAGCTCAAGTATGATACTGCAGAAAAACCTGAGAGTCTCTGGATTAAATTTAGAAGTGTGAGCAACAAGGGTGATGTCGTGGTGGGAGTCTACTATAGACCACCGGACCAGGGGTATGAGGTGGACGAGGCTTTTTTCTGGCAACTAACAGAAGTTACTAGATTGCAGGCTCTGGTTCTCATGGGAGACTTCAATCACCCTGATATCTGCTGGGAGAGCAATACAGTGGTGCACAGACAATCCAGGAAGTTTTTGGAAAATGTAGGGGACAATTTCCTGGTGCAAGTGCTGGAGGAACCAACTAGGAGCAGAGCTCTTCTTGACCTGCTGCTCACAAACTGGGAAGAATTAGTAGCGGAAGCAAAAGTGGATGGGAACGTGGGAGGCAGTGACCATGAGATGGTCAAGTTCAGGATCCTGACACAAGGAAGAAAGGAAAGCAGCAGAATACGGACCCTGGACTTCAGAAAAGCAGACTTTGACTCCCTCAGGGAACTGATGGGAAAGATCCCCTGGGAGAATAACATGAGGGAGAAAGGAGTCCAGGAGAGCTGGCTGTATTTTAAAGAATCCTTATTGAGGTCACAGGGACAAACCATCCCAATGTGTAGAAAGAATAGTAAATATGGCAGGTTACCAGCTTGGCTTAACAGTGAAATCCTTGCTGATCTTAAATACAAAAAAGAAGTTTACAAGAAGTGGAAGATTGGACAAATGACCAGGGATGAGTATAAAAATATTGCTCGGGCTTGCAGGAGTGAAATCAGGAAGGCCAAATCACACCTGGAGTTGCAGCTAGCAAGAGATGTTAAGAGTAACAAGAGGGTTTCTTCAGGTATGTTAGCAACAAGAAGAAAGTCAAGGAAAATGTGGGCCCCTTACTGAATGAGGGAGGCAACCTAGTGACAGAGGATGTGGAAAAAGCTAATGTACTCAATGCTTTTTTTGCCTTTGTCTTCACGAACAAGGTCAGCTCCCAAACTACTGCACTGGGCAGCACAGCATGGGGAGGAGGTGACCAGCCCTCTGTGGAGAAAGAAGTGATTCGGGACTATTTAGAAAAGCTGGACGTGCACAAGTCCACGGGGCCGGATGCATTGCATCCGAGAGTGCTAAAGGAGTTGGTGGATGTGATTGCAGAGCCATTAGCCATTATCTTTGAAAACTCATGGCAATCGGGGGAAGTCCTGGATGACTGGAAAAAGGCTAATGTAGTGCCCATCTTTAAAAAAGGGAAGAAGGAGGATCCTGGGAACTACAGGCCAGTCAGCCTCACCTCAGTCCCAGGAAAAATCATGGAGCAGCTCCTCAAGGAATCAATTCTGAAGCACTTAGACGAGAGGAAAGTGATCAGGAACAGTCAGCATGGATTCACCAAGGGAAAGTCATGCCTGACTAATCTAATTGCTTTCTATGACGAGATAACTGGTTCTGTGGATGAAGGGAAAGCAGTGGACGTGTTGTTCCTTGACTTTAGCAAAGCTTTTGATACGGTCTCCCACAGTATTCTTGCCAGCAAGTTAAAGAAGTATGGGCGGGATGAATGGACTATAAGGTGGATAGAAAGCTGGCTAGGTTGTCGGGCTCAACGGGTAGTGATCAATGGCTCCATGTCTAGTTGGCAGCCGGTATCAAGTGGAGTGCCCCAAGGGTCGGTCCTGGGGCCGGTTTTGTTCAATATCTTCATAAATGATCTGGAGGATGGTGTGGATTGCACCCTCAGCAAGTTTGCAGATGACACTAAACTGGGAGGAGAGGTAGATACGCTGGAGGGTAGGGATAGGATACAGAGGGACCTAGACAAATTGGAGGTTTGGGCCAAAAGAAATCTGATGAGGTTCAACAAGGACAAGTGCAGAGTCCTGCACTTAGGACGGAAGAATCCAATGCACCGCTACAGACTAGGGACCGAATGGCTAGGCAGCAGTTCTGGTCTAGGGGTGACAGTGGACGAGAAGCTGGATATGAGTCAACAGTGTGCCCTTGTTGCCAAGAAGGCCAATGGCATTTTGGGATGTATAAGTAGGGGCATTGCCAGCAGATCGAGGGACGTGATCGTTCCCCTCTATTCGACACTGGTGAGGCCTCATCTGGAGTACTGTGTCCAGTTTTGGGCCCCACACTACAAGAAGCATGGGGAAAAATTGGAAAGAGTCCAGCTGAGGGCAACAAAAATGATTAGGGGACTGGAACACATGACTTATGAGGAAAGGCTGAGGGAACTGGGGATGTTTAGTCTACGGAAGAGAAGAATGAGGGGGGATTTGATAGCTGCTTTCAACTACCTGAAAGGGGGTTCTAACGAGGATGGATCTAGACTGTTCTCAGTGGTAGCTGATGACAGAACAAGGAGTAATGGTCTCAAGTTGCAGTGGGGGAGATTTAGGTTGGATATTAGGAAAAACTTTTTCACTAGGAGGGTGGTGAAACACTGGAATGCATTACCTAGGGAGGTGGTGGAATCTCCTTCCTTAGAAGTTTTTAAGATCAGGCTTGACAAAGCCCTGGCTGGGATGATTTAATTGGGGATCGGTCCTACTTTGAGCAGGGGGTTGGACTAGATGACCTCCTGAGGTCCCTTCCAACCCTGATATTCTATGATTTCTATGATTTCTAACCAAATGTTGGGAAAGTACCAGTGAAATGCTCAAACTTATTCAGGGGCACACAAACAATAAAAGGAGTTTTATGTCCACTCTTATTCATGGGCAAGGGAAGGACTAGAAGGAATTAAAGGGTCAGTTTTATTAATGGGCATGGGAAGCAATACAAAGATGAGCATGTCAGGGAGAGTGATATAACCTGATTTTAAATGGTGCCAAGCAACCACAGCTGCCATGATTCTAATTGGAATTTTTGTTGTTCAACAGCTGTAAAAATATGACCAATACCTTTAAACTGAGTGATTTGTGATAAATATGCCTAAATATTGATGGGAGAGATGGGCTCAAATTTTATTCTGGATCCAAATTTTAAACCCCTTAAAGTTTAGGAACATTCCAATCTGGGTTTTACTAAAGATTGATTGCAAAATTTGGATCAGGATCCCAGTTCATTTACAAACACTACCCAAATTCAGGAGTGTTTGGATCTGGCATTCTGATTCTAATGCAAACTGTAACCTTGTCAATCCACCAGCTTTACACTACTCTCTTCTTGATGCCTCATTCTTTGTCAACAAAAGACCACCAGAAATTATCCTCGCATTCCAAATGTATATATTGAGCAATTTGAATTGTTTTATGATAAAAGAATGCACTAAATTTGATCTGTTTGTTGTTCATATTTGTTTGAAATATCCAAATAATTCTTTAGATGTTTCTTTTCTGAAAACAAACACAGAAGGGGTCCATTTTTCTGAAAACAAACAAAAAATAGTGCCAGAAGCCCAGCTCTCATCCCAAATCTGACCTTTACAACAACAAACAATGGAGGAAAACACGTTTAGGTATGGAAGCAGATTTCAATTCCCAGTTTACAATGTGTTATGCACAACAGTAAACATTATTTTGTGAGGGCTTGCTCCAAAGCTTCTGGAAGTCAGTGGAAAGACTCTGATTGGCCCCTAAATGATGAAGAACACTTTCATGGTGTTCTTTTAACATAACAAAATGTTAGTTCCAAATTTGTTTCTATAACTAATCAAAAAACTAAATCTGCTGTAACAAACTCTGTCAAAACCAACAATTTTAAGTAAGATTTGTAAATTGTGAGATATGCTTAACCCCTACACTTGTACTAATTAGCCAAGGATGACCTCTCTGCTGGTATTCCCCATAGATATCAGATGGGAAGGGTGTCAATTAGATCCAGCAAGTGAGTGTGTGGCGGAGCAGCAGCTCCTAGACAAAAAGGAAGGGTGACACATTAGGTGGAATGTCAGATGGAGAGGACCCAGTGGACTGGGAGGCAGGAAGCTAAAAAGAGGACTAGCTGTGAGGTTGGAGGGGAGAGAGTATGAATGGAAAGATGGATAGCTAGATGTTGCATCGTTAACCCAGTATTTCTAAATACCAAGAAGCCAAAAGATATGAGGTCGTTTTTGTTTTAAATGGGATTAACCTTTTCTTTACGCATTAACAATGATCATTTTTAGCTAAAGTGTCTGGATTGTTTTTGCCATTTTGGCTGAGTCAGCCTATTACAAACCTTGGCTCCATGTAATAATACCCTTATTATCCCCCTACTATGATTCCTGTCACTTTTAGTAGAGGTTCAAGGGGATGGGAGGGGGGAGGAGCAGGAAACTTCCTCTTGCCTGATTTTGCTGTAAGCCAGTCATGACTTGTTAGGGCTGGTCAGACCACAGGTTAAGTCCTGACTAGAGCAGAGGCAAAGCTTTCTCAGTCGATGACGCATTTTTGGGGAACTCCTCCCAGGGCCAATACAATACCATCTACTTGCCCTCTCAGAGAGAACCATCCATTCATGGATCTCCCCCATTCCATGCAGAAGAAGAATTCTGTCACCTCCTCAGCACCATGTATACTCTCCTCCAGATCCAGTGTAAACCTCACTGTAGAGCCTGGAGTTGCTCAGGACACATCTTCCCCTTCTGTATCCCATAGATTCCCTGGAAAAGATAATACAGCCTGAGAATTATAGAGTCTCCGAGAGTCCTTGGGGATGCAGATCCATCGGAACCATGCTGCCAGGGAGGTGGGAGGAAGGGAAGGCAAAATCACAGGGGCTTCATGTAATGGATCTGGCCTCTGCGGATCCCATAGATTCTACCAGGTTTGGGGTGGGCTACTTGGTCTTTTACACCATCCTCTAGTGCAGTGGTTCCCAAACCTGGGGATTCACGAAATGTTACAGGGGGTTCTCGGGAAAAAATTCCCTAATGGCGGACAGAACTGTCCATAGGGATCCCGGGCAGCACGGGGCCAGCAGCCCAGAGCCTTGGGGACTTCCAAGAGCTAAGCAGATCAAAGCAAGCATATCTATCACACTGAGGATATTTAAACTTCAAGACTCCTTATACGAAATGGAAAGGGAGGTGGATATTTTTTGTTGTTTTTAAATTAAATAGGGTGTTAGTGTTGTTTTTAAATTATTATGAAGAACAAGTTTAAGCTTTGTTGTAACGTGCATTGTTTGCCTGAACTGCTCAAGACCTGAATCCTTGTGTAGGAGGAACTCTTTGAGTTGGCTTCTTAAATACCTTCATGCTGTTTCACACCTGATACTCCTTGATGAAACATAGGAGCCAGAGGCACCAGGATTGGGGAGTGACGAGGGTCACATGCTGCCCCCAAGTCGGTGCCCCCACGGTGGGTCCCTCCCCTTTTTTTCTGATGGCCCCCGCGGCCCACCCACTTTTCCAGTGGTGCCCCCCCAGGCCCCAGGGTGCACGGGAGCTTTGTCCCCGCACCACTTTTTTCTACTGGAGCCTCTGATAGGAGCCTTGTCTTATAACATGCTTAATTAAAAGTCATACAAGCTACAAAAGTGAGATCTTGGAAAAGTGTTACCATTTTCATAATGTAATAAAATACTGTAATGATAAATAATAATAAATAGTGTGTACTAAGCATGTCATAAAAACAAATTTTATATTTCCAAGATCACTGCTTTTATAATTTATGCTGAGGTAAGGGAGAAAATCTCTGGAAATATTCATTTTTAGGAGTGGGTTCACGAGACTTGACATTTTAGTGAAAGGGGTTCGTGGGTTGTTAAAGTTTGAGAACCACTGCTCTAGTGGAATAATAAGGGGAGGGATCTCTGTGGGGACACCATAGGTCCCCTAAATTCCCTTTGCTAATCACTTTCATGGCATGAATCATAGAATATCAGGATTAGAAGGGACCACAGGAGGTCATCTAGTCTAACCCCATGCTCAAAGCAGGACTAATCCCCAGTTTTTGCCCTATATCCCTAAATGGCCCCCCTTAAGGATTGAACTCACAACCCTGGGTTTAGCAGGCTAATGCTCAAACCACTGAGCTATCCCTCCACTGTTGAATGCTACAAATCCACAGTGGTTTATTCCTGACTTCTATGGTCACCTTCCTTTATTTTGTTTACTTTTCAGGGGAAGGAAAACAGATTAGTTGAGGGGCTGTTTGTTTACTTTTGAACCTGATATTCCCTTTCACCCTTTCTTTGAGCCAGCGAGGAACTGATTACATCTCTAGTGTGGTAGCCTTCATACTAGAATTTTTGACTGTGTTTTGCATTGTGTTTTAATGTTTTGCATTGTGGCTTCCATTTGGTGCTTACAGGCCTTGCAATAACTATCTTATCTATTGGTTAAATAATTAAGCAACTCTAAACAAAATTTCAGTCACCCATAGTGGCCTTACTTGGATTTTACCTTCTTGTTATCCAATGTTCTCATGGTAAATACAATAATATCTGCAGTAAATGCCTCTTAGGCATACTAATATTTGAAAATATATATTGCTTATATATATATATTGCTTCAGTGGTCCTGGACATCTGGAAGTGTGTGGGTTGTAAGCATGTAGTTGATAACTATAGTTTTACGTCTAGCTTGTCCTATGGACTAACATGAAAAAAAATGACTCAATTATTCATTTCTTTTTTTTTTAACAGAATGACGCAAAATTATTTATGTCTTTCTTGTAGTTTATTCAAGGGAAACAAAATGAACATTTGTTAAGAGAGGTTTGGACCATCTGCGTTGCCAAACTTAGCAGTATTTCTGTTTGCCACAGTGCATATATATTACAACAAGTTTTATACTTACTAGCTGTAGAAAAAATAAATTAGTGCTGAGGCTTGGTATTAAATTATCTTTAGCTAGCTTGCAGCCAGCTAAAACATTTTAGCTCTTCGCCTTTGTGGGAAAGAATGCCTTTTAAGTTAAGGCTTTGTGTTTCCCACTTTATATGGTAAAAATGACTGTGCACTTTTATGAAGAATGCCTAGCCAAGAACTGTTTACATTGGAACCAACCCCATCTCTAAATCAGCCTCTGTTACTGAATGGTATTTTGTTTTCCATATGGATTGAGGAAGGGTAACAGTGTGGAAACGAGCAACGGATGAGGTTTTCAAAGTTAAATACAATTATTTGACCAGAACGACAGATAATTTTGTTGCTTTAAATCAGACCATTTTACTGTTTATTATCATTTCCCTTTACAGCACACAACTATTCTGGTACCACTACGACAGAGATATGCACAGGCAGACCTTTCTCAAGGGTTTACGGAGTCCCATAGGTCTGTTTTGTAATTCCACGCTTACTAACTTGAAAATATCAAATAAACAAATAGATTATATATAGATATATGTAGATAGAGATATGATTTTTCTCACAAGACAATATTTTCAATAAATTAGAATGTAAAATGTTTGGGAAAATTGAGATGTTAAAGCATAGCTGAAAGGAAATAGCAGCTGAGCCCCCTAATTTAAACGTTGGTAAGAAAGCAGGATTCATGCTTCGTGGTATAATCAAATAAGTTATGAAACGCATTTGAAAACAAGGTTGTCAGTTACACTGGCAGCCATCTTAAGAAGTGGCATCATTTGCCACATTAGCATAACAGTAGTCAATTGCCAAAAGCCCCAGTATGGCTGTGCAATTCCCACAGTAGCTAGAAGCTGAACCTACTAATCAGTAGCTGATACAGAAGGTGATAAGCAGAGGAGGCACCAGCTAGATCCTAGCTACTGAGAAAGGGAAGGGTGCCGCTGGACTTCTTATCATGGTCCTGTCCCTAGATATTGTGCAGGGCTTCCATCTTTCTATCTACCCAAGGTTCTTGTGTGGCCCCCGTTGTTTTAGTATCTGAGCATTTTACAAACTTTATTTATCCTCACAATGTCACATGAGGTAGGGAAGTGCTATTATCCCCATTTTACGAATAAGGAGCTGAAGCCCAGAGGCCCAGATCCACAAAGGGACTTAGGTACTTTAGTCCTGTTTTTAGGCCCCATTGCAATCCACAAAACTCCCATGCAGCTGCCAGCTAACCCTATAAGCACCTAAACTCGCTTAGCGCCTACATCGTTGCAGCAAAAGTTCCCCCTGTGCCTATGTTTCTGCCTCTGGACATGTGCACTGCTGCCTCTCTCTAGGTGTCCAAGCAACTATCTCCAGCCTAAATCCCAGAGTGATTCATGAATGTAAGTGCCGCCTAAGTTGCATGTGGGTCCTGAGCCAGTAGGCATTCTCAGAGGCCACCTAACTCCACAAAACCGCCGGGGAGTGTGCAGCACAAGGAATTCCTCCCTTTAGCCCAGTGGTCAGGGTACAGACCTGAGATGCAGGAGACTCCCAGTTCAAGTCCTGCTGAGGAGAAAAGATTTGAACAGGGATCTGCCCCTTCTCAAGTGAGTGCCCCCTCCCACTGTTTGGTGTGGAGTTAGACAGCCTCTGAGCACACCTACTGGCTCAAGCCCTGCATGTGAACTAAGTAGCCAAACACTTATCTTCCCCAGTTCGTGAATCATGGGTCTAGAACCCAGGTCTGCAGAGCCTGGGACAGCTGACATTGCCCCCAGGAGGCCAGATAGAGCATTGGCAGTCACTCCTCAGAGTTGAGAGAAAGGAGTAGGAAGAAGCCTAGGGAAAACAGCAGCAAGGGTGAGACTGCATGGACCTTAGCTGCTGATTGTTGGGTCCCTAGGCTGGCACCCAGTGTAGAGGGTGGGCCTGGGTTCCCTACCAGCAACTGGGGAAGTGTTGCAGATGGGGCAGTGGACTTTGAAGACTGCCTGAGGCAGTTTGTTTAGACAGACTTGGATACGGTGAAAGAAAATTGTGCAGTGACAGTGCTTTCTCTTTAGCAAGATGAATATTTAGCTGGCAAAAAACGTGAGTTTACCTCTGCAAATTAAGCAACACACAATATGTGTATAATTTGCTATTTATGTAATTTGTGTAATTTCTTTAGTTTACAATCTAATTAAATGTCATTCGGATTGAGATACCTGTCACGATAAATGGATAAGAAAAGATTACAGTCTTGTGGACAAAAAACACTACAAACTTTTTCTTCGCTCCTAATCTGCAGCATAAATGGAGCAGAGAGAAAGATCAAAGTCCAGGGAGACTGTTCAGTAATTTAATGAGATACAATACAATAGGGCGGGTTTTTTTTAAATAAAATGTACCATCAATAATGGTTTGGACACTAAAATCTGGGAAATGTGTCGTTCCCGGAAATGTTCACATTTTTAAAAATAAACTAATTCACACATAATAAATTTACATATAATTTCAGTTCACCAACATTTACCAAAATGAAGGCTAAAACAAAGTAGCTTTTATCACACTGACTACTCTCTAACAGCTGTACTGCCTTATTACCAAGACTACTTAATTGTCTAGCTATGATGTCAATACAGAATTAATTTCTTCAGTAATCATAGTTACAATGTGACCTTTCTAGTTCAAAGAATGGGATACTGTAGAACAGAGGTAATGAAGGCTTATAGAAATTATAAATAGAGCCTACAGGAAATGGGGAAGCAAGCTTGATTGTTTTTAATTCACCAGGTTTGTAAGGCTTGGAAACTCAAATTAATTTAGCTGAAGCCAATGAAGAAGAAATAAAAACTCTGAGAGCAAGTGTCTACTCTTGGTCACAGTGGTGTAACTATGAAGTAATTCTGCCGTGTAGATTCTGGCCCTTTGCATTGCTTTTTGTAGTTATTTTGATGTTATACTGTAGTCAACACACTGGGATGTTTGTGGCTTTCTAGGGGAATGTCTACACTGAAAAAAAAATGCATCAGCAAGTCTCAGAGACCAGGTCAACTAACTGGGGCTTGCACTATGGGGCTACAAATAGCAGTGTAAATGTTCCTGCTTGGGCTGGAGCCCGGGCTTTGAGAGTAGTGAAGGGAGGTAGATCTCAGAGACCAGGCTCCATCACGCATAGAAACATCTTTTTGCACAAGCCCAATGAGCCCAAATTAGTTAACTTGGGCTCAGAGACTCATTGCCATGGGTGGCTTTTTTGCAGTTTAGATATTCCCTCAGGATCTAATACTGCAGTACCCAGAGAGGGAAAACTCCCACAGAAGTTTCATTTTATTGGGACTGCAGAATCAGGTCCAGAGAGAGCCTGAAAATACTACTATTTCCTAACTTGGATCCCATTAATTTCTTCTTTAACTGAAATTATACTTAAATTAAATGCAGTTTGAAAATCAATAAAAGAGCCATCAAAATGAACGAAGGAGATCTTAAAAACTGGTTAGAGTTGCACTGTCTCATTGAAGCATCCATCACAAATCCTTCATCCTAGAGACCAGGGCTGGGATGAGACGTGCTGAAGAAGGTAGGCAGGTAAGCAGAAAGGGTGTCAGTACAACACTGGTTCTGAGAGGCATAGGCAGGGGAGAGATTACTGTTCTTCATTTAAAATTCCCAGTCCTCATTTGTTTTATCAAGGGAAAAAATAAATTCTTTAAAATGTTCTATTGAACTAAAATAAAATACAAAATGGCTGATACTTCAACTGTAGTTCACGGCTAAGTGCTCTCTTCATTGATTTCTGTGTAGAATGAGTTTGTCCATATCCTAATTTCCCTCACTTCCTAGACCACGACTGCCTATGCAATAAAGAAAGCAGAATTTGGTCCAAAACATTCAAAAAAGAAAACCCCCAATCCCATTCGCACGTTTACAAGTGAAATACTTAACACTAAAATGTTAAGTGTGTGCTTAATTCTTTCTCTCTCTGTTTACCTTCGAGCTAAACCTGAGCTAGATTCACAGGCCTGTCAAGCTTGGATAACAAAAAGGTTGGAGGTCATTCTTAAAAGACCCTCAATTTCTATAGTCCAATTTATTCCTTAGACAGTATGGAGAGAAGGGAACTTTAAAATAAAATGGAGCCAGGCCAAGCAATGCTGTGTAAGTGAGCAAAAGAATCTTAAAGTTGATCTGCTATTCTAACTGAAAGCCAGTGAGGTGCTTTCAGCATTGGATTAAGATGATTGGAGGTCCTGGATCTGATGAACAGTTTAGCTGCCAAGTTTTGTACTAGCTGTAGACATTGGAAAGAACTAGTCAGAACTGCGATTACTACTGAATTAAAGTAGTCACAAATGGAAAGTTATGATATCGTGAATTAGAGTCTTGGTATTGGATCAGGCCATTGGTTAGATCCTTCAGTTACATCGGTTACATAGAAAAAGGGGAACTAATCTTGTGAGCACTCTTTGTGGAGGACTCCCACTGGAGCCAATGGAAGTTCTGCTAGAAGAGCACTTGCAGGCTTGAGTCCATAGAATATACCAGGCTGGATCAAAGATGAGTAGTTTTTCATTCAGAGGAATAGAAAACTCCATATAATATATGTGCCAATTCCATATACTGCATAACAGCGGGAAAATTCTTCACTGACTCCTAAATATGCCTAAGGTCACCCAGAAGACAAGCAGCAGAGTCAAGAATAGAACCCAGATCTCCTGAGTCAGTCTAGTGCTCTAGCCACTAGGCCACACTACTTCAACAAAGTGTGTGTTTAGTTTATACAAAACACAAAGGATGACTTGGGGCTGAAGATACAACCAATGGGCCAGTTTCCATAATCCTTAATATTTGCTTAAGGACAAAAGAATTTGACCTATTTTTAGTTATTAAATATTTAATACTTAGAGTATGGTAGATACTTGAGACATAAAAAATATTGCCTTAATCCCCCCCAAAACTTACAAAGTAAGGCATCAAACATGCAAACATTAATGCATCTTATGAATCTGATTAATTCCACTAAACTCAATGGGACTACCTGCGTACATAAAATTATTCATCTCACCCCCATTCATACGTACAGAACAGGTCCTATATGAGGACCTGACCCAACATGGTAAAGCAAACAGAAGGGAGTAGGTAGGGAGAGTAGGGTACAAGTTTACAGATGCAAATTAATGAGTTTAATCAACTGTTCAGTGAGTATCTTGAAACTGCTTGTTATGTTAATTTTAAAATTAATATGATTTGTTTTTGTGCAGGGAATTAATGGGATAGAGATGAAGGGAATGTCATGAAGTGGATGAGTTAGTAGAACCAAAGGGAAAAGGAGAGATGGGAAGGGGGGGAAAAGAAAGAGCAAAGTAGGATGGGTGGAGAGGAATCCAGTGAGCAAGGAGAGTGATGCAGCAGCAGCAGGACTATGGAAGTTGGAGAGGGGCAGTAGATCAACAACCAATTAGCATAATGTCCAACACTAGTAAAGCAGGACAGCCATTAATAGAAACAACCCAGGAGAAATACAGAGGCCTCCCCTGAAGTGGGCCAATCAGCAACCATTTCATCTTGACAGCATTCAGTTTAAGAAAGTTAAATGATATTCAAGCCCAGTCATCGACGAGAGAGACATGTAATACAGACAGGACCAGAAGGTAACCTATAAATATAAACTAGCATGAGTGCCACAAATAGAACCCTGAGGAAATGCAGATTCACTTAATGGCTCACCATACGTAAATAGGCCTGTCATAACAAACTGCCGAGAACAACACTTATCCCACAACATTACCATTATTCCCTCACTTAGTCACTAAGCTTTTGGGGAAATCTAGGACTGAACTGGTCCCTCGTCTATTATTGAATTTCTCTCTTTCTTTAGCAAACTTAAAGTCATTTTAACTTTTTGAAAATGAAACCTAGAAGACATGATGCACAAATAAATTAAATTAGCTGCAATTGATATCACAAGTGCACAGACTAGATAATGAAAGATTAGCAGACATCATATCACAACGAAAATTAATGACCCCAGCAAAACACAAGAACAGTTATCATGTGCTTATATGTAAAGGGTGTGATGACTCACTCTAGAAATAGTTTAACTCCAAAAGAACGAAATGGAGACACGCTGCTTATACAAATTTGAACCCAAGTCAGACACATCACACAGATTTGATATCCATGATGACCAGACCCATTACCCTCCTTGGACCAGACTTAGACCTGATGTAGTCAAGTGTCCATTTTTGGCAAGATGGAGTGGCACCACCCATCTTGGGGGCAAAGGGGGCACAAAAAATTTAAACACAGTCATTTGTGATCTCAATTATTCCAACTGTTGATGGTGTTACACATGGCCTCAAGCCTGTCTCCCAACTGATGGTTGTCGTACGCTTGTAACTGCTAAATGTCTGGTGTTAGTTGATTGAGGAAATAGCATTCTTAGGTATTATGTGAAAAGTCTAAAGCTCATACATGTAATAGTGGTGAGATGTGAGTGAGCATCATCTTCAAGGATGAGGTGGGTAACACTTGATGCAGGGTTCAGTGATTTATTAGCTCCTAGTTCTACTTCTTGACAATGTTTGCAAGCCAGTCTTGCACAGTCACCTAGCATAACGCCAAATAGCCCAGAGACCAAAGGCACAACACCTGCTGACACACACCTCAATAGGTTACTAAAACTCCTGTTAAAATCTCTGCTTACCTCCATGTCCGCTGTCCTCTAGGGCAGCGGTTCTCAAACTGTGGGTCGGAACTCCAAAGTGGGTGGAGCCCAGGGCGGTGGGGCTCGGGCTTTGGCTCAGGCTTCAGTTCTCACTCCTCGGGTCATGTAGTAATTTTTGTTGTCCAAAGGGGGTTGCAGTGCAATGAAGTTTGAGACCCCCTGCTCTAGGGATAGCCAAAAATTGCATTGTCTTACTCTCCACTCATCTAGTTCGTTCCAGAAAAGATTTGTTAATTTATTAATGAGTCCCTCAGCCACAGTGCGATTTTGATGTAGAAAGATGTCTAGGATAATGTGTGTGTGTTTCTAAAGCTATACTGTACTCTGTGACCTGCTAGTATGGTGCAGTGCTCAAGACTTTCACACATGCAATTAATGTAGTTTACTAGCAGCAAACCATAGCATGCATTAAAAATATAATAAATCCCCATTTTACAGTTTGGTAAACTGAGTCACAGAGAGCTACATTCTGACTGTGTCTGCAGGGGCACTTTAGAATGGAAATGCTGTACAGGGAGCCTTTTTGCCTACTTTTCCTAGACAGCATGTGCAAGAAGAACCAGGCAAATGCCATTGCTCAAGATGGGAGACTGAGAGCATGGGAGAGCGGCCACTAGTGTTTCTTGGACCAAGAGGGAGCTACCTGCTAGTTGCAATTATAGTAAGGGGTCTGCATACCTGCTAGTGCCCAAAACCTACTCCGCTCACACACACACACACACACACCCCTTTGAGGTGGCTGTTTCTTCCTTTCCCCCACCTCCCATGCAGGCAGAATGTCTTTGAGCACCATACATCAGACATTACAACTACACCCCCCAAAACCAGAATTTCACCTAAATGGTTCAACACCTTGCCCAAGGTCACACAGCAAGTTCTGTAGCTGCACTTAGGACTGCTGAAACCTAGTCCCCTGTTCTATTCATTAGCCATACTTGCAGCTTGTGTCTGAGCTAGAAACCAGTTGCACACGAGATGTACTCTACGTCTCTCAGATTTTATTTTTCAGCACCAAGTAAGGGCATCTCATTCAGGTCACAGGATGCAGGAGGTCAGAACTGTGGGGCATAGTGTTATTACAGCTCCTGCTGTTTGCAGAATGTTTCCCATCAGTCCTGAGAAGAACTAAATCTTTGTGCTTGTGAAAAAATATGTCTTTGAACTGGGCAAACTGCTGGGGAATTTGAAAGGGTTGTTACTTCACTCACAGGGAGCAGGAAAATGGGTGTCCATGAGTCTGTGACCAGGAGCTCACACTGTAAAATCTATGTTTGAAAGTTGTGGGATGTTACTTATGTCACCAAACAGCAGTTAGGAGGGGAGGTTGTAGCCTGTATTCTCTCCTTGGTTGAGAGAAATTAACAGACTGAGGGTCCCCTATCTGTCTGATGCTAAAGTGAATGCTTTGTTAGCTAATATTTTCCTACTGTGACAAGCTGAATGTTTTGTGCCCACCATATGTCCAGGGGTAGGTTGCTAGGATGCCGTGTTAGATGAGGACAACCCAACACTTCATTTATTCACTCAAAAAAAAAAGCAAAAAAAGCAGCATAGCACAGAAGGATGATTCCAGTTTGATAAAATATAAGTTACTAGAACAGGACCAAAAGGATGGTATTCTAGGTTAAAGCACAAGCCTGGGAGCCAGCAGACTGTACTGGGAGTTGGGATCTGTTCCCCGCTTGACCATGGATTTGCTGGGTGACCATCTCTGGAGACATTTACACTGCAGTCAGCACCACTTGATAGTGGGCAAATCTTTCAAATATTCTGGCTGCGATTCTCCCACCACAGAGTACTTAGTCAATGAGAATTAAGCCCTCTGTACCTCAGTCTCTCCATCTGTAAAATTGGGACAATGTCCCTATTTCTCACTGGTGTGCTTTGGGGCTTATTCATTGTAGATTGCAAAGAGCTTTGAGGAGCTCAGATGAAAGTGCAAAGTATTAAGACTAGTTGCTTATTATAACTTTATTCACTAGTATGCATGTAAATGTTCCACTTAACTTGAGCTGATTTACTTGTAACAATGAGATGATTTTCAAAATAGCAAAGGTGCAGGAAGCATTTTTTAACTCTTCCTGAGATTTCTAGTTTTAGACAAAGTTCAGTTACTGGCTAATATTTGCCAAAAAATCCCTAACCCTCGGCTGGGGAGGATTTATTTACATAGTCAAAGATATTCAAGCACACTGCAGGGAAAGCAATATTTGCTACGTGTAGAAAAGCTTGTTTGAAAACCTAGCCACATGTGTCACAATGGGGAGTTGCTGGGGTTTGAAAACGTCTGAAAAACTGGATCATATTTAATGGGAGCTAGAAATCTAGCTTTTTTGAAAATATGGCTCTTTCTCCTTTGAAGTAATTTGCTTAGTTTAAAATAAGCATCCAGTGAATTGTAGGGAATGTCTGACTGTCTTTCTCAGAACTGAAAAAAATGTAGATGCCAGGTAGCACCTCTGTCACAGCAGGTTATGTACAGAGTTTAAATGATGGCGTGACAGAGCCCCAGTCCAAAGTCCTCCTCACAAAAAACAGGACACTCTAAAAGGAAAAATCCTGCTTTTGGGACAGAGGTCAGCTTATTTATCTTAAGAGAGCCTTAAATCCAAAGGGCCTCAGATCTTTGGGCTGCTAACTCCAAACAAGGCTCACAACAAAAACAAACCAAACCAAAGTACCTATGTTTTTTGAAAATCTCTTCAGGTAGTAAAGAGTTGCCCTCTCCACCACATTACGCTAAATGATCTAGTCTGACCTCCTCTGTAACACAGGTCGTATTATTTCATCTAGTTACTCCTGTACTGGCACAATGATTGTGTGTGAAGTATATCTTCCAGAAAGACAGCCAGTTTTGATAGGGAGTCATCAGGAGATGGAGAATCCACCACTGGCCTTGGTAGTTTGTTCCAGTGGTTAATCAGCCTCATTGTTAAAAATAAAAATAAACCTGTGCCTTCCTCATTTGAATTTGCCTGGCTTTAACTTCCAGCCTTAGTTCTTATGATGCCATTCTCCACTAGATTATGCTTTATATGCTCCTTAGAAATTAGGAATAGCTGCTTTGCCTTCTTCCCTTGTGCCCCTGAAGGAGCTCCTCCGGGTTCTAGCATCCCACCTCTCAACTAGAAGCCCTTTTCTTAGGGATGGAGGGAGGTAACATTTTGGGGTCCTGCAGATGCTGTATCACCCATCATACTGGTGGTCAGATCGTGAAGATGAAAATACAAATAATCAGAATACGCATCAAAAATCTATCAGGGCATATTTGTTACTTGGGGATATATTATCTCCTCAATGCATGCAAATTTCCCATGGTAAGTAATAGGAGTCACACATGCACCTGGTTCTTTACCGTTTTACACTCCATTTCTAGGACTGCTCAAAATATGGAAGCACTGATAAATCTGCACCTTGCAAAAATTTACATTTCTGTTGCCAGTGGTCTGCAATTCTTAATGTGATTTGATTTTTGTAAGCATTTTTGGAGAGGTATAGTCTTGTGCTCACACTGAAGATTCAAAATAACAATGATGATCAATAATGATTTTCAGAGCCCAAAAGCATGCTAAGAATGTCACAGAAAAAAGATTCAGTATCTGCCCTGAACAGCTCAAGATCGACATTCAGATATTAGACAGCAAGATCCTGGCTTGCCCTGCGCACTGTGTAGGGGAATAAGAGGGCATAAGGTAACTCTTCCCTCCCCTGCTCAAGCTATCCATACTGCAAGTCACAGCATGAGGCGAGAGCCACTACTCACCCTCCCAGGCAGGGAGCGGACTGGCAACAGGCTGACCTTGGCCACCCCAACAACAATGAAGCTGGCACCAATGGGAAAGTAATCCATGCCTGGTAGGGAGCTGGCACCGTTTACTTCTCAACTGGAGCAAAGGGAGAACCAGGGACCAAATTGTGACCTGCGGTGTCACAATTCAGTCCCTGCTCTGCTCCTGGGTAGTGCAGCTACCTCTTACTCAGGGTCAGTGCATAATTTCTGTTGGGGCTTGTGTAGCACCGATAGACCACGGTTGTGGGCTGGCAGGATTGAACCTGGGACCTCTGGAGCTTAGTTCATGAGCCTCTACCACATGAGCTAAAAGCCAACTGCCTATTAGCTAAGGCTGTAGAGCAGACTCATTTAACTCTCTCTCTCTAAGTTGTCTTGGTGCCACTAGATGGGACAGAACATCACACTCAGAAGGTGTGTGGGTTACACTTGTTGGGGGTGAACCCCAGTATCTCTAGGCTTGGCAGTTCATAGCCCAGGCACCTCGCCGCTTGCCGCATCAGTTATGACCCTTAAAAAATCTCTATTTTTTGCTCTGAAATGTGTTTTACTTAAAATTCTCAGCACAATTGTATCCATCAGAGCCATACATCAGGGCGGGACAAGCAGGGCAGCTACCCAGGGCGCAAGGCCAGGGTATCTGTGGAAAAATGGGGGGATGAAAAAAACAGTATGGGGTAGAGCCTTGCAGCGGGACTGAGATCACATGGGTCCCATTACCATGCCAGGCCACCCACATCGGCTTCAGAGCTGAGTGGCCAGAGAGCAGCGGCTGCTGGCCGGACACCCAGCTCTGAAGGCAGCACCACCACCAGCAGCAATGCCGAAGTAAGGGTGGCCTGGTATGGTAACAGGACCCCCGCTATCCCAGTCCTTCTGCAAAGCTCTAACCCCTACCAAGTTTTTTCGTCCACCCCATTTTTCTCGCCCCACCCATCACCCCGGCTTTGTGCCTTTGGTGGCTGCCCCGCTGTCCGCGCCCTGGTTGCAGCCCTGGTAGAATACGTGATTGTAAACATCTAACGCTAGTTTGACAGTAGGCTACTCTTTCAAATAAACACTTTACGACTGACTGTGCAGCAGTATTATCTTTGGTAACCACTCATTCAAAGACATAGCAAGTTTAAAATTTTAAATTAAATCATTGCTCGAGCCCCAGCATCTCTCTCATTACAAATTAAGAACTGCTCAGGGCCAGTTGTGAATGGACATTCCCGCCCAGAGAGAGGATTATAGACCGACAAAGCGGGGGAAGAAGAGAAGCAGAAAAGGGGTCACCAAATAAGACTGTGGTTACTCACTGAAGAATGTAGACATCTTGATAGTTTTTTCCAAAACAAAGCTAACATATTAAGGAATAATTCCAATATGATTTAAAATGTGTGTTTATTGCAAGAAACTGAAGTGTCTATGCATTTTGCATATAAAACATTTGTAACAAAATCACCACACCATACAGAACTGTGATATTTAGGACCCAGGACAGAATTTTTTTTATAGTCTCATGTATATTTAAGATGCTTGCGGCCAAATAAAGCCTTGGTTTTAATTAACTCAAAAGCTGTTCCTCCATAGATGACACTGTGATTAAAGTGATCCTTAAATTGCACTTGGAAGTAAGAATCTAGTAGATAATTCTCTAGAGCCTAATCTTCAGTCTGGTGCCTGACCACCCATGCTGTATGCTGAGTTGCTTCTTCAGGGCTGGGAGGAAGAAATCCTTCAGCCCTACTCCCAAGCTGCAAAGTGGCAGCAGGATTGTTTGACAGGTACTCCTCAGTCTAAGAGCTACATACAACTCAGCACTGGCTAGGCAGCCGGCAGGCTGTAATCACTGCTTATCTCATTATTCATAACTATGTCAGTGTTACCTTGTGCTTCCCGCATCTATCTGTTGTGGCTCATCTTTTATTTGGATTGTAAGCTTTTTGGAGCTGTAACTTTCTTTTTATTCTGTGTTTGTATAGCACCTAGCACAAGGAGGCCCTGATCCATGACTGGGGCCCCTATGCACTACCTGGATACAAATAATAAATAGTAAGAGCTAATAGTAAGAGGCACTATCTGCCTGTATATGACACTCTGTTGACAAGAGGGACCTGCTTCAGGGAGATATACTAAAAACCTGCTCAGGAAAATGCCACCTGATCTCAGACTCACCTAGAACACTCTGAGCAATTACCTACATCTCTCTCCCACTTTAAAGAAAATAAATTAGAAAAGGCATGTTCACAGCAAACCTATGTACCGTGCAATGACATCACTCCTGCTACTGAGGCTTCAGAAAAGGGAACGTGGCCCCGATTCTGCTCTCAGTTACACAGGTATAGATCAGAGTAACAGCACTGATTGCAGTGTAGTTACATGAGTGCAAGTGAGAACAGAACCATGCCTCATGTTTCCACATTCTCTTCTATCCACAGCCCTATCCTACACCCACACCACCAAAGACGGTGGGAACAGGGGGTTAAGACAAAGCAGGGGAAAGGAAGTAACTCCAGTGGCACTGTCAGCATATTCTACAGCGATCTTCAGCAAGAAGAGCTAATACTGCAGCATTACAGCCGGTTTTAAGAAATGTCATAATAAAACCCAAGTGCAAAAATCAATGTAAAATACGCAAACAGGGTTTACAGATTGTAAAGGACTTAGTAAAAGAGGTATATTGAATTGGATTTTTCAACTTGTACTTGGAAAAAATATTGTCCCTTGGGCTAAAGAAATCCCCTCCCGGAGCCAATAACGCCTAATCCTGAAGATATAATAGGTTATGCAGACCCAACATTCTGGCTCACCAACTGTTTCCCAAGTTCATAAAAGGGCCAGTGGGTGGAAATGTTGCTCACCCACTTCCCGCATCACTCATGGAGTATACTTAACATTTTTCAAGGAGGCCAAATTGATTTTGTTCCAAACCTGCTTATGCCCTATCTGCAATTATTTTATGCACCTACAAACATTAGCCCAATTGGATCACTCAATTAGCTAAATATTCTGACATGTCTTTTTATAAACATGATGTTGGCTGTATGCACTGGAACATATAATGGATCATTCCATTGTCACCCGTGGAGGAGGGAATAGTAAAAATATAATAATAATAATTAATACTTGGAGAATGCTTGATAAATTGACAGTATCCAAGGGCAACAGTCTGGATCTGATTTCCCTCTCACATTTGTGCAGCTCCATTAACTTCGATAGCACATTTCTGATTTAAACCAGTGCAAGAGCAGAATCAGGCCCATTGTACTTACAATGGTTAGTAGCAGCACTTAAAAAAGGAACCTTTTCAAAAGCACCCAAATGACTTAGGAGTTTAAGTCCCATTTTGAAAAATTACTTAGGCCCAGATCCTTAAAGGAATTATCCTAATTCACACTGATCTTTGAAGATCTGGGCCTTAGGCACTCAGGGACAGATTTACAAAGGTATTTAGGTGCCTAAAGATACAGATGGGTACCTAATGGGATTTAGAAGAGCACCTAGGTAGGCTCAGTGCCTGATCCCCATTGATTTCAATCAGGCCTTCCGGAGACCTAAGTCACACTGAAAGTCAATGGGACTTAGGCTCCTAAGTCATTTAAGTACATTTGAAAATTTAACTCTTTGTGTATCACTCTCCTCCGTGGGATTGATTCAGAACAGGTGAACTGTCTTTTATAGGCCCTATTCAGCTAAGAGAGAGTTCCCTTTAGTTTAAATGGAAGATGACTATACTTTTGGAATGGGAGAAGTTTGGTTCTATCATCTCTGCAGCTGCACATTTCTGAGTGACCAGGGTGTACACTGCAGCAGAGTGACAATTTAGGGGGCTGGGTATTTGTTACAATATTGTAGGGTAGTCGTTTACAGCATGGTGTGCAGAGACACAACAGATGTGCTTAACATAAGTGTAAAGGTGATTAACGTTGTTGGAGAGTTGTAAATAGCTTGTAGGTCTCCCTTTCTCAATTTTATACACACTTCAGCAATGTGCATGGTCATCATTATATCCTAACAATGATTCTGCATACCACAAGAGCAAGAAAGCTATTGGACAGTGTGACACTAAGCACCCCTTTATTCAGACCCTACACACTATTGTAGTAATCTTTGTACAGAATATGCTTTGTGAGACATCATTTGGAAACTAATAACTCACTTATCAGTAATATTGTTGTGTGATGTATGTATGTGGGAGGTATTAAGAGTTATGGATATATGCTTGAATTATGACTAAAGTGTGTTTCAATAAGGCACGTCAGGGGAGGTTGTTAAACAAGTCTGTCTTAAACAAAGAATTGTGTTGATTCTCTGACCAGCCCGATCTTCAGGTGAAGATAATGAAGGTCCATTTTCACATATTAGGTAAACAAAGCTATTCAGCCAATAACTGGGAGAAGAAAGAGCATGGAACTTCCTTCACAACCAAACACATGTCTTCTTCCTCACAGCTTCAATAAACTTTACTTTGATTGACAGGTAGCTCTCAGAAGAATCTATTTCAAAGGTTTGCTTGTCTATAAAGACAGGGGGTCTAAACCACAAGTGATAAGCAATTGAATCAACTGATTGTATACAATATTACTGTATAATAACAGGGCATAGAGAGGTCTTTTCTGAAAGCTAATGACATGCCAGTGATTAATATAATTGTGAAATGTATGTATTAACACTATGAGGAAGTATGGATACTTAATGATATTATGTTTTAAAGTCTGTGGCCAAACAGGGAGAAAGATTCCCTTTCAGACAGGAGAGAAGACAACCATTTACCTGTCTCCTATGTAAATTAAGCACACTGGAATTAAAACAATGGAAGCCCCATTTACATACAGGGGGGTGGGAAGCCCTCAGGAAGGGAAGAACAGCATGAGGTCATCCTGCCTTTTAAAACAAAGTCATTGAACTGTGGAAGATATAAACAAACACTCGCCATCTTTGGGCATCGATCACTAAACGGACACAAGGCAATAGAACTCTTGCAAACTGAAAAAGATGGATCCACCAGTTGGGGGGGATCAGCGTCTCTGGGAACTGAATATAGGTGAGAAAACATCTTAAACAAAGTACTTTTATTTGCTGGATTAAGGTTTAGACATTTAGATGTGTTTTCATTTTTATTTGCTTGTAACCTTTTCTAACTTTATTCCTTTTACTTAGCATCACTTAATCTATGTCCTATTGTTTCATAAATTTGTTTTATTTTTACTATAAACCAACTCAGTGCTGTGTTTAATGAATCGGTGTATTTAGCCCAGTTAAGTTAACAAGCTGTTATGTGCTGTTGTGTCTTAAAGGAACAAATTAACCATATTATTTCTCTGAACTGTCCAGGAGAGGGCTGAACATTGCAGAGGACATGGTTTGGGGGAAATTCAGGACTCGGAGTCTGTTGGAGTCACTTTGCTCGTTGTAACCAAGGCTGGTGGAAGCCACTGTGGGCCTGTAGACAGGCTGCTGGGATCAGAACTGCTGAACCAGAGCTGTTTAGTACACAGATGCTCAGAGTGTGACCTGCATGCTTGTAGGCTGGTTCTGAGCATCCCAGGCTGGGAGCTAATGCAGTAAAGCACTGTGAGGCATCCAGGGTTGCAGGGCAAGTGGTGACACAACCTCTTACTGGTCTGGACTGCCCTCAAGTTCTTATCACAGACAGACACTAATTTATCAGTTAAGACCTCCCACCAGCTGAATGACACTAGAGAACAGAACATGCCTTATATCTATATGGGAGGAGAGAACTACTGCCAAGAAAGACTTTGTAATAAGAATCTGTTTTCAATTTGGAAACTAATTGTCTGCTTTCCATGGTGTGTGGTTCAATCATCCAGCTGAAATTCTTAGTCTATCGTGAGCCAATTCTGCAATTCCATGTCAGGTTTCATCTGCTGAAAGAAGCAATACAAATGTCTAGTATTTATGATACCCCTATGTAGCCATAGTATGAAGGATTTTCCTCCCCAGTAGCTATTACAGAGAACAAATATTTCCAAAAGCAAATTAAATTAACAATGCGTATAAAAACTGTAAAGGCAGCTAAGTTTTCCATTTATGTTCACCTCTGCCAAAGAACCAGCTCCAGAACTTTGGGGTAGGGCTAAGCTAATGTTTCAGGTCTAAATCTTGCCTTCCTATTGCCAATATCATGTCAGATACCATTATAATTTAAAATAAGCAGCTAGTTTGGTAGAATAAAAGACTTCATCCAGTATCCTTGAGAGGGGAATAGAAGACAAGGGCAGTTCTCTTACTGTCTCTTACTATCTACGAGAACATTTAATGTAATGGCAAGGAGAACCATCTTAGGGAATGGACATGAGGAGCAATGGGTAGGACAATGGAAAGTAAGGCACAGGTAGGAACAGAAGATGATCCCTATTTCAGAGCAACTCAGGAAAATAAGAGAGAACTATGTAAAGCAAGTCTAGTAGTCATTTCTACCAGTGCAAAGTGGGTGTGAAATGCTGCCATTCTGACTTGATAGCAATTTATAACCACTTTACAAGAGGAAAATCATAGAATCATAGACTCATAGGACTGGAAGGGATCTTGAGAAGTCTTCTAGTCCAGTCCCCTGCACTCATGGCAGGACTAAATTTTATCTAGACCATCCCTGACAGGCAATTTATTCCAGTACTTAATCACCCTGATAGGAAATTTTTCCTGTTGTCCAATCTAAGCTGCCCTTGCTGCAATTTTAGCCCATAGAATCATAGAATCATAGAATATCAGGGTTGGAAGGGACCCCAGAAGGTCATCTAGTCCAACCCCCTGCTCAAAGCAGGACCAATTCCCAGTTAAATCATCCCAGCCAGGGCTTTGTCAAGCCTGACCTTAAAAACCTCTAAGGAAGGAGATTCTACCACCTCCCTAGGTAACGCATTCCAGTGTTTCACCACCCTCTTAGTGAAAAAGTTTTTCCTAATATCCAATCTAAACCTCCCCCACTGCAACTTGAGACCATTACTCCTCATTCTGTCATCTGCTACAATTGAGAACAGTCTAGAGCCATCCTCTTTGGAACCCCCTTTCAGGTAGTTGAAAGCAGCTATCAAATCCCCCCTCATTCTTCTCTTCTGCAGGCTAAACAATCCCAGCTCCCTCAGCCTCTCCTCATAACTCATGTGTTCCAGTCCCCTAATCATTTTTGTTGCCCTTCGCTGGACTCTCTCCAATTTATCCACATCCTTCTTGAAGTGTGGGGCCCAAAACTGGACACAGTACTCCAGATGAGGCCTCACCAATGTCGATTAGAGGGGAACGATCACGTCCCTCGATCTGCTCGCTATGCCCATTGCTTCTTGTCCTATCCTCAGAGGTTAAAGAGAACAATTTTTCTCCCTCCTCCTTGTAACAAACTTTTAAGAACACAAGAACATAAGAACGGCCATACTGTGTCAGACCAAAGGTCCATTGAGCATAGTATCCTGTCTTCTGACAGTGTCCAATGCCAGGTGCCCCAGATGAAATGAACAGAACAGGTAATCATCAAGTGATCCGTCGCCCATTCCCAGCTTCTGACAAATAGAGGCTAGCGACACTGTCCCTGTCCATCCTGGCTTTAGCCATTGATGAGCCTATCCTCCATGAATTTATCTAGTTCTTTTTTGAACCCTGTTATATTCTTGGCCTTCACAACATGTACTTGAAAACTGTTACCATATTCCCTCCCCCCCCGCCACCCCCACTCCCGTCTTCTCTTCTCCAGACTAAACAAATCCAATTTTTTTCAATCTTCCCTCATAGGCCATGTTTTCTAGACCTTGAATCATTTTTGTTGCTCTTCTCTGGACTTTCTCCTCCTTGTCCACATCTTTCCTGAAATGTGGCGCCCAGAACTGGACACAATACTCCAGCTGAGGCATGTCAGCATGGAGTAGCAGAAGGATTACTTCTTGTATCTTGTTTACAACGCTCGTGCTAATACATCCCAGAAGGATGTTTGCTTTTTTTTGCAACAGTCTTACACTGTTGACTCATATTTAACTTATGATCCACTATGACCCCCAGATCCCTTTCCGCAGTACTTTCTTAGGCAGTCATTTCCCATTTTGTATGTGTGCAACTGATTGTTCCTTCCTAAGTGGAGTACTTTACATTTGTCCTTTTTTTTAAATTTCATCATATTTACTTCAGATCATTTCTCCAGTTTGTCCAGGTCATTTTGAATTTTAATCCTATCCTTCAAAGCACTTGCAACCCCTCCGAGTGTGGTATCATCCGCAAACTTTATAAGTGTGCTCTCTATGCCATTAACTAAATCATTGAGGAACTAAATCATAAATGACGTACAGAAGTTGCAAGTCAGCAGAGAGCCAACCCCATGATATCTTCATGGAAAATTGGGCACACACCCAACTATGAAAATCACCTCAAGGATAGACCCTCTAAATCTAACCAAACAATGGAAGAATAAAATATATTCAGGGGAATTTTATTAATAATCTTCCTTTTCACCATACTCAACTGTTAATATATCCTATCCCTGAATGGCTCGTGAATATTGTTGAGTCTTCTTCCTTCAGTCTCTCTTAACAAAGGGACCACAAGCAGCTAATAGGTCTGCTCAGCCATAATCAAGTAAAGAGGTTCAGCGTCACAGATGAGCTATTTATATGCATTTGTCTTTTTAAGCAAATAACAGATTTATGGGTTTTGAAGATCTGGACATTTTACGATTAACTATGTTTACCATAAATATTGGTATATTATCTGTAAATTAAAAGTGTAATTGACCTACACATAAGCCATGTAGGCTTTTGTACAGGCATGAAATCCTGTTCTGGGAGTACACTGCTACATAAGAGAACAGGAGAAAGGCACTGCCGCACCGATGATGCCACCACAGCCTAAGTCCAGGACACAGGAAAGAACTGTAGGCAAATCAGCAAGTCCTTCAGGTCCATCCAACCCTCAGATGGAAAAAGAGGATTTGTCATTCCAGAGAGATGCCAGTACATCTAAACTACCATATTTACACCAATCCTTCAGGTTGGGGAAGAGAAGGTCTTTTACATATCCTTATATAAGTGACTCTCTGAAAAATTCCTTTACATTTAGGCCAAATATCCTATTCCTGTTTATATGCAAGTATATGTGGTATGTAGCACAGCTTTCAGCTAATCAGAAAGCCAGCACTAGACCCTTTAAGACCCATGAGGGAAATGTTATAGGGGCTCTGGGGGCCCCTGCATCCACTACACACCACTGAGGGAGTAGGTCTTCACAACAGTCCCACCTAGGACATTGTTGGAGGTAGGCAAGGGGAAGGGCCACAGGATCCACAGTCACACAACCCCAATGGCCATAACACCACACACAAATGATGCAGAGAGACTCTTTGCCACAAGGATTATTGGGGTCCCTACTGAAGCCTCAGACCTGAGTCAAGCTTAAAAGAAAAGGAGTACTTGTGGCACCTTAGAGACTAACAAATTTATTTGAGCATAAGCTTTCATGAACTACAGCTCACTTCATCTTTCTATTGTGACCGCCCCTCTCTAAGCCCCTGTGCACTCTGTAATCTTATTTATATCATTTTAGAGTTTTTTGTTATTAGCATTAGTATTTATTTTACTGATTATCTTATTTTATTGCTATAATTAATATTTAAAACATGTTGCTATACTAGACTATTTCTTTTCTATGAAATTTATGTTATATGTATTAATGTGAAATTTCAGTAAACATACTGATCAAAATAAATATAGGTGTATCCCAGTTATGGTCACACATTCAAGGGTTTACAGGAAAGTCAGCATACAAACTGTACAAAAGCACATCTAATTTCTTCACATCTCTTTTGACTTAAACATAGAATCTCTATATGGCACATCCAGAACTGTGCTGTCGTTTCAGGAATTACTTTCTGGAATGACAATATAGTATAGCTTTGGCATGCTGTCATCCCCATCAATAGATATTGGAGTGAGTAGATGAATACCATACAAACCACACTCCGTGATTGTCAGCTAGCTCTTGTTCAGAGGAATGTTAATCTTCATAGGTATATTTCTGTCTTCTCTATAGGCCTGATCCAAACCCTAATGAAGCCAATGGAAAGATTTCCATTGACTTCAGTAGACTTTTGGATCAGGTCCTGTATGTGTGAAATGAGATACCTCCTCTCCTTCAAAATATTCCTCAAAAACACCTATCTTTATAAAGCCTTAGAGTCAATAATTTTCTGTCAGCTTATCTTCTCCATTTGCACCTCACATTTACCATAAGAATCTACAAGTTTCTCATCACATGGCCATCTGGGGAAAGAGGAATGGATGTTGTCATTTTAATGAGGAGAGGACAAGAAAGAAAGACTAAAGGAGAAGGAGGTAAAACCCAACCTGACTTCAGCAGAGTGTGTGGTGTCTATTCTGATGGGGTTATGTCATGTTCTCTGAGGAAACCAGACTGATGCAATACTTGCCTGTCTCTGAATATTAGCCAAACCCGACCTTAAAATGCATATATGTAGAAAATATTTCATTTTGATTTTTTCATTGCAGAAATGCCAAGAAGGATTTTATCAAACTGCTTCAGGAGATTGTTCGCATTGTAACTGTAATGGTAATGCAAACAAGTGCCTCGATGGATCTGGAATCTGTGTGGTAAGTCTTATGTGCCATCCCCACCCACTCTGCTGTCCCCTATTTCATGGATGCCTTCCATTTAATCATAAACATGAATTATATTTTGATTGACTAGATAAAACCTTAGCAGAGTCTCCTCTCTTGATCTTGGATAAGTCACCACCTGAATGAAATACATTGGAGGAAAACCCAAGCTACTGCAGGTTGTGGTATTGGTAAATCAAAATCTGAGACTCTTGTATCATCAATAATCCTGGATCCCAATACACCAGCATAGTATTATACTACATTACCAGAGGTGCTTTCTTCTGAATTACATTTAAAAGGTCATCATCACTTGTCATCATTAAAGATATCCAGGTGCTAGGATCATTAACTACAATGATCTGACCAAATTTCAGTGAAGGTACTTACATTCTGCCAACCCAAATTATCTCTATAGTTTGAAGCATTTGGATGAGCCACTAAAGAGTTGCCACATTTCATCTCAAAGATAAAGTGATTCCTAGAGAGAGAATTTTAATCAGTTTATTAACACAAAAAGGACTTTGGGATCCATCTTGCGAAAAGCATATCAACGTAAGCTCATTTCAACTCTCCCTTTCACTGTACTGTGTTTTATATCATACAAACAGCTTATGGTTGTATATGACCTCCAAGTGTGTATGTACATGTGTTGTCTATAGCAGCTCTACCTCATAATTCACAGCAGCTAGCTTTCTGCTGCTGACTAACGATGGTAGGAGCTTGAAATAATACACTGAGGAAAGAACGTGCTTGAATTCCAGTGTAACACTATAGCCTGCCATATGCTCTGTCTCACTCATTGGCTAATATGGAATACTGGGGTTAGTATTAGTAGTGTATCACTTTAGGGAACAAAAGCCAAAGCAGCAAAACTACCATCAGTATAATAGACAATCAAAGCAGTAAATATTATAGGAAGTTAAAACAGTAAAACTACCAAATACTAACAGAACGGGGGAAGATTTTATATTGTACTGTACTTAAACAATATCGCAAACATCTACGAGTTAATGTAGGGGCTTGTAAATCAGGATTTCTGGGTTTTATTCCTGGCTCTGCCACTGACTTACTCTGCTACTTTTGGCAAGTCACTTAACCCAGTGGTTCTCAAAGCCGGTCTGCCACTTGTTCAGGGAAAGCCCCTTGTGCCCTGGACCGGTTTGTTTACCTGCAGTGTCCGCAGGTTCAGCCGATTGTGGCTCCCACTGGCCGTGGTTCACCGCTCCAGGCCAATTGGGGCTGCGGGAAGCGGCGCGGGCCAAGGGACGTGCTGGCCGCCCTTCCCGCAGCCCCAGTTGGCCTGGAGTGGCGAACCACAGCCAGTGGGAGCCGCGATCGCCTGAACCTTTGGACGCGGCAGGTAAACAAACCGGTCCGGCCCAGCAGGGGCTTTCCCTGAAAAAGCGGCAGACCGGCTTTGAGAACCACTGACTTAACCCCTCTGTGCCTCAATGTATCTCTCTACAAAATGGGAAATAATACCAACTTACTTTGCTGGGTGTTGTCAGTCTTAATTTATATTTGGAAAGTGCTTTGAAATCCACTAGTAAAAGATGCTACTGTATATAAATGTAGCTTTTATCAAGTTGGCAGGTTTTACAGTTATATACTGTGACATTCAAGAGGACATGTTTCTTACCATTAATAAGCTAGTGGGAAGAGGATCTTTACAGCATGTTCAGTACCTAGGTACAGTGGTGAGCTGGAGTTATTAAATTTAGAAGCCCTTTTAGAGCCGGTTGTTCCAACGGGGAAAACCAGTTCTAAAAGGGCTTCTAAATTTAAGTGGCCAAGAGTGGCGCCTTAGGCACCGACTCTATGGGTGCTCCAGCCCTGGAGCACCCAAGGGGAAAATTTGGTGGGTGCAGAGCAACCACCGGCAGCTCCCCACCCCACCCCCGGCCCCAGCTCACCTCTGCTCTGCCTCTGCCTCCTCCCCTGAATGAGCCGCCCTGCTCTGCCTCTCCGCCCCCCCCCCCACCCCAGGCTTCCCGCAAATCAGCTGTTCGCGTGGGAAGCTGGGGCAGGCTGAGAAGCAGGCCGCGGCTTCCTGCTCAGGCCCAGGGATGTGGAGGTGAGCTGGGGCGGGGGGGAACGAGGAGGGCCTCCCGCGCCGCAGCAGGTAATCCAGGGAGGGGGGGCGCAAGGGAACCTCTCCCCGCCCCAGCTCACCTCAGCCACCCTCGGCCTGAGCGGGAAGCCGCCGCCTGCTTCTCAGCCCTCCCCGGCTTCCTGCCGAACAGCTGATTCACGGGAAGCCAAGGGAGGGGGCGGAGAAGCAGAGGGGGGCGGTGCGTTCAGGAGGAGGTGCGGAGGTGAGCTAGGCCTGGGCGCGGAACAGGGAGCTGCCTGTGGGTGCTCTGAACCCACCAAATTTTCCCCGTGGGTGCTCCAGCCCCGGAGCACCCAGGGAGTCGGTGCCTAAGGCGCCACTTTTGATGTGATCAGTGGGGGAGCGGCCACTCCTCTTGCTCCCCCCAGCTACGCTCCCCTTCCCCTAGGAGCCAGAGGGACTTGCCGGATGCTTCCTGGGAGCTGCCCCAGGTAAGCACTGCCGGGACTCCCCACCTCTCCCCCTGGCAGGAGCCTCTGGCTCTTCAGGGTGGGGTGGGCACCTATTACAGTGGCCCATGAGACCCTCCTTCCCGGTTCTGGGGGCAGTCAGGGGACAGAACAGGGGTACTGGGAGTTGGGGGGGCGTCAAGGAACATGGGGGGGTTGGATGGGGCAGGAGTCCCAGGGGGTGGGGGTGGGCAACAAGCCCCTCGTGGGGTGAGGAGGGAACCCGTTGTTAAGATTTGGCAGCTCATCACTGCCTAGGTAGGATAACTTATTCTGTCTTTGGCCTCAGTTGTATGTTCAGGATTGGAATGACTCACCAGCCCTGGTTCTACTTAACACTGATTGTTTTAGTATTTTAATATAAATTAAATGAAAAATATCTCTGATATTGCCAGATATATGTATACACAGGTACTCACACCCTCCATGCATGTGACTTTTAAACATTGGGATTAACACAAGAGGAAACTGGTGATAAAAGTCTCAAAACTAAAAGGGAGATCTTAGCAACTGTATGTTCCTGTATGTGACCAATCATCAAGCATCCTCAATGCAACAGGTTTTGGAAAGGAAGGTGAGTATATATCAATTAGCAAACAATACAAAAGCCTTGAGGCATTAAATGGCTTTATTGTTTGCTGTTCTTTGTGAAAAGCATAGCAGACGCAGAGGGTAGAAAAGAAACAGGTAAAGTGGTTGACATGCTGCAGAGAGTAATCTGGGAACACGTCTATGGCCCACGTGTGTTATTTAACCAATGGGACAACTAGACTCACTGGAACTGAGCAGCTGCTAGAGAAAAAAACGAGGCGCTAACACTTGAAGGATTTCACAAATCTTTCAGTACAGCTCAGCCAGCAGACCTTGGGGAAAGGCGGAGAATGGGAAAGTTTAGGCGAAAAAGAGGAGCAAATGGGAGAGGAAAGGGATTTGATAAAAAGGGAGCATACAAGAGTTTATGGGGAGGGAGAACATGGAGCAGGACAAGAGATGGCCTGAGGGGCTGTTGGGATATTGACACTTGTGAGGCTGTGGAGTTTGAAGGGGAGAGTTAGGGGAGGCTGGTAGATTTACAGTGGGAGAAGAAAAGGGAAGGGAGGGAAGAGAGTGGTGGGGTCGAGGAGAAGGAGAGCAGTGAGAGTGTTTCAGGAAGAAGGAGAGAATGAATGGATATGGGGTCAGAAAGGAAGAGACAGTGAGAGGAAAAAACAGAGGAAGTTAATGGGAGCGAGGAAACTTGGAGATGAAGAGCCCGGTCCAATGCCCATTAAATAATGGACAAGGCCCTAAAAGCACCTGCTCGTGACAGCTGCTGTCAAACCTGAAGCAACACAGGAAGGAATCTGGACAAAGACTATGCAGGAAGAGGGAATTTCCACCACTGGGAGCCTCATAGCGGCTGGTCCACATGGTATTGTGTGTTCAAGTTTTTGTTCCTCACAAGTTGGTAGGCAAATTACTCCACTGCTACTCAGGTTAGTAAGCATCACACCTGGTAGTAACAGTTTGCAGAATCAGGGCCCTCTGCATCGAAATAGCTTACTGTATTATTGTTCTTGTTCACCCATTTATAACCAGGTAAGGGAGCTATTGCTCCAGCTAGCTTCCTGTTTCAAAGAGGTGATAGCAGGAGGGTGTTTTTAAGTTTTATTAATTATGGATTCTAAAAACACAGTACAATCACAATGAGTCACTGATGTGACTAAGTTTACCCAGATAAATGTCTGAAATGTTACTAAAATCCAGCAAAGTAGCAAAAAGTTTTTACATTTGTCAAGTCAACTCCCAAAAAAGAATTCTTCAAATAATTGTAAAAAAAAAGTTTGGGGGGTTTGTGCTTCAAACGGTGAAAGACAACCTGGAAATGATCTTGTCATGTAGCTACAAGTGTTACTACATCATCTCAGAATATAATTATTTGTCTTCTAGGAGATAATAACTAATGTACAAAAACTGAATAAATAGTCTGGGCTATTGTGAAAATGAAAACCAAAAAAGCTGCACAGAAAAGGATGAATTATAAGAATCAAGTTCAATAAAAATGCTTTAAGAGTTCCATACCATGCAAATCCCAAAAATCAATTTGTTGATAGTGGCCTCTGGTGCATAGAAACCAAATGGAATTTGTATTGACTTCAGCTCTGAATTTGAAATCAACTAAAATTAAAACCTTATTAATGATGCCCCAAAATGCAGTGTTCAGATTTTTAATTTCTATAAACATGACAATGTTATTTTAAGGTTCTATTTTTAAATCTCCTTCAACCTTATTTATAAATTATGAATCAGTCCTGTGGAGTTTCTAAAAGTGAACTGAATGTACACAGTCAATAAATCAGCAAACTCATTAGGTATTCAAGGACAAGGTATAATTGCTTATAGAGCATTGCTTTTATATATGTTACTGTGAAATTGGTGCATAGATCAATCATTTGATCCTTTAATTAAAACTGGACAGTTGCTCAATCTATTTCTAATATAGAAACACACCCAAGAAAAGAAAGCAGTCAGCATAGTCTAAGCTGCATTTATGATATATGGCAGTATAGATATCACAATAATGCTTCATCTCAAAAAAGTCATTTGTCAGCTGTGTCACACGCATTGGTAATGCGTCTACACAATACGAGACACCAACTCTCAGTGCTGACTTTAGGATATTGCCCTCAACAAATGTCAAAGGCTTCTTGTTTGTGACCTCCTTGGTTCTGACTGAGAGAGGAAACCAGTTTACAGCAGTGCTTTGTACCTTTGTTTTGGTTTACATGTACATATCAGTTGCTACATGTATGAATTTACAGTAGCTGACAATGGTGGGACACGGTGCAGCTGCAGACAGAGTGAAACTTATTTCACCAGAATAAAGCTCAAGCAATTGGGCTTTATTGCGGACTAAATTGCATGGGATTTGGGGGAGTGAATCTCTCTTTCACTAGCACCCTTCAACCGGGAGCTGACCTAGTCATAAGAAACTCCTCCATTGTAAACTGAGACTGGAATTTGCAAAAGCAGATAGTGAAATGAAATAATCCTTTCCATTCTTCAAATTCCTTTATATTTGATCATGAATTTATGATGGTTATGGAAGGTCATCTGCTCTGAAATTTTCTGAGTAGCAAATATAACAGAAGCAGTCAACCTGCAGCTTGTCAGAAGCAATTTGCTCTTGGTTTAGTATGTGAGTGGACTTTGTGGGGCGACTCATAGCCCCTGCTCAACAAACCAGGCTTCTACCACAATGCTGAAACACAGTAGTGCAACATTGGAGAGAGGAGGCCAGCCAGTACTGCCTGTAGAGCAGTTTGACAATGACTTCAGCAGAGCAGTGCAGTGGTGGGAGAATTAAGAAGTGGCAAGCAGGGCTGTGTGGAGCAAAGGTGTTTTTGAAGTGACTTGCCAGTGACCTTTCTGAGGATATATTTAGTAATGGAGAGTAAACATTAGTCTAGGGTTAGCTCCTTACACAGAGATCATATTAGGCTACGTGGTACAAAAAGAGCAGCGTCTGGAGATAAAGCTTTGTAGGGGTGTTGATTTGTTGCTAGAAATATTACAATGCTTTGTTTTTCTAGGTGCTGTACATTTGATCCACATGCATTTGAGGTGTCTAGTGATTTGGGCAGAAAGCATTTAGAGGAACTAGAAAAACAAAGGGATCACGGGATGGGAAGCTAGAGTTACTAAGATCCATTTGTCCATCTTATGGATTCTTTAACAATAGAGCATGTTGTCGTTTGAATGATCTTTGGGTATACAGCTGACTGGAAAGGTTGGAAGGGATTTGGCAGCTCTGCCTTTGAGGATAATACGTTCCACATGATAGCCAAGGCAGATCTGGAGAGTAGCCAATAGATCTCCATCCATCCATCAAGTAATAAAGGAAAGCAACAGGGAGTTGGCACAGCAGCTTAATAGATACTTCTGGTTTAAAGAATAGCCTTGCATCTTACAACTGATCTTTTTCCTTCTGCACAGATGTATTTCATCTCTCCAACAATGAGGGAGACAAAGGTAATAAATATCTATGAGAGGCCTTGGAGGACTAGCTATGGCTCTTTTGATTGCAGGAATAAACCAGGCAGTCATGGTCCTTCATCTGATATGGGAGGAAGGATCATCACACACTCAGATCTTTGTGTGGGTCACTTTTTTCTGCCTTATGCAGAGGCACAGGAATGCAGTTCTCAAACATGAGGCCCACAGAGAGTCTACTCTTCACTGTGAAGGAGCAATAGCATATCTGTGGTTGGCCACAGTAATGCTTCCTGTTAATTAAGTCTCACAATTTTTAAGCCACTCTCATGACACTTTGGGCCTGAACCCCTGTTTTTTGAATGCTTGGGGCTGGCAATATTCTCTATCTTCATTGTAGGTGGACACAAACACATCAAAATCTTGGGGAAGTTTAGATCTGGATCCAAACATTGCAGCTCAAGCCCATCTCTATAGCTGAATCAGTAAATCTAAAGAATATACAGAAATACATAGCCCTTTCCTCAGTGCAGCCATGTTATTTATTTGTTTACATGCCATTTATCTGTGTTCATAATTGCTACCAGGCTGTCTCTTAGCAAGCAAAATTATTCCTATTACACTCTGTTGAAAATGCTATTTTAAATTGAGACATCATTATCTGAATTCCTAGTGGCTTGATGCAACTTTCAAATTTTATTGATAACATACTCTTGTTCCTACTGAAATCAGGGGATTTTCTAACATAGGACAATACACTCAGGCCACTTTGTCATCTGACTTGCTGTTGATGAAATGGTGCATGAATGATTACATACTGTAGAGGGTTTCTTCATTTAGAAGCCTTTAGAACCATGGCTTCCGTTATATTTTTTTCCCATAATCTTTAAGGGACACTACTGGGTTGACTTTGGTTTTGTAAAAGCAGAAGATTGTATTAACTTGGCAAAATGCAAAACATTTGGCTTAGAATTTTAAATTACAGTATTTATAAAAAAATTTAACACCAGTGTTTTAAAAAACTTAATAGCAGTGCATTTACCTGTATAACTTTTCAGCCTTTGTATTCCATGAACTGCACATGTAAGCCTCTAAGGTGTCTGTCTGCAGAGACAGGCAGCAATTTTGCTTTTAGTTCAGTGCACACTGTCTAAAAGAGTCTCAGGGAAAATTTACTTTTCTCTTTCTGGTTTTACATTTATTTTCTTAATCAAAACCAAAAGCCATCTGTTTGCTCCTTCTGTATGAAAAAAAAATTAAACACCAATATCAATAGACATGTTTCAACGTTTTTTTTTAAAACTTCATTTGAAAGAGAAGTTGGGATTGAGGGGTTGTAACCAAATACGCCACTGGAGAATTTTTGACCCAACCAGTGCTTGGATACAGCTCCATATGCATGCAAAGACATGTGTGCGTATGCACTGGGACCAGGAGTGCTCTTCTCTATGCTTAAAGTGCATTACTACTGTGAAAAGTGACTTTATAAAAGTTCCATCATGGAGTTCCATGTTTATTGGCCCTCACAGCTATTTTTCTGTCTGATGTGCTCAGTTTAAAAGAGAGAAGATGTATTTTCTAACTGTAAACGTAGCTTGGGCTGTGAGAATCAGTTATGATCCCCAGTGTCACCTTTCCCTTCAATGGTTTCACAGATTTAACTTAGTCAACAATTCTGCTGAAGACGTACAGGATCTGCATTGACTCTGCAGTGCTATAGAAGCCAAAGACTGTCTTTTTTGCCACTTAAGTAAAAAATATGACCCTGAATACACAAAAGGGTTCAGATTTGTTGAACAAGGTAATACTATTTTTACATAGTCACTTTTCAGAGTAGAGCCAGACTTCAAATGTCCCAAGCACTCAACTAATAGATTTATTAGGGGAGAGAGTGTGCTAACAATCTCCCTTGCGGTAGAAGAGGAACACTGCAGATATGAATATTAACACTGAGTCCCCTGCTTTCTTTTTGTGCTCATCACTGTAGCATCTGAGCACCTGGAAAACATCAATGAATTTATCCTCTCACTACCCCTATGATGTATGGACAATTGAGGCAGAGGGAGGTTAAGTGTCTTGCTGAGAGTAAAATAGGAAGTCTGTGGCAAAGCCAAGAATTGAATTTAGTCCTGATTCCTAGTCTGGTGCCTTAACCACAAGGCCATTATTCCTCTTTGATTGGAGAACAAACTTTGATTTCCCACTCTCTCATCCCTCTCCTCCAGTCAATCAAAAACACTTATTCAGAGAATATTGCCAAATTCTACTACTTCTTTAAATTGTACTAGCCTTAAGATCTTCCACTTGCATCCCATATTTCAGCTGTTGCCTCATTTCCTCTTATACCCATTCCTGCTTCCTCTGGTATGACTAAGCTTCTCTTCTCCCCCTACACACCATCCCTTATGCTTACAACAACCTTCCATTTAATGTACACCAAGCTCTCTCCTACTCTTCTCTCCAAACATAACTTGTGAAAAACCCTCCTGTAAAATTATGGAGAGTATTCCACTCTATAACACTAAATGCACTGCACTGCACTTGTTGATATACTTGATATAAGATCTTCAGGAAAAGTGGTGGCACTGGGATTTGGCCGGGGAAGGGGTTCTGTTCGTTTGTTATTCATTTTGGTGGGGTTGTTTGGTTTTTTTCTTACCATATTTACCTGTTGTAAAACTCCATGGTGGAATTATAGCTCTGCACAAATAAATAGTGATAATTGCTGCACATTGGAATAGTTGGGCTGCGTATCGCTAACTGTGGCTAAAACATGTGCAGTGACTAACTCAGACCATCTCCCAGAATTCATCCAGAATCTACAATTATCTGGACTGCTCTTGTCAGAAGCTGCATCTGCCTGAAGATCAAAGGAAGGAAGACAGGCTAAATGGTCAGCCAAATATGCAGTGTATTTGTAACTTTCACACAAGTGGTTGGCCTCTCTCTAGCTGTCAGAAGAGGCTGGTGACATCTGGATATGGGTAAATGAAAATGACCCATCAGTGTCCTCATAATCAGTTTATGACAACAAGTAAAGGTTCACTGTACTGTATCTGACACAAAGCACGGCTGAGAATGTCTAATCTGAGATACTGGTACTATTTTTTTTATTAGAGATTTTTGGTCCTTTCATTCCTCTTTTCACAGTCTCCTGGACAAAGAGTATGGTAAAGTATGAGTTCAAGATGACCTTTCAAATCTACTGCATCGGGTGGGTTCAAAATTATATAGAATAAGCTCATCCACCCTGAATTTGGTGCTTGTGAAAGGCCAGTGTTGATTGCTAGGCTAAATCCAAACATACTGCATGGCAGGCCCTGCACAAGCTTCCTCTTGCAGCTCTGCTAATGCACCTGAAACCTGACCTGCAACTTCCCTGTTATTCCAGAGATTGCCAGTCCCTAACTGCACAGTTATTTTGTGATGTGATTGAATATCTGCTGGAGAATATGCTGAGGAGCCAAGATAATTTATTTTAACACATGTGCCAACTTTGAACACTGTTCTCTAGAGGAACAAAGCTTTTACATTAACCCAACACACAAAGTAGTTTTTTCCATACAGTGTATGTCATAGAGTTGATTCTTCACTGCCTTGCACTTTGTATTGTCATTTACATCTGAATAAAGTCAGTGCAACGTGGATGTAAAACACTACCAATGGTGTACAATGGTGTACATAGAATTCTCATCTGGGAGCGTTTAACACACATATCACAAAAATCACTAGGTACAAGTGCACCCATCTTCTTTAGGGTATCCTTTTTAAAATAACTCAACTGTAGAGCATGTTTCTCTGGAAGAAAACACTCTGATGATAACTTCCGGGTACCACCCTGAAGTGGAAATGGTATCTTGTAGTTAAAGCATAAAACGCAGAGCCTGGATTCACTAATTCTGTTGTTGTCTCTATGGCATTCACTACCTTGCAATGTGGTCACAGGAAATTCACGTAACCTTTCTGTGCCTCAGTTTGCCCATCTGTAAAATTAGCAATATAATAATACTTATCCTGCCTCACAGGGGTGTGGCAGGGCTGGATTAAAATTGCTTGTAGAGTGCTTTGAGATCTTTTGATAAAAGTATTATACAAGTGCATAGTATTATAATTAAAAATATAAAATATTTTGGGGTAAATCCTCAGCTACTGTAAATTGTATTGATTTCAATTGATGCATCATAACTTACACTGGCTGAGGTATAGTGTATTGTGCAGGGTGAGATTACTTCCTATAAATGTTGCACAATGGAGATGAAATCACTTCTTGAGAAGATGAGTGAGCTTTTGCTCCATTATTTTGTATTCCATAGAAATGCCACCAGAAAAATAATCTTGAAATTCATGAACTATTTTTTTCATATCTTAGAAAGAAAGAATATGGCAGTCTCGTAATTATTGCCTCTTCTGTTCTGAACATCTTTCAAGGGCAATGTGTAGGGATCAATCCAAATATGTAAATAACTGTTAATATTCAGGCATATTTCATTTCAGGGAAAAAATAAAAAACACCAGCCTATTAATTACCGATAACCTGCAATTTTCCATGATACTCACTTTCAGTCATCAAGTCCAAAGAATAACCCCTTTCTCTCTCAACAAGCAGGCATCTGTACTGGAATGTATTGGAAATTATATCTTATACTGTATATACACCAGTGGGCAAATTTTCCTTTGTTTTGGTGCCAGGCAAGTTCAGCATTCCTTCTAGTGCCTTCAGCTTAGACAGACCTGTCCACTACATGCAAATTCTAGCAACATCTCTGATGATATATAATGCAGCGTTTGTGCTCAGGCAGTCTGCACATGTGAATGCCTATAGTGATAGCTTTATCCTGTATGCCACTTTGTCAGCACTCCCAGCCAGACCAGTGAATTGTTCCAAATGTCTTCATTTGTACTATGCTGCCACTTACAAACTCTTTTCATTTAATCCCTCAGCACCTTGAAGGGTTCAGGTCTGGTACCAGTCCTTGTTCTGCTTGGCAGAATACTCACTAAAGTCATCTCTGCTAGGCTTGAATTAAGTAGCACCTTCCTTTAACATTTGTTACTCTTCTTTATTGAAGGACTGCCAGAGAAACACCACTGGAAAGCACTGTGAAAAATGTCTGGATGGTTACATTGGGGACATCGTCAGAGGAGTGCCCACGTTCTGCCAGCCCTGCCCTTGCCCATTGCCATTAGTTGCCAAGTATGTAAAAGACACTTTGTTTTATTTTATTTGTCCTGATCCTTATACTTTCTGTTCTGCATTCATCTTTCAGAGCCAGGCACAATAAACTTTATTAGACTGGGGGTGAGAGAAAGACTGATGCACCTTCAAGCATAGAAAACCAAGAACATTTTCACTTGTTTACACTTATCACAAAATGAAAAGGAAAAAATGGAAAATAACATTTAGAGTCATAGAGTTTAAGGCCAGAAGGGACCATTTGATCATCTAGTCTGTATATAATCAGAGGCTACCAACATTAAACTCAGCAACTGGAATTTTATTTAAAAGGTATGAATATTTTTTTCAGTCTCTCCCATTGATTGCTGCATTGATTGCACAAATGGGAGGAAATATTTGGACAACTTTGGGCTCTTTCTCTTTTAAATGAGAAAGGTTGTCAGGGGTGAGCTGACTTTTAATAAGCTCAAAGTTAAAGCCATACCTCTTTATATGTAAAATTCCCCATGACATATGGAAAGCAGATACTGATTGGGGAAAACCCTAGCACAGTGGTCCCCAAACTGTGGGGCGCGCCAAAGAACATTTGGGGGGGATGCATGGTACAGGGGTTGGGGAGGGAGCACCACCCAGCCCAGCTCCACCCCCAGATGCAACTCCGCTCCACACCCAGCCCAGCTCCAGCCCCAGCCCCAGCTCTACCCAGAGCCCAGCTATGCTTTCATTCCCGCTCCACCTCTAGCCCCAGCTCCTCCCCCATCCCCAGCTCTGCCTTCAACTCCAGCTCCTCTACTGAGCCATCTGAGCAGTAATGGTGGGAGGGGGCACAGACATATTCCATTACTGGTAAGGGGGGGCATGACAGGAAAAGTTTGGGCACCACTGCCCTAGCATGACACAGACCCAAGCAAACAGTAGCTTGACCTGGTTAATGAAAGCACAGAATCTGATATTTAAATTAATGCATCCAACTTCAGAAGTGGTACAAGTGACAGACAGTAACTCTAATTTCTACTAATGCATAGCCTGCTTTTGTATATGAATTTCTGAAGCCTGACAGAAAATACAGGTCCAGGCCAATAAGAGGACATTTATAGCAGTCATTATTCCCTGTGGTTTCAGAGATACCAATTAACCAGAAGATGTGGCTTTCTGTTAGAGAACTTTAATAGCACATCAATGTCATAGCAGAAGAAATCAGCATTCAATTACTTATCACTGTATTCCATCTGAATGGATATCTATGCATATTCCATTACACTGACAGGATTATGTACCTCTAAATATTTCACTGTAGGTCAAAAACCTTTTTAGTGAGTCAGCTACTTTCACTTTGTTTCCCATTCCACTTTCAACCAGCAGGTTTTAGTCCTTTTCTACACTGAATTTCTTTCCCTTTATTTCATGTTACTTCTTACAGTTGCTATAGGACTGCTCTTTAGCACAGCCTGAAAGTGAGAAATTTGCATTTTGTTCAGCTGCTCAGAGGCACAGGCTCAAAATCACAGCTGGACCAAAGCTCACAGTCCCACAAAACACTTCCTGACTTTCAAAAGAGCTATATGCACATAAGGACTGCAAGATGGAGAATAGCTATGACTGAAAAAACTATATCCCTGACTGGATTAGAGAGAATGCCCAAGAGAGTGAGGAGAAAGGATGTCCAATTTTTCTTCACAATTGTCTGAGCACCTACATTTTACTATATTTATGCAAGGCCATCCAGGTGAATGAGTTCACATGGGAATTGTTTTATTTATTCATGTCGCTAACCGGGACAATAGCAAGAACACATAAGTAGAAACAGAACAGTCAGACAGCTCCTTTGTTCAATAAATGAAACTGAATTTTTTTCATATGGCTGTTTGCCACACAAAAGCCATTTCAGGGTGCAGATTAATTTGCATTTGCAATTATTTGCAAATTAATTTGCAAATTTCCAAATTAATTCCAATTCAGCAGTCTCTCGTTGGAATCTGTTTTCAAAGTTTTTTTTGTTGAAGAATAGTCACTTTTAGATCAGAAATCTAGTGACCAGAGAGATTGAAGTGTTCTCCGACTGGTTTATGAACGTTATAATTCTTCACATCTGATCTATGTCCATGTATTCTTTTACGTAGAGACTGTCCAGTTTGACCAATGTACATGGCAGAAGGGCATTGCTGGCACATGATGGCATATATCACATTGGTAGATGTGCAGGTGAACGAGCCTCTGATAGTGTGGCTGATGTGATTAGGCCCTATGATGGTGTCCCTTGAATAGATATGTGGGCACAGTTGGCAACGGGCTTTGTTGCAAGGATAGGTTCCTGGGTTAGTGGTTCTGTTGTGTGGTGTGTGGTTGCTGGTGAGTATTTGCTTCAGGTTGGGGGGCTGTCTGTAGGCAAGGACTGGCCTGTCTCCCAAGATTTGTGAGAGTGATGGGTCGTCCTTCAGGATAGGATGTAGATCCTTGATAATGCATTGGAGAGGTTTTAGTTGGGGGCTAGCCCTCACCTTCAACCTTAATTTGCAAATTGGATACAATTAACTTAGGCTTGAATAGAGCCTGGGAGTGGTTGAGTCATTATACTAAGTAAAACTATTTCCCCTTGTTTATTCCTCCCCCCCTTCCCCCACTGTTCCTCAGATGTTCTTGTTAACTCCTGGAAATGTGCTGGAAATGGCCCACCTTGATTATCACTTCAAAAGGTTTTCTCTCCCCCCACCCCACTCTCCTGCTGGTAATAGCTCATCTTAAGTGATCACTCTCCTTACAATGTATATTTTTTCATGGTCTCTGTGTATATAAATCTCCTCACTGTATTTTCCACTTTATGCATCCGATGAAGTGAGCTGTAGCTCATGAAAGCTTATGCTCAAATAAATTGGTTCGTCTCTAAGGTGCCACAAGTACTCCTTTTCTTTTTGCGAATACAGACTAACACGGCTGCTACTCTGAAACCTGTATCTATGCTAAGGGGATGAATCTTGGCATTTATGGCTTGTTTACATGGCAAGTTACTGCACAGCAAGTGAATTTATAGTGCACCAGCTTATCATGCAATAACACCCACGTAGACATTGCTGAAGTGCAGTGAAAGTCCCAGAATGCAGCTTGGCATATTACACTTTCAAGCAGCAGAACGCTAAACCCTATTCCAAAATGTTCACTGCTCTGTAGCAGGATCCACATAGCAAGTTACTACATGGCAAGCTAGAGCAGATTCACACCCTGACTTGGTGAGCAGGAACTCATTGTGTAGACAAGCCCTACGCTTCTGCATGAGTAACTGTCTTGTGTCTTCCATTTGGGCTCTTTGAATGAAACTCTGTCCCTTTTTAAAATCAATGACAAAACTCCTGTTAACTTCAATGGAGCCAGGATTTCATCCCTGGCCTGTAATTATCCTCCCATTTTGGTGCTGTCTTGCTACTGAAGTTTATGTACCTTAAAATTACTAATAGCTGTAAGAGGTGGTCCTGCTTCCACTGAATTCAATGGGAGTTTTAGCTCTGACTTCAGTGGGAGCAGGAGCAAGCCCACGTACTATAATAATCTGTTTTAGCTTTTACCTGTGACACTATTTCCACATAATATATGACAAGGACTTACTAATAAATAATACCAAATTAAATCTGAAGTTTTTTAAGTGTACCCTAACCCCTAAATCTACTTCAAACCTAAACGACAAAACTAAAAAGTTGTTTTTCTTAGTGTGAGTGATTACAGTGTTACAGAAGTATTTAAATTGCTCTGCAACTTTACTCTCAGAATTGTTATGTTCATACCCTATGATCTTGACAGTTATTAGTACGGCAGGCCACTAAACAAGAATTCCATTTCACAAAATGAAGTTTCACCATTTATTTTCAGTCCAATTTTGAATGAAATGGAGACCTTTCAAACATTTTTAAAAAGAGAGAGAGAGAGAGACCCACCTCAGTAGTTTGGAAGCTCACCTGAGCTGTGGAAAATCCACGTTCAAGTCCTTTCTCCACATCAGGCAAAGAATGGACTTGAACCTCCCAGATGGGGGCCTTACCACCAGACTATTTGGGTCTTTCTCTGAAACTCCATCTTGGACCCGAGAAACTTTTTTCCATTGAAACCAATATGTTCCCATGAAATGTTTTTTTTTGGTTTCAACAAATTGACATTTTCTGATGAAAAGGCCTTTAATCAGAAAATTCCTGTTGACCTCTAATTATTAGTGATTCTGCATTTCCACTCAAATAAGCCATATGCTTACTAAATAAGAAATGACTATACTGTTAGAAAAGGAATCTCTGCCAGTCTTACATCAAAATGTCTATTTAAATGCTTTCTGTGTCTACTGGAATGTTATATGTAACATTTGGCTCCTGTTACTTTTATTGTGTAGGGGCTAATTGGCCCTTGTTCCCCTTTATACTAGCATATTATATTTTTCCTAATTGGCTACACGCCTTCCTTTCAGCTACAGCTTTATTGTTCATTGTCCCATTAGCTTTTCTGAAAGGATTGTATCTGAGCCTAAATTACCATTTTTAGGGAGTGAAGAACAATCATTCCTAGTTTAAAGACACTCACCTAAAATTACTGCCTGTTGTTGGTGATGAAAAACTTATTGTCTTGCCATACCCGTCCCCACTACCTTGACTCCTCTCCTATTTCAGACTACTAGAGCGAACGAAGCCCAGAACTCAAAGTAATAATATCATAGCCCATTTTGCAACATATTGGTGTTTAAATGCTGATTGCCTGTAATGGGCAAGGACTGTCTGTATATACACCTAGCACACAGGGATCCTGACCTCAGGTGAGGCCTCTAGAACAAGGGAGGGCAAACTACGGCCTGTGGGCCAGATCCGGCCCTCAGGGCTTTCAATCCGGCATGCAGGATTGCCAGCCCTGTGGCGCAGTGGGGCTAAGGCTGGCTCCCTGCCTGCCCTGGCCCAGTACGGCTCCCAGAAGCGGCTGGCACCACGTCCCTGCAGCCCCGGGGGGGGAGGGGGGGGGAGGGGCAGATGGCTCCGTGCACTGCCCTCACCTGCAGGCACCGCCCCCCACAACTCCCATTGACCGGGAACATGGAATCGCAGCTTCAGGGGTGGTTCCTACAGGGAGAGCTGCTTGCCCCACCCCACCCCCAGGAGCCACTGCCAGATATACTGGCCACTTCTGGGAGTGGCGTGGGGCCAGAGCAGGCAGGGAGCCTGCCTTAGCACACTGCACACTGCTGCCACCCTGGAGCAACTTGAGGTAAGCGGCACCAGGTTGGAGCCCGCACCCTGAACCCCTCCTGCACCCCACACCTCTGCCCTGAGCCCCCTAACCTCTGCCTTGAGCCCCCGCCACACCCCTCCTGCACCCCAACCCTCTGCCCTGAGCCCCCTCCTGCACTCCGCACCCCCTTCTGCACCCAACCCCCTTCCATGAGCTCCCTTCCACACTCTTTACCCCCTCCTGCACGCCAAACCCCTGCCTTGAGCCCCTGACGCCCTGCCCTGAGCCCCCTGCCACACCCCACACCCCTCCTGAACCCCAACCCCCCACCCTGAGCCCCTTCCTGCACACCACACCCCACACTCCCTCTCGCACCCCAACCTCCTGCCCCAGCCCTACATTCATGGCCCTGCATACAATTTCCCCAACTAGATGTGGCCCTCGGGCCAAAAAGTTTGCCCACCCCGCTCTAGAAGCTACTGATATGCAAACAATAAATAATAAATTATTATATTTATGTTGTAATCTTCAGGCTCAAACAACAGGGTTCAGAGAGATACATCCTTTTTTCTTTTTTATCATTTCACCTTATTCTTACTCTATTTATAGTAAAACAAGAAGGTGCCTCCACCAAGAAGTTACCAAGGCTTTAAAGAGGAAATATACAGACGATATTGCTTTCTCCATTTTTCAACAAAAGTTTTATCCCTAGAAATAACATAACCAATGGATTCATAACACTCAAACAGACAGACCAACTCTGCATCCAAATCTCTAAGCTGACAGAATCATTAGATCCACTGTTGTTCTTGAGATTCATTTGTATGGCTTTAGTTTTTTGTCTGGCCAGAATATCTTCATATCTGCTATCCTGGGAACTTTTGTAATAGTTCCCATTAAGTGAAATGACATCTCTTTGGAAAAATTGGATGGAGGCTAGCAGATGTTACTTAATTTTAAACCTCAGGGAATGTTATGACCTTTAAAAAAAACCCTAAAGAAATATAAAGACCCAGGAAGACTTTGGTCATACTTCATAACTTAAATCCACAAAGTAATAACTTCAAATGTTTTAAGGAATTAGCCTGTATACCGGAAGAGAGGAAACTGCCAAAGTATTATAATTTTCTTGGCATGTTCACATGAAAATGTTATAGAAGATAATCTGGGAATTTCATCAAGAGAGTCTCATTTTAAATTCTGTCTGGTTGTATAAATGTCTCCAAACAAGGCCAACAGATCGTTGACTTTACTCTGGAAAACATTAGCTTTGAAATACTGATGGGAACAGAAACAGTGAAGGAACTATTTATACACTTTTATTGTTGCTTGTTCCTGGGACAAGTACATGGACCAGATTCTCATCCCCTGTTTTGGCCCCTTTGTATAGCCTGAGCTACACAACGGGGATGGAATCTGGCCACATATGCCCAACTGAGAATGTCCCTGTGTTAGGGGAGCTCTCAACTGGCATAAAGCTGTCAGAGCCAGTTCCTACACAAACCACTCACTAATCCAGGCAAAGGCAGTGTGTTGGGAAAAGTATACTTTGTGGTGCTCTGCTCTCCCTGCTAGTTCTCAGCTGGCACACAGTACTTTGAGGGCAATAGCCAACTAAGATAAATTAGAATAAGATTAGGCCAAGAACCAAGGAGCATGCAGTTAAAGAATCATGGAGCTGTAATTGGTTCCCTGACAACCTTCCTGCTCCCTGCCCATGCTGAATGGGTGTCAGTGCAGGAGAGAATCTGGCCCCATATTTTCCATACTCACTAAGAATGTCTTTAGAATTGTGTGCCCATTTTTGTCTGTAACTGTATCTAAGACACATCGCCCTGATTCAATTGTGCAAGGTTTGGTACTTTTCCTGTCTTTACGAACCAAGTTGTGATCATTTTTAGGGGCTAACCTACATTTCAAATAATTTTTGTTTTGCATATTGTAACGTGGTTATTTGTTTATTTTAAGAAACTGAAACTTGATTCTGAAAATTAAAGACCACAAGGGGTAAAGGAAGCTATGATGTTAGAATAACATACTGTTAAAAATCCCAGCACAGAACCCCCACCACAAGCAGCACAAACCGGCACCCTGGCTGGCAGTCTCAGCAGAGGCCAAGGGTTGAATAGATTTGTAGACTAATCTCCTGGAGGTGGTAGAGTAGATCCCTGGCTGGTGCAAATCATCATCATTCCATTGACTTCAATGGAAATCAATTGAACTATTCCAAATTACACCATCTGAGGATCTACTCTGATTCCTACAGGACACCTTTGAGACAGTCTGTGGGGATTGTGTAAGGAAACTTACACTGCCGCTGCCTGTACTGTATCTTTCCTATTGTACCTTTCCTATGGTTAAATATAAGATTTTAGTTCCCAAAGAACTTGATCCAACATATTTCAAAAACAACATGTTAGTTTAAACATTCTGAAATAAAATAGAGGAGACAAGTTCACAGGAAATATAAGAATCACTGTATACTCTGGAAAGAACGCAAGTTTCTTATTTATAATATATGTATAGAAGCATGTAAGTGTGTCTGAACTAGGCTGCAAGAAGGAAGTCTGCATCTTTTTACAATTTATATAGTGCCGTAGGTATGCATGGTTTTTATAGGTGAAAATAAAAAGACCAGGTGTAGTGTACCTTCATCTCCTATTGACCTCAGTAGGAACTGAGGGCACTCAGCACCAAGTAGGATTGGCCCAAAGGTTATATAAATAACAAATGTTCACAAAATACAGCATGTGTACATAGGCTATTAATAAGTGTTGGCTGCCCTGATTGATTCTTTTTTTATATGCAATTCTAGTTTTGCAGTTTCCTGTCACAGGAAAAGTGGGGTAGTGCGCTGTGTCTGTAAAGAAAACTATGCAGGACCCAACTGTGAAAGGTAAGCAGACTAGCAGTATGAATGGCTGGTCAAGTTTGCCAATGTTCCAAAGCCCTTAAGAGAGTTTCACACACTGGGGAGAATTTTTCTGTGCTTGACATTCAGTGATTTATATTATGTCTGTCTGCCTAAGGGCCTGATCTTGCACTGGAACCAATAGAAGTTTGCCACTGACTTCAACAGGTGCAGGAGAAAGACCTGCATTTTATATTTTTTGTCTAGGTATTGCATTTTATCTTCATGAAACTAGCTTCTTCAAAGGAACAGAATTGTAGTATGCTGGATACAACTAGCAGCTGAATTTAAAATTAGCAATATGCCTCCTATATCCCCTTTCCTTAAAAAAAAAAAAAAAATGGTAGTTCTACCAGTGAATTTTTTTCAGAACCAGAGAGAAATCATAATATCTGATCAAATTATTAACAAGCAGATATATATTTATTATTTAAACTTGGAATACATTTCAAATGATACATCTCAATAAAAAGTGAATTGAGCAATCCTGGTCAAGCTCTCAGATTGTCAGATTGTCTATATGTCCTCAAACAATTTCTGCTACTACATATCAAGAATGACAATGTATACAAATAAACAGAGCTATATAGTACAACACAATTTAATCTTGTGAAGTACCAGCTTCTGTTATGCTTATTCACAGTGAAAGTGTGACGTTAATATGTGACGTTCCATTGAAGTCAATGGAGACCCCTTTACGCTGCCACTTGCATAAGGTCATTGAGGATATAAGTTAAAGTTGCTCTAATTTACAACGGGGCTAAGTAGCACAAGATATGGAGGCCTCATCTGGCTCTGGCTCCCCATCCCATCCTTTGTACCCAGTAAGATCTCTGGTGTTACAGAGAATTCAGTCGATTAACTCCAATGGAAGATTGTGTGCAACCAGTGCATAACTGGACTATGAATGAGGGGAAAAATGAATGCCAAATATCCAAAGGAGAGAGTTGTGTGTAAAGAGCAAGGAAACAAATGAGATTTTGTCACAAAGTAAAAGTTACAGTTACCTCCTAAATAAAATAATTTCTTGTAAATGCAAGTAACTCAAAGTGTCAATATACTACCTTTTGAACCTTTAAAGTGGCCACAGTTACAATTTTACAAGTAAAGCTACTGCAGATGGAGAGCATAAAAATGAAATAAACTTGTTTCCAGTCTGACTATATACTGTTATTCTTCTGGAATGTCATATATGCAAACGTAGGACAATATAGACAATTAAAAGCTTGGTAAGATTTCTCACTGGTTATTAAAATGTCACACTAGACTACAAATGAATGAAGTTCTGTGGAAAGGGTAACAGACATATTTCTATTCAGAGTGGCAGAAAAGGATAATGTAAACTTACTTTATCTGGTTTCTAAGAGCCACTGGCCTGCTTTTCGTGTACCAGAGGAAAAAGATAAGAGCAGGCAAAGGAGAAGAAAGGAAGAAGAAAGCAGTTAGCCCAAGTCAGTGAGGGCAAGTTGGTTAAGTGATTAGTAATGGTGGATGGATCTTTTCTCTTCTAGGCTGTTAATTGCAATCCAATCTATGTCGGCAGCAATGAAAAGTCTTTATCTTCTGATGGCTATATATGGGGCCTGGATGAAATGAGGTGGTGGTCACCATCCTGTTCCAAGAGGACCCTCTCACTGAGCACTAGCTAGTATTCTTCATTGGTAATCTCAGTTGTCAGACTAGTGATTCAGTTGGTGTGGAGAGTGACTTTCTCTCTTTCCCCGGGGAGTGTGCAGGAATAAAAATTTGAAACTTTTCGAGGGGCATGTTCTGTGCCCCGGCCACAGCCCCAGGACCAGAGGAGCTTGCTGTCCTCCCTGTGGCCCCGGGTCTGGAGGAGTTCACTCACTCACTCTCCCCACAAAGCCCGGGGGCTGGAGGAGCTGTCAGCACCTGCTATGGCCCCGGGGCCAGAGGAGTTCTGTGCCCCTGCTGATTATTGGGGGATCCCGTGCCTCTGCTTCCCCCCCCACCCTGTGCATGCCCCTACTCTCTCCCATAGGAGATCCTTTATATTGGTGAGGGGATACATGTCCAGGGCAGTGCTGGGCTGTTTGGACTCTACCACATGTGCAGACATGGAAGACCGATAAAGGTTGCTAATCTGGCACTTTTCAGTTTTTGACCTTAAATTACCACAAGATCACATGTAAATGTTACTTTAGGCCCATGTCATGCGTGCCCCTGACATGGTGTACAGTGGGGGTGGAGCACAAAGATTTTCACTCCCTTCCTATGTAACAGCCATGTTACAGCCCCTGCACTCTGAAGTGCACAAGTACTGATCCCTGCCTACTTTCCTGCTCCCTGGGGACTGCCCAGGACCTCAAAAGGGCCAAGGTGGAATCAGACCGTGTTCCCACCCCTCTGTACAGGCCTAAGGAATGTGACTGGCACTTCAGGGTAGTAAGCGGCAGGACGTGAAGAGATGTAACAGCATGTGTGCTCTTGCAGTGCACTGGGAAGCAAGCTGCCTCATTTCCTCTGGCTTCTGTGTGAGAGGTTTTCTTGTTCTGCTCGGGAGGCTTGGCACAGAACTGCCTGACTTATTCTTCAGTTAGTTGCCAACACGTAATGTTGGGAAACCATGGAGATTTTTGCTAGGAATTGTGAAAATGACCTCACAATCCCCAAGTGTAAAGTTGTGAGCGAGTGAAATCCTTTTGTTCATGGCTTTAAAAAATGAGGCATTATGGCAGTAACAAATGAAATCCAGTTTTTGTTATTTTCTAATTATTACAAGCTTCTCTATAGAAAAAGTGCCATGGTGGACATAAAGGAAAGGTTCCATTGCCACGGTTACTGGAGGGGAAGTTAACATCTTACCCACCAATAATCACAGGAAATAAAAATCACAGGAAATAAAAGAGAGAGAATTTGTTAACTTCATTATTTCAACAATGAGACGTTGAAAAATCACATGGAAATGAAAATATTTTTATTTAGCAGTGAAGAGTCATTTATCGGGACATGACAGGAATGGAGAAGGCCTTTTCTTTGCAGCTTTCCTTGGGACATAAAGTAAGGAGATGGAGCAGTGTATTTCTGTCCAAGTTTCCTTGCTTTTCTCATTCAGTGCCAACCATTCAGAGGAGTTGGATGCAATCCAAGTCAATGTTATGTGACATGGGGAAGTGAAAGTGACACATGCACATTTTCAGCTCTGAACGTTTCTGTCCATTTTAAACAGCTATTCCAGCTGATAAGCTATGGCTAATAGAAGTGAGGCAGACAGTCATAAAAAACAGCAGTTACCTCCATGCCCACAAACACATGAGTGGGAATGAGACTGCATGGCCGTACACATTTCTGTCATGTATGAAGCTGCACTTCAACTGAATAGTGTATTTCAGAGAAGAAAAACTGAGCACCTCATCTTCATTATAAGGAATGTCCTGTGGTAATGGCATATAGAGTCTTTTACCTGGAGGCCATTAATTTAAATCTAGCTCAGGTTAGCAGTGTCCAAGTGTTATTTCTATTGAAGTTTTGTTCGGTGGCCCATATGAAACGATTTGGTAGTCACACAACACTTACTAGTAGATGGGTGACCACATGAAAAACCTCTAACTAGATTTTAACTAGATTTTTTTTTTTTTTTAAGGACAAATGTGAAAATACAAAAAAATTCAACCAGTTCTACTGATGGTCAAAAAATTAGAGGAATTTTTTCCTGTCTATATTTCAAACTTCAGAATGTTGTTGACATTTGAAAAATATTGGCTAGCTCCACTAGCTGGTACTAACTGAGGGTGTGAAAAGCCTTTAAAAGACTTTCAGCATGACTGGATCGCAGCATTGCTATCTTTACCAATGGAATGCCTGTGCTTGACTAGCAATATTGAACTGGAAGGGTGAATACCATGGCAAAATTCCCTCCGGAAACAGTTACTGCCACGCTTTGATGCAGAGAAGTGGCACAAGTGACATACTGTCCCTAACTCCTGAAGCTGAACACAATTTCTTTTCACTCCAAACTTGGGTCCATGTGGATGAGACACTATGGGCCTAATTCTGCCCTCACACCAGTGTAAATTGAGAGTATCTCCATGGAAAACAGTGGAGCTAAACTGATGATGATGAGAGAAGAATCAGGCTGTATATCATTACAACTGAATTCAGATCGCTGCTATGGTGACACATAACCATGGAGCCTGGCTTTATTATTTATCTCTAAGTCACCAAAATGACAGACCATTTTTCTTACTGTCAGGTTATCCTAGTAGTTTGTGCACATGGACATGCACTTCACTGACAAAGGCAATTAATTCAAGCAGTTTAAAGTCAGTTTGAATTATATGGAAATGCTTTTCATTTTATGTACAATTTTATTGTGGGAGTTTAGGATGTGAGTATAGTCAAAGCACTGATGAGGAAGCTCAAGGGAATCAGAACTCCTTTCTTCTTTCACAAAAAAAAAAAAACAAACCAAACAAATGTAGAGAGAGGCCAAAATCAGAACGATCTGCCCAAATCTCCCAAGTTTGTAGCATACTGATAAAATGAAATGTGGATTTGAGTAAAATCTTGTTTAGGTTTTATCAAAATCTAACTGAGGTTTTGCAAAACTCCAGTTGCTCTATCATAGAGATTGGCAAACACCAAACCATTTTACAGAGATCCTTTCTGCTATGAACTTAGATAGAGGAGATAAAATGGACTCTGAATCTGGACTTCCCCGGGTTGTTTTTGCAACATGAAAGCTGACCTCCTCGGCCCGTCTCCCATATAATGCAAGATAGTTCATGAAGTCCGAAGCTGTTAGTGAATAAAATAAACACCAGAATTGCTGAGTGACCTGCCAAGATAGTTTTGTGATGCTTTCAAAAAGCACTGTGTAACAAACATTTTCATTGCTAAAGAAACAGACAAAAAAATATGGACTGAAGTAATCATGAACTAGAAGTGTTCTAGATGCAGTACTTGTTCCTCAATGCCACAGAGCTATAAATCCCTAGATAGATTTATAATTAGATTAGATTACAAAACATCTGTCATAATTTAAATTTTGTTCACTAGCACTTGCAGAATGTCACCATCAATTCCTGGTGGCCTAATAAGGACAGAAAAATGATACAGCAGAGGGGAAATTGATCATTATTAATCATCTTTGGGCTTGGATTTCTTCTCAGGTGTGCTCCAGGTTACTATGGAAATCCCTTGCTGATTGGAAGCACTTGTAAAAAATGTGACTGCAGTGGAAACTCAGATCCTAACCTAATCTTCGAGGATTGTGATGAAGTGACAGGCCAGTGCCGCAACTGCTTGAGCAATACAACAGGGTTCAAGTGTGAACAATGTGCTCCTGGTTATTATGGAGATGCCAGAACAGCTAAAAACTGTACAGGTATTGTATTGTGTTAGTAATATATACTATCGTGTAGTTAAAGTATAGTATAGTACAAATATAGTGCTTCACTCTTGCCCCATTCCCCATTTCATCCACTAAAAAGATCAGCAATTTTGTAATATCACCGGTAATTAAAATGTCATTATTAGGATTCAGAGTTAAATGCCCAATGAGATTAGTGAGTGTCTAGGTAATTTACACCTGTTGACTCTTTGATTCAAGCTCTTTACACTTAGGAAGACAATTCTATATTCGTTACACTCTGATCACATTTAGAAGGTTTTCTTTGCAACCATGAAGGCTAGAAATTATTTATTAAAAAAAATTATTATTTTTTTTAATAATAGTTTAGATTTTGCAGAATCTGAATAGGCTATCTAGGCTACATGGATATATCAAGAAAAGGACTGGTGCTTGAGATCTCTGGTGTCACATATATAGAAAGACACACCCACACATCTTTCTACTGCACACATGTATCCTTGAAAATACAGATTACCACATATCAGTAAACTAAAGCTCATGTCTCACTGTAGTTTTTGGCAGTACAGTACTGTCTTAACTATAGTTATTTTGACCTGAGCAGCTAATCAAAATTCAGGGCCTTCTAGGTTGTTAAAATTGGAAATAGAAATTGACAATTGATTCTGGTATTTTCTTTGATGCAATCTTGATTATTTACAAGGAATGCACACAGTCCTCCTTCTCCCAATGCAGGAGGAAGCAAAAAAAACAAAAGAAGGGTTTCTTAGCATACATAGAATCATAGACTATCAGGGTTGGAAGGGACCTCAGGAGGTCATCTAGTCCAACCCCCTGCTCAAAGCAGGACCAATCCCCAACTAAATCATCCCAGCCAGGGCTTTGTCAAGCCTGACCTTAAAAACTTCTAAGGAAGGAGATTCCACCACCTTCCTAGGTAACGCATTCCAGTGCTTCACCACCCTCCTAGTGAAAAAGTTTTTCCTAATATCCAACCTAAACCTCCCCCACTGCAACTTGAGACCATTACTCCTTGTTCTGTCATCTGCTACCACTGAGAACAGTCTAGAGCCATCCTCTTTGGAACCCCCTTTCTGGTGGTTGAAAGCAGCTATCAAATCCCCCCTCATTCTTCTCTTCTGCAGACTAAATCCCAGTTCCCTCAGCCTCTCCTCATAAGTCATGTGTTCCAGTCCCCTAATCATTTTTGTTGCCCTCTGCTGAACACTTTCCAACTTTTTCACATCTTGTAGTGTGGGGCCCAAAACTGGACACAGTACTCCAGATGAGGCCTCACCAATGTCGAATAGAGGGGAACGATCACGTCCCTGGATCTGCTGGCAATGACCCTATTTATACAGCCCAAAATGCCATTGGCCATCCAGCTTCTTGGCCACTGTAACCCCTAAGTTCTGCAGAACTGCTGCCGAGCCATTTGGTCCCTAGTCTGTAGCGGTGCATGGGATTCTTCCTTCCTAAGTGCAGGACTCTGCACTTGTCCTTGTTCAACATCATCAGATTTCTTTTGGCCCAATCCTCCAATTTGTCTACGTCCCTCTGTATCCTATCCCTACCCTCCAGCGTATCTAGCTCTCCTCCCAGTTTAGTGTCATCTGCAAACTTGCTGAGGGTGCAATCCACACCATCCTCCAGATCATTAATGAAGATATTGAACAAAACCGGCCCCAGGACTGACCCTTGTGGCACTCCGATTGATACAGGCTGCCAGCTAGACATGGAGCCATCGATCACTACCCGTTGAGCCCAACGATCTAGCCAGCCTTCTATCCACCTTATAGTCCATTCATCCAGCCCGTACTTCTTTAACTTGCTGACAAGAATACTGTGGGAGACCGTGTCAAAAGCTTTGCTGAAGTCAAGGAATAACACGTCCACTGCTTTCCCCTCATCCTCAGAGCCAGTTATCTCGTCATAGAAGGCAATTAGATTAGTCAGGCATGACTTGCCCTTGGTGAATCTATATTGACTGTTCCTGATCACTTTCCTCTCCTCTAAGTGCTTCAGAATTGATTCCTTGAGGGCCTGCTCCATGATTTTTCCAGGGACTGAAGTAAGGCTGACTGGTCTGTAGTTTCCCGGATCCTCCTTCTTCCCTTTTTAAAAGATGGGCACTACATTAGCCTTTTTCCAGTCATCCGGGACTTCCCCCGATCACCACGAGTTTTCAAAGATAATGGCCAATGGCTCTGCAATCACATCCGCCAACTCCTTTAGCACTCTCGGATGCAGCGCATCCGGCCCCATGGACTTGTGCTCATCCAGCTTTTTTAAATAGTCCCAAACCACTTCTTTCTCCACAGAAGACTGGTCACCTCCTCCCCATGCTGTGCTACCCAGTGCAGTAGTATGGGAGCTGTCAAGGTTCCTTCCCCACTCTGAACTCTAGGGTACAGATGTGGGGACCTGCATGAAAACCTCCTAAGCTTATTTTTACCAGCTTATGTTAAAACTTCCCCAAGGTACAAACTATTTTACCTTTTGCCCTTGGACTTTATTGCTGCCACCACCAAGCGTCTAACAAATATATAACCAGGAAGAGCCTGCTTGGAAACGTCTTTTCCCCAAAATCTTCCCAAACCCTACATCCCCTTTCCTGGGGAAGGCTTAATAAAAATCCTCACCAATTTGCATAGGTGAACACAGACCCAAACCCTTGGATCTTAACAATAATGAAAAAGCAATCAGGTTCTTAAAAGAAGAATTTTAATTGAAGAAAAAAAGTAAAAGAATCACCTCTGTAAAATCAGGATGGTAAATACCTTACAGGGTAATCAGATTCAAAACATAGAGAATCCCTCTAGGCAAACCCTTAAGTTACAAAAAGACACAAAAACAGGAATATACATTCCATTCACCATAGCTTATTTTCTCAGCCATTTAAAGAAAACAGAATCTAACGCATATCTAGCTAGATTACTTACTAAGTTCTAAGACTCCATTCCTTTTCTGTTCCCGGCAAGAGCATCACACAGACAGAGAGACTCTTTGTTTCCCCACCCCCTCAGCTTTGAAAGTATCTTGTCTCCTCATTGGTCATTTTGGTCAGGTGCCAGTGAGGTTATCCTAGCTTCTTAACCCTTTACAGGTGAAAGGGTTTTTCCTCTGGCCAGGAGGGATTTTAAAGGTGTTTACCCTTCCCTTTATATTTATGACAGGAGCTGACCTTGTTTGTGAAGTCAGAGGCAAAAAAGCATTGAGTACATTAGCTTTTTCCACATCCTCTGTCACTAGGTTGCCTCCTTCATTCAGTAAGGGGCCCACACTTTCCTTGACTTTCTTCTTGTTGCTAACATTCCTGAAGAAACCCTTCTTGTTACTCTTAACATCTCTTGCTAGCTGCAACTCCAAATGTGATTTGGCCTTCGGGATTTTATTTCTGCATGCCTGAGCAATATTTTTATACTCCTCCCTGGACATCTGTCCAACTTTCCACTTCTTGCAAGCTTCTTTTTTGCGGTTAAGATCAGCAAGGATTTCACTGTTAAGCCAAGCTGGTCACCTGCCATATTTACCATTCTTTCTACACATCGGGATGGTTTGTCCCTGTAACCTCAATAAGGATTCTTTAAAATTCAGCAATCTCTCCTGGACTCCTTTCCCCGTCATGTTATTCTCCCAGGGGATCCTGCCCATCAGTTCCCTGAGGGAGTCAAAGTCTGCTTTTCTGTAGTTTGTGTAGTCCAGGGTCCGTGTTCTGCTACTCTCCTTTCTTCCTTGTTTCAGGATCCTGAACTCAACCATCTCATGGTCACTGCCTCCCAGGTTCCCATCCACTTTTGCTTCCCCTACTAATTCTTCCCTGTTTGTGAGCAGCAGGTCAAGAAGAGCTCTGCCCCTAGTTGGTTCCTCCAGCACTTGCACCAAGAAATTGTCCCCTACACTTTTGAAAAACTTCCTGGATTATCTGTGCACCACTGTATTTCTCTCCCAGCAGATATCAGGCGATCTAGTAACTTCTGTTAGTTGCCGGAAGAAAGCCTCGTCCACCTCATCCCCATAGTCCGGTGATCTATAGCAGACTCCCACCATGACATCACCCTTGTTGCTCACACTTCTAAACTTAATCCAGAGACACTCAGGTTTTTCTGGAGTTTCATACTAGAGCTCTGAGCAGTCACACTGCTCTCTTACATACAATGCAACTCCCACACCTTTTCTGCCCTGCCTGTCCTTCCTGAACAGTTTATATCCATCCATGACAGTTATCCCACCCAGTCTCTGTTATTCCAAAGACATCATAATTCCTTGACTCTGCCAGGACTTCCAGTTCTCCCTGCTTGTTTCCCAGGCTTCTTACATTTGTGTATAGGCACTTGAGATAACTCTCTGATCATCTCTCTTTCTCAGTATGAGGCAGGAGCCCTCCCCCTCACATTCTCCTGCTCATGCTTCCTCCCGGTATCCACTTCCCCATTTACCTCAGGGCTTTGGTCTCCTTCCCATGGTGAACCTAGTTTAAAGCCCTCCTCACTAGGTTAGCCAGCCTGCTTGCGAAGATGGTCTTCCCCCTCTTCGTTAGGTGGAGCCCGTCTCTGCCTAGCACTCCTCCTTCTTGGAACACCATCCCATGGTCAAAGAATCCAAAGCCTTCTCTCTGACACCACCTGCGTAGCTATTTGTTGACTTCCATGATTCGACTGTCTCTATCCGGGCCTTTTTCTTCCACAGGGAGGATGGACGAGAACACCACTTGCGCCTCAAACTCCTTTATCCTTCTTCCCAGAGCCACGTAATCTGCAGTGATCCACTCAAGGTCATTCTTGGCAGTTTCATTGGTGCCCATGTGGAGAAGCAGGAAGGGGTAGCGATCCGAGGGCTTGATGAGTCTCAGCAGTCTCTCCATCACATCGTGAATCCTAGCTCCTGGCAAGCAGCACACTTCTCGTTTTTCCTGGTCGGGGCGGCAGATAGATGACTCAGTCCCCCTGAGGAGGGAGTCCCCGACCACCACCACCTGCCTCCTTCCCTTGGGAGCGGTGGTCGTGGAACCCCCATCCCTAGGACAGTGCATCTCATGCCTTCCAGTTGGCGGAGTCTCCTTCTGTTCACTTCCCTCAGACGTATCATCTAGTCCACTCTCTGCATTAGTACCTGTGGAGAGAACATGAAAATGGTTGCTTACCTGTGTCTGCATTACTGGTACATGGACGCTCCCCTTTCTTCTTCTGGAGGTCACATGCTGCCAAATTTCTTCACTGTCCTTCTGTCCCCGCTGCACAGCCTGCTCTGAATCTTCAGAACGTTGTGTCCATAGAAGCATATCCTGACGTCTGTCCAGGAAATCTTCAGTTTCTCTTATGCAAAGCAGGGTCGATACTTGTTTCTCCAGACCTTGAACCTTCTCTTCCAATATGGAGACCAGCTTGCACTTTGTACAGACAAAGTCAATTCTGTCCTGTGGAAAAAAGACAAACATGGCACATCCTGTGCAGGTCACAACAGCTGAATGCTCACCATCCATATTACCTTCCTTCTACGAGCTTCCTCAGGAGTTGTAGTAACTACTCAGAGAAGCCGGCAAGATGTAAGCCTCAGTGCGCTCTCCCCCAGTGAACTCCCAGGCAAACTCCCTCTGTTAGCCTCTCTGCTGTTTGCCGCTCAGCTGATTTGCAGCTGACTGGCTTTTTATAACAGTCAGGCCCATTCAAGGCTCACCTGGAACAAAGCACTCCCAATTCACACTTTTCAAACAATCAAGCACACGGTCAAACTGACAAGCTAGTTTGTCAAACAGGGTCACGCTGACTCAGAATTTCTCTCCATGCTTCTCCAAGGTCACACCATGATTACAGGCTGCAGTTTAGCTTTCTTGTTATGCCTCTGAGTCTCTCTCAGCTTCTTGTCTGTGCCCTGCTTGTCTTGTCCCCACCCATCCACCCACGCACCCAGTCAGAAACTACCCAGAGGAACCCTCTTCACACTTGGAACTAGCTTCTGACTAGACTCCACGGGCTCCTTATTTAGATGTCACCCCTTAACTGTCTTTTACAGCTATCTTAATTGAAGGGTGCATTCACATCCATCAACAAGATTTAAACTCAACCAACACCAACCAAAACTTAACCCAATTCACAACAGTATAAACTCATTGCTGCTAAATACATTTCATTTATACTAGACAAGTAACTAAGTATGTATGCAATGTACCATTTGTTGTGCACCACACAAAACTCCCAAGTCCAATATTGACCTTACATTTCTTCTCTGCTTGGCAGAGGCTGGGAGTCTCATGGAGTCTCAGTCCATTGGAAAGTGGCCAACTAGTTACTACACTAATTCTGAACAATGTCTGTAATACCAGCCAGTGTGAGAAGCAATACAGACAGCAGTCTTGGAATAGGCTATGTTATGCAGCTAGTTATGCACATGGCTAGTTGATGTAAATACCATGTTGTTCTTACTTTTACTTTCATCTTCCCTTTTCCATGTCTTCCTATTGTTAGTTAAATTCACCTGTTGTGTCTTATTTAAAATTAGCTTGTAAATCATGCCTTTGTATATGTCTATCCTGCACCCTGCACAATGGGACCACATAAAACTGATGCCATAGTAATTAAAGATCCAGTAGCAGTTTCTGTGAGAATAGGATTCTTCTTAGTGGCCTGGCTACATTCCAACTCAGTCTACCTAGATTTCCCCGACTGATAATTTATTCGTCACTTTCTACTCTAAACACTATTGTGTAACCTTGTTGGTTCGAGAGAAGCTACAGTGTTTCCATACTTCAGATGAATGCAGTTTCAGAGGTAGGTAAAATGATTAGCACTGGCCACAAGAGGATGGTGTTTTGTTGGGAAAAATTGTCCCGAATTTGAATGCTAAGTTAAAAAAAAATTAAAATTTTGTGGGAGGAAAAATTCTGAAAAATCCATTTCAAGAAAACCAAAATGGAATTTTGCAACTAGCTCCCAACTAGCTCCTTGGGCAGTTGCCTCCTGGGGTTGTCCATTCCCCCCTTCTCCAAGCAGCAGCCTTCCCATGCTGCCCAGGGAGCTGGGAGAGCTAAGGGCTGGCAGGAAACCAAGCAAGCAGGCAGGCCTGGTTTCCATCCAAAATTCTGATGGAATTAACACATTCCTGAAGAACATTTCGGCTGTATAAAATCAGTGTTTTCCAACAGAAAAGTGTTCCACTGGAAAAATTTTGATCAGCTCTAAAAATGATCACTATGCATGGAGGGTAAAATTCATCCCTCTGTCAAAAGGTCACAACATTTAAACATTTAAATTGTTAAAATAGGGCTTAAATGCAATTTCAATGATGCACAGACCTTGTGCTAGCTTTCTGCACATAAATGATTTAAATGCAGAGTCTGTCCACTGTAAATCAGTTCGGCTTTCCATCAATGGTTCACCCTGCAAGAACAGCTTTTCTTGCAGTATTTCAGTCCTCATGAAAACCAGGAAACAAATTAAGAATGGTGCATCATTTTTCTCCAAATCTCAAGAAAAATTTGGACTTGAACAAAGTTTGGGTCATGTCTTATTTGATCTGAATCTGTTTATTTATTCTTAGTTACAAAAGTTCATTTTACAGCTGACTCTTGAATAAATCCTGATTTTGGAATGTTCATTTTGGAGAGATTCAAAGCTCTAATTTTATCTTAACTGCTGCTAAAAATTGTAACGTGGCATATTTCACTAACAGGAGTATACTGCCTGAACAGAAACACTGTAGAAACATTTAGACAAGCTAGATCCACTATGACCCCCAGATCCCTTTCTGCAGTACTCCTTCCTAGGCAGTCATTTCCCATTTTGTATGTGTGCAACTGATTGTTCCTTCCTAAGTGGAGTACTTTGCATTTGTCCGTATTGAATTTCATCCTATTTACTTCAGACCATTTCTCCAGTTTGTCCAGATCATTTTGAATTTTAATCCTAACCTCCAAAGCACTTGCAACCCCTCCCAGCTTGGTATCGTCCACAAACTCTGTAAGTGTGCTCTCTATGCTATTAACTAAATCTTTGATGAAGATATTGAACAGAACCAGATCCAGAACTGATTCCTGCGGGACCCCACTCATTATGCTCTTCCAACATGACTGTGAACCACTGATAACTAATCTCTGGGAATGATTTTCCAACCAGTTATGCAGCTATCTTATAATAGCTCCATCTAGGTTGTATTTCCAGTTTGTTTATGAGAAGGTAATGCGAGACAGCATCAAAAGCCTTACTAAAGTCAAGATATACCATATCTGCCACTTCCCCCCATCCACAAGGCTTGTTACCCTTTCAAAGAAAGCTATCAGGTTGGATTGACACAATTTGTTCTTGACAAATCCATGCTGACTGTTACTTTTCACTTTATCATCTTCTAGATGTTTGCAAATTGATTGCTTAATTATTTGCTCCATTATCTTTCAGGTACAGAAGTTAATCTGACTGGTCTGTAATTCCACAGGTTGTCCTTATTTCCCTTTTTATAGATGGGCACTATATTTGCCCTTTTCCAGTCTTCTGGAATGTCTCCCATCTTCCATGACTTTTCAAAAGATAATTGCTAATGGCTCAGATATCTCCTCAGTCAGCTCCTTGAGTATTCTAGGATGCATTTCATCAGGCCCTGGTGATTTAAAGATATCTAACTGGTCTAAGTAATTTTTGACTTGTTCTTTCCCTATTTTAGACTCTGATCCTCATTTTCACTGGCATTCACTATTTTAGACATCCAATTGCCACCAACCTTCTGGATGAAAACCGAAACAAATAAGTCATTAAGCACCTCTGCCATTTACACATTTTCTGTTATTGTCTTTCCCCCCTACTCAGTCCTTGGTCTTCCTCTTGCTTCTAATGTATTTGTAGAATGTTTTCTTGTTCCTTTTATGTCTCTAGCTAGTTTGATCTCGTTTTGTGCCTTGGCTTTTCTAATTTTGTCCCTGCATACTTGTGTTATTTGTTTATATTCATCCTTTGTAATTTGACCGAGTTTCCACTTTTTGTAGGACTCTTTTTTGAGTTTTAGATCATTGAAGATCTTCTGGTTAAGCCAGTGTGGTCTCTTTCCATGCTTCCTATCTTTCCTACGCAGTAGGATAATTTGATCTTGTGCCCTTAATAATGTCTCTGAAAAACTGCCAACTGTCTTCAATTGTTTTTCCCCTTAGACTTGCTTCCCATGGGATTTTATCTACCAACTTCCTGAGTTTGCTAAAGTCTACCTTCTTGAAATCCACTGTCTTTATTGGGCTATTCTCCCTCCTACCATCCCTTAGACTCATGAACCCTACCATTTCAAGATCACTTTCACACAAGTTGCCTTCCACTTTCAAATTCTCAACCAGTTCTTCCCAATTTGTCAAAATTAAATCTAGAAGAGCCTCGCCCCAGCTTTCTTCACCTTCTGAAATAAAAAATTGTCTCCAATACATTCCAAGAACTTGTTGGATAGTCTGTGCCCTGTTGTGTTATCTTCCCAACAGATGTCTGGCTAGTTGAAGTCCCCCATCACCACCAAGTCCTGTGCTTTGGATGATTTTGTTAGTTATTTTAAAAAAGCCTCATCCACATAATGTTTACGGCTAATCATATACTACAAATTTTTCCCAAAACTTCTTGAACAGTCACAGTAGGATGTAAATATGAGGACTATTTAAATCACAGAAAGCCATGTATGGGCTACAGTGAAATAGAAGTAGAACTAGGTCCTCACAGGATCCTAGAGCCTGGAACGCAAGCTGAAATGTCTACTCCACAATTAAACAGCCTCTTAGCCCGAGCCCCACAAACCCAAGTCAGCAGGCATGGGCCAGCTATGGGTTTTTAATTGCAGTGTAGACATACCCTGAGCACTATTGTAATACAAACAGTAATTTAGTAAGTGTAGGAGTAGGGGGTGGCACACTTTCAAAATGATTCTAAAAATCTCCTTTTTTCCACAGAGTGTAATTGCAGAGGAGGACCCTGTGACAGTCGAACTGGAGAATGTCTAGCAGAGGGCCCTACAGGCACGGATTGCCCAACAATCAGTAAGAATAACAGCGAGGCATCCAATAAAAACAATGGAATAATCTTACCGTATTTAGTAGCCTGCAAATACATATTAAGGTTTGATCCTGCAAAATGCTGAGCACTCTGGCCAGGATCCAACAAAATACTTAAGCCTGTACTTAGCTTTAAGTGTGTGTGGTCCAGTGCTTAAAGTTAAACACAGGCTTAATTGTTTTGCTGGACTGGGGGAGATTGGTCAGCACCTTACAAGCCCTTAGAGAGAGACCCTGAAGTACTATAAATGACTCAAAAGGCTGATTCTGTGAGCCCTCAGGCACAATGTCTTCTACTCAGGGCAGTACCTAAAGATAAGTTTGCTGGCCCAATTCCTCAGAGGGAGTTAGGTACTTAACTTTCTTTGAAATCAATGGGAGTTAAGTGCCTAAATACTTTTGAGCATATGGGCCTCTGGCCCTAAAAGTTATCATCTTAAAACACAGGAAATGCAAAACTTTTGGTTCCAGCAGCAATATTTCTTCAGCTGCCTTGAACATCAGTTCCTATGTATGTCAGTATATAATGGTCTCCCTTGCAAAATCAGTATTCAGCAAGAAGTACTACAACTAAGTTTCTGAGATATTGCAGATATCTCCTATTCAAAATGCGGGTGGGACACTCTGGTGTCTCCAGTACCACAGTGTTGTCACTGTGCTTAAATGCTGACCTTGTTAATGGCAGTATAACCTTTTTTTGTTGTATACAGAATGTGCAACACAGCCAAGAAAAAGTTGTCTTTGGAGCCTTTGTTTTATGTTTCCTAGCTTTGTGATTTTTAACAATGTAACACCAATGTTTAATTCATCAAAGGTTCTTGGCATTTAGTAATGGTATACGTTTAATTAGAAAGCTTATAGTATTGCTTAGAACCAGCATTCTGCATGGCCATGGGTAGCCCTCTTGTTAACCATAATTTGGATTTACTAGTTCTCTGCCTTTAAGAATTGACTTCCTAACTGAACTGTCAATCGAGTTCAGCTTCTGCAGATCACTGCAGTCACTGAACAAAGAATATATTTCACTATAACTGCAAGTATTAATAAATGCGTGTTTCTGTGTTATAACAGTTGGGTGAACTCAGTTTTTGGCCCTGATTTCTTGTTCTGTGGGCCATAAGCATGCTGAGTCCCTACCGCATAGCCAGGAAATGCCTCTTATTACCCCTCCCACTGGTTACCAAGCAGCCTTGACAGGCTCCCAAACTAGTTCCATCTGGCTGTCCTCAGCTGGAAGTGTGATGGTTAAACTGTGGGACCTTGAAAGTGGGTGGATTAAAATGAAGAAAAATGGGTTTCCTAAGGGCTCCATTAACAACTAAGAGGCGAATCCCCCATGGTGCAAAGGGCACAAAGTAAACTTTAAGAAGAAGAATGTTTTCCATTTAACTGAAACTGAAGTTAAAAGAAAAATTACCATATCTTATTTTATTGTCAGGTTGTGATAAGTGCATTTGGGATTTGACTGATGACATCCGATTAGCAATTCTCTCTATTGATGAAAGCAAATCAATTTTGCTGAGCATTTCCAGTGGTGTTGCTGCTCAAAGACACTTGAATGAACTCAACTCCACTGTTTCCTTCCTCAAGGTACAGATTATCCTATTTGGATGGGCTTCATTTTTTAGTTTAGTATTAACCTAAAAATTACTGCTCCATCCATAAGAATTTCAAACCCTATTCAGCATAGCTGAATTCCTGTGCTGCCTATACCATATTCATTACAGAGAAATTTGTTTTCAGCTACACTGAATTAACACTATTTTTTAAAAAATGTCTTTTCATACAGATGAAACTGTCAGAAAAAGAAAATCATTCTGTACTTAGGAAGATCCACATCGATTATTCTGAGACTGAAATAGCCAATCTCCTCTTAGAGATAGAGGCACTTGAAGAACAGGTTTGTCTGCAGTTCCCATTATGAACTCCTTGATGAAGTAGGTGAACCAATGTGAGCCTACGATTTGTCCCATTATGGCAAAAGGGTTTCAAAAAAGGACCCTTAAAGGGCCTTAGTAGATTATTTTATTTTTGAAACAAAGAAGGATGCTTCTAGGAATTGGAAATGGAAGTGACCTCTCCAGTCTGTCTTCCTGAAAACGCAGGATATAGGGCCTGATATGAAGCCCATTGAAGTTAATAGGCGTCATTCTACTGGCTTCAGAAAACTTTTGATCTGACTCATTGTCCTCCACATATTGCCCATAGTCCCTCACAGAGGCCACATTTACTAAACTGGCACCACTTTTGACCTAAGGTAGACATGCTGAACTTCCATTTCAAATTCTGTTTTATAATTGAGCAAAGTAATCAAGATTAAAGTAATTCCAGTGTACTTTCTGAATGTTTGAACTGTATATATCTTACATAGATGCTCTCATAAAATTTAAATTAGCACTGATTAGATACTTCAAAGCATGTTTCAAAACTGCCAGTTAAAAAAGACTTCTCAGGTACCTGCTGAGAAAGGCACCTGATCAACACTCAAGATATATTTTGACACAATTATAATCATACATATTTTATCTGTGTTCAATTGCAAAACCATAAAATTAGTGTTACATTCCCTCACGTCAAGGGGCACACTTTCCGCAGCCAAACAGAGCGCTAACATGAAATCTCCTAAGAGAACAGCTGGGGCTCAAAATACTTTCTCTTTTTTAAAAATAGTCATTAACAGACATCCTTCATAATTTGAGTGATATCAAGTCAGCGATCACCATATTTTCATGAGAGCCAAATACAATTCGAGTTTATGGCACAGTTCCAGAGTCTGTGCTTCACTTCTTAATTCTTCTGTCGGGCAAGTAAAATATTACACTTAGACTAAAACTCAAGCACAGAAGTAAGCAGAGAACAACACAGAGGCAGGAAGAAAGAGAGGCAGTAAGGAGGTGGGAGATCAGTACTTACTTAATGGAAGGACCATGCAGGATTAAATTTACTGTTATTTGTGTTCCTCTGCACTTTGCAAAAGGACCAGCTGATTCAACCAACTCACCTTCACCAAGTACTGTGAAATCACTCAGGGAGTCTAAATATCCCCCTCTGTGGTTTGAAAGTAGCATGATTGAGGCTTTAGGTTTTGTTGGCATCTCTACTGTATATGGATAATAGGATTTCCTATCATCTTCACTGGCACTGGGATTTGTTTTGAGGTCGCTGGATTTCAGCATCCCTGAGTCTTTAAATGATTTAATTTACTTGTGGGCTTTCTCCATTGGGGCCTCTCTTTTGTGAGGAGTGGCCTACATCAGAACTTGTGATTGCTCATGAAGGGGGAAGATCAAGTTCCTGGACTCTCACAGTAGAGATAGCAGCATAGTAATTCCTCCATATACATCACTTTTCTGCTCTTTTCAAAGCACTAAAAGGGAAATCAGGGTAGGAGCCTTTGTTAGTTTTAGTGGGTTTTGCAAGTGTGTACTGTGTCTTCCATTCAAAGTTTTGCAAGTGTACTTCATGATGTCTAAGTGATGGCTGGGTTTCTGGTTTAAACCTTCCAAACAGAACAGAACCACAAAATGTATGTGAGGTTTTATTACAATAAATGTGATTTATAGTGACCTAATGTGATGCAATTCTGGTTAAGTAGCTTAAAGGCTCTGTCCTGTAGAATTTGGCTAGGATTTGGAGAATATGGACACCTACCTCCTGTAGGTTTCTTTGGAAATCCTACCCAAAGTCTGCATGAAGTCGATGGGATTAGTGGGTTCAGCAACAGCATCCTTAGTTTACACTGTAATATTGATTGATCTTAGAGGAAATGCTGCTTCCCTTCTGAAAGAGATCAGTGATATTCTCATTCTGATTGCAGTCTCAGCTTGTACCACTGTAATTCTTAGTGTATGCAAATATAAAACCATAACTGGATAAGAAGAATTTGGGGGTTATTAAAGAAGGAAAAATATTTAAATGCAAATGCTTATGTATAAACATGAATAGCTATTGCCTAAAAATAAACAACAATTAACAGCCAAAAAAAAAAAACCACCAGAAACCCTGAAGATAATAAATCTGTATAGTGACCCATATAGTGTTCTTCCTTCAAAGGCAAAGTAAATAATATGTAAAAAAATAAAACTCTTACTATGAACCCAACTATTTATTTCATTCAGGTAAAAATACATTCCTGTTCTATTTCCCAGGATTGCTCCTGGTTCTGCTCCCACTGAAGCCAGGCTCCATCCTATTGTCTAAACTGACCCATTTTTTCTTTCCAAGCTTATTTTCAGCCTTCTATCTGGTTTAAAGCGCCACCTGGTGCTCTCGCAAGTGAAAACATCTATTTGAAAGATAATGTGGTTATGTTAGTACTAGCCACAGCAGATCAAACAAAGCAGCTAGAGTTACGGAATATGGTAATAACAATTATTAATAACTACAGGACAGAGAAATGAAAGTTGTTTTTTCAACCAAATGCATCATTTTTCCAGGAAAACTGATTTACCAGGAGCTACAGGTCTTCAAAAATATTGGAAGGGGGATTCAAAGTCCAAAGCTGAACCCAGATCCTAATTTTCCTGTGAGAATTAACTCTATTACAAGCCAAAACATACCTCTGAATCCAAGCACTTTGATACCATCGATCATGAGATGTTGATTGGCACACAAGACCTAACAGCAGTGGACAACCTAGCAATAGGCTTAATTCTTTTATTCTCCATCCTGAGACCTCCCTAAGGAAATTAAATCTAAGGACAACTGAAGTCAATAAGTTTCTTAGGAACAATGATGAGTATGCAACAGTAAATCTTAATATCCCCTCTTCCCTCAATCTTAAACCAATGTTTCTCTGTAAAGCCAGTTTTGGGGACTCCAAGAAGTTGTGATGGTGGCAGGAGAGTATTATTTAGAGGGCAGTCTCAAATGTAATAGAAGACTGTGGCTCTGCTTCTGCCTGAGCTTATTGGCTACCCACCGGCTGCCTGAGTTTTAGAGGAAGGGAATCATAGAATCATATGTGGCACAGGAGCCAGCAAACAGAGCTGTAAACAGGAGAGTTTGAGTGGGAATTTGTAAGGGGAGTTTGGGGGGAAGAATAAGAGCCAGGCAAAGGAACAGACAGGCTAGTGAAGGGAGCGTGTGGTGTTCTGTGACTGTTTTGGTGCTCGTTGGGGGTTTGTTTTGCTGTGGGTGGTGGTGTTTTGGTTTGGTTTGTGTTTCCCAGACTAACATGACTTAGGTGGGAAGGCAATGACAGACACAGAGGCAGCAGCAGTAGTGAACCAAGTAGTGGAAGACACAGTGAAGATGACTGGATGTGGAAGCTGTAGCATGTACATGATCCTGGAGGGGGTACCTGAAAAGAATTTTGTCGCGTGAAGTGCCACCTGATAGAGCTGATGGAAAAGAAAATCTGAGGATTGGAATGCAGGTGGAGACTCTGGATGAGTTTGCAGGGAGTTTGAGTGGATGATGGAGCAAAGACATGAGGCGGCTGAAGGGAAAAGCTCAGACTTGCAGATGGAAGCATGACCAAAGAACTCTGAGGGGATACTGCTGGGTGAGGAAAGTGGACAGTGGAAGCATGTGACTAAGAGAGCCAGGCAGAGGAAAAGACAGGCCACTGAAGGAGAAATAGAGCTCAGGAACAGGTTTGCGGAGTTGGAAAATGAAGAAGGGGCACAGCAGGTGGTCACTGAAGGTTAGAGGGCAAGGAAGAAGAGAAGAACAGGTAGTCCTATAGGAAGAGGGCAAGAGTCAATGGAGATAACACCAGATATGAGCCCCAGGAGGATACAGGATGGGTTGCAGAGGATTGCAAGGGACAATAGGAATTGAGAGGACTTGCAGCCAGATGGAACAGGGGATAGACTGGAGAATCACACCATCACCAGGAAAAGGCAGGTGACTGGGAACTCCTTACTGAGAAGAATAGACAGGCCTGTAACAAGAGCTGATCCAGAAAACAGAAGGGTGTGCTGTCTGCCGGGTGCTAAGATACGGAACGTGGATCTGAGGCTGAAGAGGATCCTGAGGGAGCAGGAAAGGAATCCACTGATTATCCTTCATGTGGGAACAAATGATACAGCTAGATTCGCACTGGAATGTATCAAGGGAGACTATGCCAGGCTGGAGAAGATGCTTAAGGAAATCGAGGCTCAGGTGATCTTCAGTGGGATTCTGCCTGTTCCTAGAGAAGGGAAACAAAGGTCTGACAACATTATGATGCTCAACAGATGGCTCAGGCAGTGGTGCTATAAGGAGGGCTTTGGGCTGTATGGCCACTAGGACGCATTCATGGACAGAGGACTGTTCTCCTGGGATGGACTTCACTTGAGTAAGGAAGGAAATAGACTTCTAGGATGGAGGATGGCACAACTGATCAAGAGAGCTTTAAACTAGGAATTTGGGGAAGATGGTTGGGAGATGTCCAGGTAATCTCCACACCAGATTTTCATTTTGAGAGGGAAGAAAATGAAGTAAGAAAGGATACAGCTGTGGGTAGGAGAATGGACATAAGGTGGAAGGGCAGTGTACATACCAATCTAATAGGTAATATTGGCAGTAGAATGTCTGTGCCCAATCGGGTAAAGAATGTGAGTGAAGCCAAACAGCAAAAATTAAGATGTTTGTACACTAATGTGAGGAGCCTAGGTAACAAAATGGAGGAACTAGAGCTACTGGTGCAGAAAGTGAAACCAGATATTATAGGGATAACAGAAACATGGTGGAATAGTAGTCATGGTTGAAGTACGGGAATTGAAGGGTATGTGCTGTTTAGGAAAGACAGAAATAAAGGCAAAGGTGGTGGAGTAGCATTGTATATCAATGATGAGGTAGACTGTAAAGAAATAAGAAGTGATGGAATGGATAAGACAGAGTCTGTCTGGGCAAAAATTACACTGGGGAAGAAATAATAATAATAGTAAGTAATAATAATAGGGCTCAGATTTTCCTGGATATGATAGCTGATGGATTCCTTCACCAAGTAGTTGCTAAGCCGACAAGAGAGGATGCCATTTTAGATTTGGTTTTGGTGAGCAGTCAGGAGGACCTCGTAGAAGAAATGGTTGTAGGGGACAACCTTGATTTGAGTGATCATGAGCTAATTCAGTTCAAACTAAATGGAAGGATAAACAAAAATAGATCTGTGACTAGGGTTTTTGATTTCAAAAAGGCTAATTTTAAAAAATTAAGGAAATTTGTTAGGGAAGTGGATTGGACTGAAAAACTTGTGGATCTAAATGCGGAGGAGGCCTGGAATTAGAATCATAGAATCATAGAATATCAGGATTGGAAGGGACCTCAGGAGGTCATCTAGTCCAACCCCCTGCTCAAAAGCAGGACCCATACCCTATTAAATCATCCCAGCCAGGGCTTTGTCAAGCCTGACCTTAAAAACTTCTAAGGAAGGAGATTCCACCACCTCCCTAGGCAACGCATTCCAGTGTTTCACCACCCTCCTAGTGAAAAAGTTTTTCCTAATATCCAACCTAAACCTCCCCCACTGCAACTTGAGACCATTACTCCTTGTCCTGTCCTCTTCCACCACTGAGAATAGTCTAGAACCATCCTCTCTGGAACTACCTCTCAGGTAGTTGAAAGCAGCTATCAAATCCCCCCTCATTCTTCTTGTCCACATCCTTCTTGTAGTGTGGGGCCCAAAACTGGACAGAGTACTCCAGATGAGGCCTCACCAATGTCGAATAGAGGGGGACGATCACGTCCCTCGATCTGCTCGCTATGCCCCTACTTATACATCCCAAAATGCCATTGGCCTTCTTGGCAACAAGGGCACACTGCTGGCTCATATCCAGCTTCTCGTCCACTGTCACCCCTAGGTCCTTTTCTGCAGAACAGAATTACTTCAAGTCAAAGTTGCAGAAACTATCAGAAGCCTGCATCCCAAGAAAGGGGGAAAAATTCATAGGCAGGAGTTGTAGACCAAGCTGGATGAGCAAGCATCTCAGAGAGGTGATTAAGAAAAAGCAGAAAGCCTACAAGGAGTGGAAGATGGGAGGGATCAGCAAGGAAAGCTACCTTTCTGAGGTCAGAACATGTAGGGATAAAGTGAGAAAGGCCAAAAGCCATGTAGAGTTGGACCTTGCAAAGGGAATTAAAAGCAATAGTAAAAGGTTCTATAGCCATATAAATAAGAAGAAAATAAAGAAAGAAGAAATGGGACCGCTTAACACTGAGAATGGAGTGGAGGTTAAGGATAATCTAGGCATGGCCCAATATCTAAACAAATACTTTGCCTCAGTCTTTAATGAGGTTAATGAGGAGCTTAGGGATAATGGTAGGATGACAAATGGGAATGAGGATATGGAGGTAGATATTACCATATCCGAGGTAGAAGCCAAACTTGAACAGCTTAATGGGACTAAATCAGGGGGCCCGGATAATCTTCATCCAAGAATATTAAAGGAATTGGCACACGAAATTGCAAGCCCATTTGGAAGAATTTTTAATCAATCTGTAAACTCAGGGGTTGTACCGTATGACTGGAGAATTGCTAACATAGTTCCTATTTTTAAGAAAGGTAAAAAAAGCCATCCGGGTAACTACAGGCCTGTCAGTTTGACATCTGTAGTATGCAAGGTCTTGGAAAAAAATTTGAAGGAAAAAGTAGTTAAGGACATTGAGGTCAATGGTAATTGGGACAAAATACCACATGGTTTTACAAAAGGTAGATCCTGTCAAACCAACCTGATCTCCTTCTTTGAGAAGGTAACAGATTTTTTAGACAAAGGGAACACGGTGGATCTAATTTACCTCGATTTCAGTAAGGTGTTTGATACAGTTCCACATGGAGAATTATTAGTTACATTGGAAAAGATGGGGATCAATATGAAAAGTGAAAGGTGGATAAGGAACTGGTTAAAGGGGAGACTACAGTGGGTCACACTGAAAGGTGAACTGTCAGGCTGGAAGGAGGTTACTGGTGGAGTTCCTCAAGGATCGGTTTGGGGACCAATCTTATTTAATCTTTTTATTACTGACCTTGGCATAAAAAGCGGGAATGTGCTGATACAGTTTGCGGATGATACAAAGCTGGGAGGTATTGCCAATACAGAGAAGGGCCGGGAAATCACACAGGAGGATCTGGATGACCTTGTGTCAAGGTTCCTCCCCCACTCTGAACTCTAGGGTACAGATGTGGGGACCTGCATGAAAAACCTCCTAAGCTTATCTTTACCAGCTTAGGTCAAAACTTCCCCAAGGTACAAAATATTCCACCCGTTGTCCTTGGACTGGCCGCTACCACCACCAAACTAATACTGGTTACTGGGGAAGAGCTGTTTGGATGCGTCCTTCCCCCCAAAATACTTCCCAAAACCTTGCACCCCACTTCCTGGACAAGGTTTGGTAAAAAGCCTCACCAATTTGCCTAGGTGACTACAGACCCAGACCCTTGGATCTTAAGAACAATGAACAATCCTCCCAACACTTGCACCCCCCCTTTCCTGGGAAATGTTGGATAAAAAGCCTCACCAATTTGCATAGGTGACCACAGACCCAAATCCTTGGATCTGAGAACAATGAAAAAGCATTCAGTTTTTTACAAGAAGACTTTTAATAAAAAATAGAAGTAAATAGAAATAAAGAAATCCCCCCTGTAAAATCAGGATGGTAGATATCTTACAGGGTAATTAGATTCAAAAACATAGAGAACCCCTCTAGGCAAAACCTTAAGTTACAAAAAAGATACACAGACAGAAATAGTTATTCTATTCAGCACAATTCTTTTCTCAGCCATTTAAAGAAATCATAATCTAACACATACCTAGCTAGATTACTTACTAAAAGTTCTAAGACTCCATTCCTGGTCTATCCCCGGCAAAGACCCAGCATACAGACAGACACAGACCCTTTGTTTCTCTCCCTCCTCCCAGCTTTTGAAAGTATCTTGTCTCCTCATTGGTCATTTTGGTCAGGTGCCAGCGAGGTTACCTTTAGCTTCTTAACCCTTTACAGGTGAGAGGAGCTTTCCCCTGGCCAGGAGGGATTTCAAAGGGGTTTACCCTTCCCTTTATATTTATGACACCTTGTAAACTGGAGTAATAGTAATAGGATGAAATTTAATAGTGAAAAGTACAAGATCATGTAGGGATTAATAACAAGAATTTCTGTTATAAACTGGGGATGCATCACTTGGAAGTAACAGAGGAAGAGAAGGACCTCAGAGTATTGGTTGACCACAGGATGACTATGAGCCGTCAGTGTGATATGGCCATGAAAAATGCTAATGCAGTCCTGGGATGCATCAGGCGAGGTATTTCCAGTAGAGATAAGGAGGTGTTAGTATGTACTGGGGAGACTTTGGCAAACCAGTAAAGTGCCTGAAACCACTCTGGCTTATTGCTAAAAGCAGCCAAGTCAGCAGGCTGTAAATTGGCCATTCAGCAGGCTTAGCTTAACCAAGGCAGGAGGGAAGAGGGGGGTCGGGTGCCACAGAGAGGGCAGCTTGACCCCGTGTCCTTCCTGATAAGAATTGTGTTGAAGTTGCTGATACATACATCTTAGAAGAGCAGGATGTGCCCCAGGAATGTCTATTGAGGCCTCAAGCCTGCAAACTCTGGAAAAACCCACACCTGGTTAATCGATAATCAGAAGGAACCTCTCATTTGACCATTGAAACTGCTTACTTAACAAGTTTGCTTTAAGGGACATGTCATTCTATTACTAATGTATAAATAAGGGGGGAAAGTTTGAGGTAGGGGGACTCTTCAGGACTGGACTCTCTCTCTCTGGATGCATCTTGTGTTTCCCAGCGGAATACGGGCTACCGTTGTGCCACTCGAGAGCCACACTCAGCTTTGGTAATTATCAAGGGTTGGGGGTGTTTTACTAACCTCTTGCAGACGTGTGTATAAGTGCTTGAGACAAAGTAAAGTTTAGCTTTAAGTGAAAGCACTCTTGTGTTGTCCTGTTTGTGCCAGCCATCGATCGGTCGGACGGCCATGTCTCCCCTGATTTATTTCCTGACACCACCTCGCACAGAGTAAAAGTTACCAAGAGCTTTGGGTTGAAAGAACCCCAGGGAACAAGTACAGTTATACAAGGCACTGGTGAGACCTCATCTGGAATATTGTGTACATCGTCTCCCATGTTTAAGAAGGATTAATTCAAACTGGAACAGGTACAGAGAAGGGCTACTAAGATGATGAGAGGAATGGAAAACCTGTCTTATGAAAGGAGACTCAAAGAGCTTGGCCTGTTTAGCCTAACCAAAAGAAGGCTGAGAGGAGATATGATTGCTATCTATAAATATATCAGAGGGATAAATACCACGGAGGGAGAAGAATTATTTAAGCTCAGTACCAATGTGGACACAAGTACAAATGGATATAAACTGGCCATCAGGAAGTTTAGACTTGAAATTACATGAAGGTTTCTAACCATCAGAGGAGTGAAGTTCTGGAATATTGCTCAGGCATGCAGGAGTGAAATCAGGATGGCCAAATCACACCTGGAGTTGCAGCGAGCAAGAGATGTTAAAAGTAACAAGAAGGGTTTCTTCAGGTATGCAACTTGAGACCATTGCTCCTTGTTCTGTCATCTGCTACCACTGAGAACAGCCTAGCTCCATCCTCTTTGGAACCTCCCTTCAGGTAGTTGAAGGCTGCTATCAAATCCCCCCTCACTCTTCTCTTCTGCCGACTAAATAAGACCAGTTCCCTCAGCCTCTCCTCAAAAGTCATGTGCCCTAGCCCCCTAATCATTTTTGTCGCCCTCCAGTGGACTCTCTCCAATTTGTCTTCATCCTTTCTGTGGTGGGGGGCCCAGAACTGGACGCAATACTCCAGATGTGGCCTCACCAGTGCCGAATAGAGGAGAATAATCATTTCCCTTGATCTGCTGGCAGTGCTCCTACTAATGCAGCCCAATATGCTGTTAGCCTTCTTGGCAACAAGAGCACACTATTGACTCATATCCAACTTCTCATCCACTGGAGGAGAGGCTGAGAGGGTTGGGAGTCCTCCCCCAAACAAAATCTCTCTTTAGGAGAGACAGATTCCCAAAACTGGCCTTGAATCTCACATTAGTCTTTTGTCTATACACCTACGTTATTTGGGAAACAAACATCTGACAAAATCAGGCAGTGTTGGTGGGTGCGTAGGAACAAGCAGCTTGAGACTCAGCAGAATGTTTTATGGGAGTCTTACAAATGTACATAATTTATGGCAATTTGATTGCACCAGATGATGGAGAAATATGGGCTAGATATTAATCTCCTATTCTGCAATTCTCAAAATACCAATAAAGGCAGCCCTTCATGTCAAGCACCTTTTAAAATATCATTTTATATGCTGAATGGACCTACACAACACTTTCATCGGGAAGAGGCAAAAAAGATGTTTGTACTGCACACCCGCACACATGCATGTGGATTTAAAAAAATTACTAATCTTGTGCTCGCATGGTTTATTCATAGGGAAATCAAGCATCAAGCAAAGGCCTACTGGTACAGAAGGAAACCATGGCGACCATTAATCACGCTACTCAACTTGTGCAGCAACTCGGCAATATGAGGGACAATATCCAAGGTAAATAGAATTTTTCTGGTTCAGCTTAGTGTCAAGAATATATCAATAAAATCTCCACTGAAGAAATGTCATAGCACCAGGAGTATGGTTATAAAACCATCAGACATCAGGTTTTAACAGAATATAATGCCAGGATGAAAATTTGTCTCTCTCAACAAGCTATTGTGGCCAGTGTGTCAGGTATCCTCCATTATAGAATGCTGCGCTTCTTTTCTCTCCCTCCTGACATCTCCCTCAGGAAGTTAAATCTCAGGTCAATATGAAATCAATTATTTTGTGAAATATTAAAAGATTATACAGGCTGTAGTTTGTATGTATGTATGTATGTATGTATGTATGTTGGTTTGTTTGTTTGTTTGTTTGTTTTTGATCTCAATTAAATAGAGTGGATGCCCAGATACTATAGTGACCGAGGCTATGTAACTAGCTAGGTAGACAGAGACAAACAAAAGCTTTCCCGCGTTGACCCATTACAGAGAATTTTAGTTCTTTATCATGGCAGCACTAAAGTAGAATCTGTCTGTAGAATCTGTCCCTAGAATCAAATTTTATTTTAAAAGTAACTTTCTACAAAGTTTCTATATGGAAAGATCATTGTGATTTTTAGAAGAATTGTGTCAATAAAATTACAAGATATTTAAAACCAAGGATGAAATCCCAGCCCCACTGGCAGTGGGAGTTTTGTCATTAACCTCAGTGGAGCCAGGATTTCACCCCATTTTATAAATCTATTTTTTCATCATGGTTTTTCGTTGCTTCTGATTTGGGGAGACAGCATGGTCTAATGGATTGAATACGAGACTGGACATCCTAAATTCGAATCCCACCTCTGCCACTGACTTAGTGAGTAGTCTTTGGTTAGTCATTGAGCTTTATTGGCCAGCTTCTTTGTTCTGTTAGGGAAACTATACGATTTTCTCTCAGTGCAAATCTGCTACAAACGTGACAGACATGGCCAGTGGAGGAATTCACCCTGGCAAGGAGAGCCCTTAGATGACCTAGAGATACCATAATGGCTCCTACACCCTTGCCTACACTCTCAGAGCCTAGTGCAGAGAGTGTAACCAGAGCATCATTGCAATCCAGCAATCCTTGGTTACCATGACAGCTCTTGGAAGCCACTGGCAGCCAGTGCAGACTCTGCTGTAAACTCCATCAGGAGACAGTCCTAGCTCTGAGCCAGCTGGGGATTGGTGCCATCTTTGATGCCCTCCCCTCTGGTCTTGTGTTGAACTCAGCTTGGCCAAGGCAGAAAATCTGGCTTATTTTGTGTCTATTTCTTTGTTTTCAAAATGGTGTTATGACAGAGAGTCTGGGGACGTGCCCACAAGTCATATTTCCTGACAAAAGAACAGTGGTGGATTAACCACTGGGCCAAAGGGGCCCATGCCCAGGGGCCTTGTCCAACTGGAAAGCCCTGGAAAAAGGGGCTCTCCTGCACCCCAACCTACTCCGCCCACTTGGTGCTCTTGCCTGGGAGCACGGGAAGCCCCCGCGCCTTGACCCCACTCCCCAGCAGGAGCGCCGAGCAGGGAGGCAGGGTGTGGCAAGCCCCCACACCCTGACCCCACTTCCCCGGTCGGAACGCTGGGGGGAGGGAGGGAACTGCAGGCGAAAGGGGTGGGGAGGGGCCCCCACTTGCTCTGGCCCAAAGCCCCACAAAAGGGTAATCCAGCTCTTCAAAGGAAATAATTGCTTGGAGGGCTTGAACCAGAGGGGTAACTGAAACTAAATCCAACCAGCCAAGGTGGCATGTGAAAAGTGGCATCCAGGCTCAGTTGTTAAGTCTTTGAAAGACAGGTGTTAATTATTGTTAAAGGGTCTCTGTGTCTTCAGTGGTCCATCTCCTAGAGAAAGTGGAGAGTCCAAATCCTTGTATGTGTGTACATAGGTGGAGAAAAGTGTTTTGGAAAACAGGGGGTTATCCACTCTGGCTCCACGGGGGGGCTTGATAAAGAGGTTGGGTGTGGGAGAAAGACTCATCTTTAGACATCAGCATAATGCTGGCAAGCAGACCAGAATGGTCAGAGACAGAGGATTACTTTCAGCTATTTGCTTTTCTTTTTCTTCTCTGTAATTAAGTGGAGAATGCCTCATCTAGTTTAGCTGATGAGAAATGTAAATCTAGATATATTAAGCAAAGTCTCTGTCAGTTTAACTCCATTTTCTCTCATTTTTTAATAAATCTTGGTTTTGTTAAGATTCCTGTCATATGAGTTTCACACAGGCATCTCCAAAGGGAAAAGAACACTGTAACCTCTAAGCAGAGGTGCTGAAGGGTAAAGAGCTTCTCAAACGTAATTCCCCCTCCACTTGGTCTCAGTCAAGGGGACAGACAGAGGTTTCCACTCCAAGCCTGTTTTTATCTTCAGGCTGTGGAGTTTTCAATTTAGTTTGGATACAGATACTGCATTTCTGCAAAGAAACTTAGATTTTGTTTCTCTTTCTCCTTTCTTCCAAAGAAAACATTGCCTTCAGTGAATGAAAGTACAGTTTTGTAAACTCACTGACTATTCCAAAATGTCATAAGCTGTTACTGCGATACTATCTCACATCAGGCAAACAATATAACAAGCCTTAAGGTCTCCCAAAACTAGCAGAGTGCAACAAGGGGACTCTTCAGATTAAAATGTTGTGACAAGCAGTCACCTACTGTCTTGGAGTCCAACTCATCTGTGAACTGACTCCAACGAGGAACAGCAAAACAAGAATTAATCTGCAAACTGGACACCATTAAATTAGGCTTGAATAAAGACTGGTAGTGGATGAGTCATTACACTAACTAAAAACTATTTCCCCATGCTAATTTCCCCCCTACTGTTACTCCCACCTTCTTGTAAACTGTTTGAAATGAGCCATCCTGATTATCACTACAAAAGTTTTTTTTCTCCTGCTGATAATAGCCCACCTTAATCGAGTGGTCTCATTAGAGCTGGTATGCCAACCCCCATTTTTTTCATGTTCTCTGTGTGTGTATATATATCTTTCTACTGTATTTTCCACTCCATGCATCTGATGAAGTGGGCTTTAGCCCACAAAAGCTTATGCTCAAATAAATTTGTTAATCTCTAAGGTGCCACAAGTACTCCTCGTTCTTTCTGACTGTCTAGAGATGTAGATAACACTTCTAAAATCTATCTTTGTTTAATACTATTGCAATAACAGCATTCTCACCAGCAATATGCCATTTTATACCTTCCCGGATGAAGAAATAACTTTTTGATTTAGGGACTAAGAGACTATTTGCATTTTCAAGAGTTTTTATTAGCAGTAATAGAGACAAGTAACAACAGTGAGCATCTTCCCAAGCACAACTGCACTGAGGAAAGACATTCTAGTCAGAGATTATTATCTCTATTCCAGAATATTGATGGCACCTTCCTATCACATGGACACATAAAACTGAGATTAAACCATTTGCAGCTTCTCCTTTTGTATCTACAAGAAGCAATAAAAAACAAATGAAATATACTTGAAAGCTTTCCTGTTCTCTGTGCCATAAAGGCCGAAGCTCTATCTTACAGCACATTTACGTTACTCAAGCATTGACAGGCCAAAAAGGAAAACTGCATGCAATACCAATATGTAAATACTGATTTAACCTGACCTTTGAACATCCCCTTTCCAGTCAGGGTTGGTATAGATCAATACTTGGGTGGGGGACATTTATGAAACATCTCTGTGCTCTAGAAAGTGGTTTAAATGATGCAATTGGGGGCACTCTTCCCTCTATATCGGTACTGAATGGGTGCCTAAAATTTTGAGGGGTATTATAAAGTAGGAAGTGCCCTTCTTCAGACGAGACCTAAAACTGAGATCACGACCAGTTGTGGGTATTAGGAGTTTCATGGCACCTTTTGAAAAGAAGTGGTGTTAAGTACAACGTCATTGTCCTGTCCAAACACCAACTACTTGGGTTCGCCAACTAGTATTTCAATTACTTGGGTATCAGAGTAACAGCCGTGTTAGTCTGTATTTGCAAAAAGAAAAGGAGTACTTGTGGCACCTTAGAGACTAACCAATTTATTTTAGCATAAGCTTTCGTGAGCTACAGCTCACTTCATCGGATGCATACTGTGGAAAGTGTAGAAGATCTTTTTATACACACAAAGCATGAAAAAATACCTTCCCCCACCCCACTCTCCTGCTGGTAATAGCTTATCTAAAGTGATCACCCGCCTTACAATGTGTATGATAATCAAGTTGGGCCATTTCCAGCACAAATCCAGGTTTTCTCTCTCCCTCCCACCCCTCCACCCCCACACAAACCCACTCTCCTGTTGGTCAGTCCTCGCCTACAGACAGCCCCCCAACCTGAAGCAAATACTCACCAGCAACCACATACCACACAATAGAACCACTAACCCAGGAACCTATCCTTGCAACAAAGCCCGTTGCCAACTGTGCCCACATATCTATTCAGGGGACACCATCACAGGGCCTAATAACATCAGCCACACTATCAGAGGCTCATTCACCTGCACATCCAACAATGTGATATATGCCATCATGTGCCAGCAATGCCCCTCTGCCATGTAGATTGGTCAAACTGGACAGTCTCTACGTAAAAGAATAAATGGACACAAATCAGATGTGTCCAAATTCTTGACATCTGATTTGTGTCCATTTATTCTCCAACTGGTTTATGAATGTTATAATTCTTGACATCTGATTGCCAACTGTGCCCACATATCTATTCAGGGGACACCATCACAGGGCTTAATAACATCAGCCACACTATCGTTCACCTGCACATCCACCAATGTGATATATGCCATCATGTGCTAGCAATGCCCCTCTGCCATGTACATTGGTCAAACTGGACAGTCTCTACGTAAAAGAATAAATGGACACAAATCAGATGTCAAGAATTATAACATTCATAAACCAGTCAGAGAACACTTCAATCTCTCTGGTCACGCGATTACAGACATGAAAGTTGTGATATTACAACAAAAAAACTTCAAATCCAGACTCCAGCGAGAGACTGCTGAATTGGAATTCATTTGCAAATTTGATACAATTAACTTAGGCTTGAATAGAGACTGGGAGTGGCTAAGTCATTATGCAAGGTAACCTATTTCCCCTTGTTTTTTCCTCCCCCCCCCCCCCCCCCAGAGGTTCTTGTTAAACCCTGGATTTGTGCTGGAAATGGCCCACCTTGATTATCATACACATTGTAAAGAGAGTGGTCACTTTAGATAAGCTATTACCAACAGGAGAGTGGGTTTGTGTGGGAGTGGAGGGGTGGGAGGGAGAGAGAAAACCTGGATTTGTGCTGGAAATGGCCCAACTTGATTATCATACACATTGTAAGGAGAGTGATCACTTTAGATAAGCTATTACCAGCAGGAGAGTGGGGTGGGAGGAGTACTCCTTTTCTTTTTGCAATTACTTGGGTAGTTACTTTGGATAGTGAGCATTAAACTTTTTTGTTTATTGCCCTATTATGTAGTACTGGTGCGCACTGTTGAACAGCTACTAGGCTTCACTCTAGAGGACTCAGGGCTTAATGTAGCGCCAAAGAAGTGTCATACGCATAATCCCTGCATTCCTCCCTACCCTGCCTATCTTGTCATGTCCATCCATATGTCTTGGAAACCTAATACCTGTCAGCTTTCATCCCTTTCTTCTGTCTCTTTTTCCATTTCTCTTTTTTCTCCTTTTGCTGTCTCTCTCATCTATCCTTTTCTTTCTCTCCTTTCTCTGTTGTATTTTTATCCTCTTCTCTTGTATGCCTCCCTTTTTTCTCTGCCTCCACAGACCATTTGTTATTCCCCCTCTCTGACAGAGCTAGAATGCCCTGGTGCTGTGCTTGATACGTACTTATGTCAGGGACTTGGCGATGGCTGAACTGACACATGTAAACATTCTGGTCGATTGCCCAAAATCATTTGTGCTATGTACACCCAAATGGTTCTGACATATTAAGGGGAGTTGTGGTAGAAGTTTGTGGATTGGTAAAGATAGTTTATCAGGAAAGAAAATCCAAATGTGGATTAATATGTAGGCACTGGGAAACATTTGTGACAATCTGATAAACATGTTGTAAATAGACTAACTCATAAGACATAGTTCTGTCCACTAACTTCAGAAACAATCAGTGTCAGCTTTTCTCTGTGTCATCCCCATTTCACTCACCATCAACTTGACCTGGATTCAAACCAGGGCCCTAGGGACAAAAGTGTTTCAAAGAAATTCACTTCACTGTAACTATGTTGGAGTGACAATCTGTTTCTTTGTCCTCAGAAATCAGCAGCAAGATGAAATACTATGGAATCCAGCATGAGCTGAGCACTGAAGATATAATTCAGAAGCTGAACTTGGCAGAGGAGATGCTGAGGGAAATCCAGCATCGCAAGCCTTTCACCAATCAGAGGCTGCTTGCTGATGATGAGGCTGATGCTGCACAAGAGTGTGAGTTTTAGGTCTCCATCTATCTATGGATGTGTTTATTCTGATGGAAAGACATAGTATAGCAAACAATGTTCCAGTAGTAATCAGACCATGGTAACCAGCAGTGCTGAACCTATGTGCAGAGTGTGCTCATAGATGCTGACTGTAGTGGCTGGCCAGCTGGACTACTCATGGCTTAAGGATACAAAAGGATCTCTCAAAACTGGGTGACTGTGCAACAAAATGGCAGATGAAATTCAATCTTGATAAATGCAAAGTAATGCACATTGGAAAGCATAATCCCGTTTATACATATGAAATGATGTACAATCCTATATGAGAATATAAGCGTGTACTAGGGTGGCTAACCCATGCCACCACCCATGTCGCCATGGCTACACTGCTGTTTTTAGTACACTCATTTGATCAAATCCAGTGTATATACATCTGGAAATTATACCTCCAGCTGCAGTGTAGACACATGCTTTGTGCCTCCAAACTTAGGCCAGGGTAACTCCATTGATTTCCGTGGGGTTCACCAGTATAAAACTGGAGTCACACAATGGCGAATCAGAGCCACAGTTAGCTCATTATTATTTCCAACCTGGCTTAGGTAATTTTGGGAATATTGCACCTTGAAGGGTAAGACAATAAGTACTCTTTCATTCAGAGAATGAAAGTATGGACTAGTTAGCTGAGACTGTAAACAAAAAACAATCCTGCCCATTCCATAATAAATCATTGTAATTTGAATTTTTTATGATGAGAAAGTTCAAGTGAGACAAGTTTTTTTCCCATTTAGAAGAATAGTTAGAAATAAAATCTAGCTAAGTGTCATAGGTGAGTACCCAAGTTCCCTGGGAGCAAATACGTTTTTAGTGATCCCTGATTAAGGACAGTCACTCAGGTCATAAAGTTGGTCTGATGCTGATATATGTAAACTCCATCAGAAAGAGCATACCCTGATCTTGAACTTTTTGGAAAATCACATGTAGCTAGATTGGTAACTCATGCTGTGAAGGGAGAGAACAAAGGAATGCAGAAAGATTAATCAATAACCTCTGACTCTTCTCTCAGTACTAAGGCGGGTGGAAGAGTGGGAGATGAGGTATAATGACACCAGATCTCTGTTTCCAATCGTATTGGACCAGCTCAGTGACTATAACATGAAGCTGTCAGACTTACAGGAGGCTCTGGACCAGGCTCATGACTATGTCAGGCAAACGGAGGATACAAATAAGAAAAATGCTGGCAAACTCCAAGAGAATGAGGTACTGTGCAGCAGCATGTATATTGTAAGTGTGTCTGTGAGCAACACATTTTCACTGACAAGGACATTTTAAATGTTGGATTCTAAAGATGTATAGCTACAGAAATGACAGTGTAGAACTTTTCCTCTATGTGAGTTTCTGTATTGTGGTTTGATGTTATCATCACCAGAGGGATTGCTGTCTAATGGCTAACACACAGAAATGGGAGTCCAGATTCCTGGATTCTATTCCCAGCTCTGCAGTTGTTAAGGTGTGTCACCTTAGGTAAGTTCTCTACCTTTCTGTGCTTCTGTTTTCTCAGATGACCCTAACTTCGTAGCCCTGGCCCATGGACCACAGTGAAAAATGTAAATTGGTTCATTCTGCAGCATGAATTTGACACTCTTAGTCTAGATGTAAGCTATGTAAGTGATAATAAAAGTCAGCTGCTATCCAGAGCTACAGAAGATGAAGACATGGTCTCTGCCCCAGGGAGCTAACCAAGACACAGGCTTGACAGCTTAAACCTATCTGAGATACATTGCAATAAACCCATGGCAAGGATTTCATGGCTCACCCTTCACTGCACAACGTGGCTACTCTTAATTTAATGGGGGTAATCAGGATTCAACCCAGATCTTCCTGTTTCAGAAGCACAAGGCCCCCTCAGTGTAACTAAAGTATTATAAGTATAGGTCCTATATAAAAACAAAGCAGTTTGTTTTTGTTCCATTCAGCAACAGGCAGTGGTGTGTACACATACACACACACACGTTCAGATTAAGATCCACATTTCAAGCAGCCTCAAACACCCACTCTTCACACACACACACACACACATTCACAGTCCATGAAGGGGAAAATTGGAAGTAAAAGCCCAAGGAAAGCCTCCTCTCCTGCAGGCTAGAGACAGGAGATAGCTGTCAATGGAGAGCCAGGGAATAGCAAGGCCTCTGGGCAGTTGGAGGGAGGGAAGGCACTAGGCAGGGAGAAGCCACACAAGGGAGTTCTTGCCTACAGATTTGTGTGTCCAGTTTTTATGTGTTTAAGGATGAATTTTCACCCTTTAAGTGTCACACATGTATTGGGGGTGGACAGAGGAGCTCAAAAATCAGACAGCAACCAAAAAACATGATTTGTCATGTTGTTTTTTTTAAAACCTTATGATTTTTAGGTCAGTCTCGTGCTTTTTTTTTTTTTTTTTTTTTTTTTAATTTATTCCAACTCATGGTTTTTGAACTTTTGGGGTTGGCAATATTGGCAACTTGAACTTGATGTCAAAGGTAAGAAAACACCAACATAGATGATCAAAGAGAGGAACAACATGGTCACAGGAACCAGATTTTAAATCACAGCATTTGGTATTAAATAAAATGAGGAAGATAAGGTGCAGAAATTCCCAGAAAGAGAAGTTTTCTTGGTAAAAAGGAGATTTCTAAGGCCAGTCCAAGGGTTTAAGTGTAGGGATGCTGTGGAACTGGTGGACTTGAGAGATGTTTTAGGAAAAGAAGCACCAGATACATGTACTTGTTTTAAACAAATGTCCAGGAGAACAGCGCAGTGAATCAGATCATTATTTTATTCTTCCTTTCTGACTTTTATTATCGCTAAATAGTATGTAGCTAAGGACTTAGTATTTTCTTTCAATAATTAAATATAAAGTCAGGCATTCAGTTTTTGTGAATTGCTCTATAAGAAGCTTAGGATTCTCATGTACAGAATCTCCTTTGTTCCTCTCTTCCTTTGTTTTATAATTACAGTGCAGAAGCAGATCTGCAGCTTATCTCATATTCATGAAGTGAAGGCTGAAGTATGTTGGATGTGGTCATAATTGTTCTTTGCTTTTAACCATTGTTTGAGTTTCATTACTTTCCACAATTAAGGCAGCTGCTGTACCAAAGAGAACATTCACATTACTCTTATTATTGCTATGAAAAACAGATCTCTAATTTGTATGTAGAAAAAAACCTTCAAGTCCAAACTAATCTACATGCCACTGTGAAAAGTCCATATTTTATTTGTCTTTGTACTGCCAGAGCACTGTTCTGATGGTTTAGTAGGGGTGGTTCATTCCAATAATTGCTCAAACTGTAATATAAAATGAAATTTATTTTTGTAAATAAAGGCCCTAGTCCTCCATGAGGACAAGCCAAACTGAAAATGTCATATTACAATATGCAACTTGAGAAGTGTGAGCAAAATTTGGTCTTAGCTTTTTTCCCATTTAATTAATATTATCTGTTCATTTGTTTTACCAGTATAACTGTAGTGTTCATATTAACAACATACCAGAGAACATGAACACTGCATTTTACCAATGCACAAAACATTTCTGAATGTGGATTTATTTTTTTCTGCAGAAGCAACAGGAGAAGGTGAAGGAGCAAACTGATGATGTGAACAGTATTCTGCTGAGTGCCAGAGATACTTTAGTTGAGCCACAGCAATTCAGCACAGAATTAAGTGATGTGATAAAGGTAGGTGCCTGATTGTATGACCTGTTGTATGACCTGTTTAAATGCTGTGCTTGCTTTTTTTTTAACAAGTCAGGTATTCAAAACATCAAACTTGTAGAACACTTTCTACATAGCATTGCTGACATACTGACAAATATTCCAATAAAACCTAATCATTTCTGCCACAGTCAAAATATTTGTAATGAAATTTTACTGCCACAGTAAAATGATGTTATTTTAAGAGTACCCTATTAGGGATAGATTTGAGTTAAGCCTTTTTTCATGCATTTCTCAGTTACTTCACAAGGGATGCCCAGTCAAGAGACCAGAAGATGCACTGAGCAGAGAAATGTTCTGTCTGTTAAAGAAAAAGCCCCACACAAACCCTTTTGTCCATTTCAGGCAGAAGGCAGGAACAGGTTAAAGACCCTGAATCTCAACTTAGAGATAAACAGTTGTTGGAATTTGATGTTTATACACCCAATCTACAAATCCTCTTAAAAGTCAATTACTCTGTGAAGCAGTGGACTGAGGAAGTAAGGATTAATGTTTCATGGTGTAAAAAAGGTTGATCCTTTTTGTTTCAACACTGAAAATAGACGAGGGTGGTCAGAAAATGCCAATCATTTTTGTGAGAAGAGGTTTTTTTAACATTTTCTGGAATTTGTTTGTCTTTTTTATGAAAACCTGAAGCAATCTAAGAAGAGGTTTCTGATAACCAAACACTGAAGAACTTTACTCCAAAAAATTTAGTTTCCATTTTTTATAGAAATGAAAACTTTTGACCACAATTTTGGTGGAAATTTTTCATTCTGGTTATTTATTTTATTTTATTTTTAACAAACAAAATTGAAACAGAAATTTTTCATTTTGGTTAAAAAATCACTTTTCGTTGATAAACTGATTTAACGAAAGGAACCCCACACAACAACAACAACACAGCAAAACAAGAAACCCCCCAAAAAAACGTGACCTGCAGTAAGCATAATCTTTTTCATGTTGTGATACAATATGTACATGTGGCTCTATTTGTACACCAGTTACCTTGCAAATATTTCATACAACAGGTGTTTACAGTTTGTTTTTCTCTCTTAATTCGTAAGTATAAATGTAACAAATTGCAGGAAGGAAAGTGGCATGAAAATGAGTGTCAAGCAGCTCATTTGCTGTTAAGAGAGGCTCTTAACTCACTGTTCTATTCCATTCTTGTATCTTGTACACCGAGACCACTATGGTTTAATGTTGATCTACAGGGCTTTAAGCAGGTGGATTACACACTGGAGAGGAGATGAGTGAAGACCTGTCTTATGTTGGGCCTTCTGTACAAGTATTTTATATGGCTGTCCAGAAGAGCTATGGCTGAGGCAAAGAGACATTACTTGTCCTCAGCCATAGGCACTATAAATAACCACTCATGAACTGTTGGTAGTCACAGTCTTCTGAATCCATGCTGCCATACCCATGAGTAGTCCCATCAGCCGGTCACTATAAGACGTTTCTTTGCAGATAGGATTCTTTAACCATGATTTTTTTCTTTCTAATTTAGGAAGAGCTACAGATACTGGCTTTTTGCAAAGAAACCTTTGTGAGAATTCCCCCACATAATCCCATCAGTGTCCCTCTGTAGAAAAGGGTTCAGAATATGTCCCCACCCCTAGCAGAACCCAGGGAATTCAATCCAGAGGAACTACACTAGCAGGGAGACTTCCCTATGGCTACAGCTGTAACCAGGAACCCCAAAGGGGCTATGCAGAAGACATAATAAGCCTGAGGCTTTATTACCTTTATGGTTACAGTCTGCTGGGAGTGCAAAGGTTGCACATGTATGGGGAGGTGGACAATGCCTCAGAGGCAGATGAGCCCACCCCACCCTTCATTCTGTGCTGTGGATCCAGATGGGGTGAGCCCTTCAAGTGCAGATCAGTGGAGTACAAACTGTCTCTTTTATCCAACCTATTAAGCCTCAATTTCAGATGATTTCAGCTAATCACTGTGGCACTAATATCAGCAAAGGTAATGGAAGATGAGACCATCTCTCAAATGTGTTCATGTCCCATGTATCTATCCATTCTCCCTCTGTTTATGATATTTTGGCTTATTTTTCTCACTCTTCTCACTCCTCCCATTCAGTCACCTTGACCCCATCTATATTTTGCCTCCTTTTCAACTTCCCTCTTTTTCATCTGTTAAAATATATCATAGTTAAACTATATGTTACCTAAAAAACCAAAAAAACCCTGCACTGTTAGAGTAAAGAGGATATATTTGTTACTATTTTCAGATTCTTTCTATCCTTCCATATTTTGTTTAGAATGTGTCGGGGTTCTATGCAGAAATAGATGGCGCTAAAAAGGAATTACAAGAAAAACTAGCCAATTTGTCTCGATTTGATGATGATTTGGTGCAGCAGGCTATGGAGTATGCACAGGAGCTTCAAAGACTTGCTGACGAGTTGGACCGGTAAATTTTAACTACAGCAGACTGTACGGCGCTAATTTTAAGGGCTGCTAGTCACACAGTTAGATAGGTAAACAGACGAGCAAAAAGATAGTACATTATATATACTGATTATAGATACACATTAAGCAAATCACTGTAAAGTCATATGTTCCAGGGATTATATCACAGTCTGTGAGAAAGTCTTTTAACTAGAGCTGGTCAATATTTTGTTTAATATTTTTGAATTTTTTTTAATGTCAAAAATATTTATTTAAATTCCTTATGTTTTTTATTCACACATTTTTCAATCATTTCTTTATAATCCCAAAGTAACAGATATAAAGTAGATGACTGAGAAATAATATGATACTGGGAAATGTAAATGGGGATTTCAAAAATAGCTCATAAAATAAAATGGTTCATGTGAATAAGATGATTCACATAAAAAATTGCTTTACAGCTACACTCAGAGGTAGGATCTGCTGTAGTTTTGACTCAAACTGAGTGTACTATATCCAGTGGTGAGCTGGAGCCGGTTCACTAGAATCGGTTGTTAAATTTAGAAGCCCTTTTAGAACCGGTTGTTCCGCGAGGGACAACCGGTTCTAAAAGGGCTTCTAAATTTAACCGGCCAAAAGTGGCGCCTTAGGCGCCGACTCCACAGGTGCTCCAGCCCTGGAGCACCCAAGGGGAAAATTTAGTGGGTGCAGAGCACCCACCGGCAGCTCCCCACCCCACCCCCGGCCCCAGCTCATGTCCACTCCGCCTCCGCCTCCTCCCCTGAACGCGCCGCCCCGCTCTGCTTCTCCGCCCCCACAGGCTTCCCGCGAATCAGCTATTTGCATGGGAAGCCGGGGTGGGCTGAGAAGCAAGCGGCAGCTTCCCGCTCAGGCCCAGGGAGGCGGAGGTGAGCTGGGGCGGGGGGGCGTGAGAAAGGCCACCTGCACCGCAGCAGGTAACCCATGGGGGCGTGCAGGGGAACCGCTCCCAACCCCAGCTCACCTCCGCCACCCTCGGCCTGAGCAGGAAGCCGCGGCCTGCTTCTCAGCCCTCCCCGGCTTCCTGCCGAACAGCTGATTCACGGGAAGCCGGGGGGTGGGAATGTGGAGAAGCAGAGCGGGGCAGTGGGTTCAGGGGAGGAGGCGGAGCGGAGGTGAGCTGGGGCCGGGTGTGGGGAGCTGGTGCTCTGCACCCACCAAATTTTCCCTGTGGGTGCTCCAGCCCCGGAGCTCCCAGGGAGTCAGCGCCTAAGGTGCCACTTTTGATGTGATCAGTGGGTGAGCGGCCACTCCCCTTGCTCCCGCCCTAGCTACGCTCCCCCGCCCCTAGGAGCCAGAGGGACCTGCTGGATGCTTCCTGGGAGCTGCCCCAGGTAAGCACCACCGGGACTCCCCACCTCGCCCCCTGGCAGGTGCCTCTGGCTCTTAGGGGTGGGGTGGACACCCACTACGGTGTCCCACAAGACCCTCCTGCCCGGTTCTGGGGGCAGTCAGGGGACAGGGGAGGGGGGTGGATAGGGCATGGATCCTGGGGAAGGCATCAAGGAATGCAGGGGGTTTGGATGGGGCAGGAGTCCTGGGGAGTGGGGGTGGGCAACGACCCCCTCGTGGGGTGAGGAGGGAACCCGTTGTTAAGATTTTGGCAGCTCATCACTGACTATCTACAGACTAACAGGGCTGTTACTTTTAAACCTATAGTAATTTAAATACCAAATGGATGGTGTCAGGGTGAATTGGTCCAGTTGCATACATTAAAGGTGTCCCAAGCCTTTTTGTTCTGTTGAGAGATGATAAATACTTAGATTTTAACCAATATATACAAAAGTGATTTCTAGACAGATTGGAATTATGGTTTTATTTACAAATGTGATTATGTGTGAAAAAAATACTATTGTAAGTGATTACTTGCAGAAAACACATTCACCAAATTCTGCTTTCAGTATCAAGTAAAGGTATTCTTGTGCATAAAGGTTTGCAGTATCAACCCTTAACTGCTCATCAAGTATCTAATTTAAATACATTTTAAGAGTTGTTTCTTAATATACTTAAGCCCTAGATAGGAGATTAAAATAGAGAAAAAAATTACACTGAAAGCCAGTGGTTTCTTATTCTAAAATTAAACAATGCAGAAACTTAAAATTGCCTGGTCTATAATTTTACATAAACTGGAACAGACCCCCACAAAAAACTGATATGTTAGGTTTGAGAGCTACTAATTAATGGTATTGAAGTCATTTGAAAGAGAGTGCTTCCACGACAGGATGAAATGGATAGCTAGCACTTTCTCAAATACATGAGATCAGGAATTTAATACAAAGCAAACGGAAACCTTTATGGATGATGGAAATGTGACACTCTTACATTTGTTGGAAAGATTATTCTACAGTGAAAGTTTAATCCCTTAAAACATTTATTCTGTCTTCAAATCATGCCTTCTGGTTTTGTTGTTTTGCTTTGCTTGTCTTTATTTTGTTTAGTATAGTTTCATTTTGGTCTTTGGACACATTTAAGACGTTTCAGAAATCTTATGAGAGAGTCCAGTCTGGAGATGCAATAAGGCCCTGATCTGTCAATCATTTACATATATGATTAATTTGATTACTGAGAGTAGTCCCATTGAAATTATATGTTTGCAGGATTAGGCCCTAAATCTGGAAAGTTAGGATAAAGTGCGTTTGAGTTCCTCTCTGAACCAAACATAAACTATGAATTTTCATGGGTTTGTTCATCACCAAATATAAAAACCTATTGCAAGTAGATTGAGGTCATAAATTGATGTGTTAGATATAACTAGTAGCTATCTTATTTATTATATGAAACTGGAATATGTAAACTACACCTAAATGGTAGTCTTCATAAAAGCACTCACTGCTGGCCTCTCTCTACTCTCATTGGAGTCAATGGTAAAATTCCCATTGATCTCAGCTGGAACAGAGTAGTTAGGTTATTGCTGAGTGTTTTTGAAAGTTCCAGCTAAATGGCCTAATTCCATCTTCACACATGTGAAAAATTCACCATGGAAATCAGATGGGAGTCAATGGACATGTATGGAAGCGAGAGTAGTATTTAGACCAAAGTTCCTGTGTCTCAAGATTTTACAAGTAAGAGATGTAAACAAATTATTTTTTTTCTTTTTTTCCTTTCTGTCCTTCTAACAGGAATTTACACAGTGTTGATACAAATGGGTTGGTACAAAAAGCACTAAATGCCTCAAATGTCTATGAAAATATTGCTACTTATATTGAGGAAGCTAATGAAACTGCATTACTGGCATTAAACACAACACACAGAGTCAGTGATGTAAGTAGTTTTCATAATGTTCATGTCTGCTTTGCACTGAATTAGGGTCCCAGCATGATGTTATAAGACTTTGGGCTCCTGGGTGTGAAGTAAAACCAAACTCTTCACCATTTGTCAATATAGCATTTTTGCAAGAATGGGGGCTTCATCCCTGTTGCCTGAACAAATTCCAAACTGGTTATTTACTTCTGCTACCCCAAATTTCCCTGGTAGTTTCATAAGAGTACAGTGGTGTTCTTCACTTCCTGTCCTAAACTGTTGTGTACTGTTGCTGTGTGCTGTTAAAATGGCTGCCATGTTTTGGCCCCAGAGAGGCTGCATTTCAGGAGTGGCTGAAGTGATAGATCAGAAGTGATGCAGAAGGTGGTGGTGATTAGACTCTGACCCCAATTTGGCAAAGCTGATAAAGCATATTCTTGATATGAGCATATACATAGTGCCATCCCTTATAAGCTCTTAAGCATAAGCATATGTCCCATTGACTTCAAGGGTAAAGTGTTTTGCTGAATCTGCTCCTATTGCCCTAGCATTGAGTCACTTAAATACTCTTAAGCTGTCATTTACTTGCTCTACTAATGTGAAAAGGAATCTAAGTTGGTGTAACTTACGTGCCAAAGAGCCAGTAGAAAGCATGTGTTTAAGTAGTGTTCACCCTACTTTATAACTTACATCCACTTATATATCACTACTGAATTTGGCCCAAATAGTTTGTAAGCTCTTTGGGATTCTGTGTGCTGTAAAGCAGTACTCAAGTTTAAGACATTATTAAGTATCACTTATAGTGTACTGCAAGTAGAATAGCTTTTAATATGCAAGTAGAATAGCTTTTAATGTGCAAGTTTTACACTGGATTGGCTCCATGAGCTATCCAGTACATGATTTCATTGGGAAATCATGATTTCATTGGGAAATCTCACTTAGCCCATCTAGAAAAACTGCACAAAAGAACAACTTAGCTGAAAATTAGATTTGGCGTCTGAGCTGCCATTCATGTTTGTGCCATATTTGAATTCAGACTTTCTAACACTGTTATTGTTTGTTATTTTACAGCATCGTAAGTATGCACAGTATTTTGCAAAACATATAGGAGGACTTTGTCCCTGCCCTGCACAGCTTACAAATTCGTCCTTCAATACACTAGGCTGACCACCTATGTCTCGTCCAAGGGACTCCATCCTCTGGTCAGTGAGTCACTGAGGAGAGATTGCCACAGGTGTCATGGCCTGGGGAGCCTAACTTTGGAGAGGGAGTAAGCAGTTCTTGAAGCAGATTCCCCAACCCCTGCATATAAGAGCAAGCAACCTTTCTCTTATCTTGGAAGATTCACCCTCTCGTTCTCCTTTTTAGCCCAGTTTTGCTCCCATTGAAGCCAATGAAACTTTTGCCATCGACTTCAATGAAAGCAAGTTCCAGAAACAAAAAGCATCTTATGCATCTTCTATTTATCCCACAGCTTGCTCCATTCTTCCTCCCTAACAGGGGATGATCTCCCTAGTGGGGAACTGATGATGGGTACTTCTTCCTTCTCAGGGATAGTGTCTTGCAATCTGAATAGCATGATTATTGGTTAGGCCACATCTTAGTTGCCTAATATAGATAATATTTGTGCTATTCTGCAAATTTATTATTCAGTTCACTTGTATGGAGGAAATATATTCCTTTAAACTTCAGTTGCAACCTATAGAAAATTTGCATTTGAGCCATTTTTCTCATCCAATCACCCACTTTTTACTTTAGCAGAGAAAATGGAACAGCAGCAATTGGAAATTGTGAAATATTATGTCATCTAAAAGCAGACACAATAAAGAGATACATTTCATCAAGCAGATTCTGACTCTCTTTTTGAAATGAATTTGTAGGCTGTAGTTGGAATTGATTCTCAGATCATTTACCATAAAGATGAAAGCGAAAGGCTCCTCAATCAAGCCAAGGAACTACAAGAGACAGCAGATGCCAGTAAATATACATCCTTCCTATTGGTTTGGCTACTTCGCTGGTAATACGATAGCTCTGAATATGAAAAGAGATTTCAAAAGCACATCATTAAGGAGGAAATGCTGCTGCAACAGAATAACATATTGATCAAAGTTAGAATCCAATGTGTTAGAAAAGGAAAATTTTGAATAGCTAGTGTCATACCAAGCTGATGAGAGTTTTCTGTTATTTACAGTGGGCACATTTTCAGGTGTATTAAAAGATTAAGGGTCTGATCCTGCAAACATGTATGCATTTGAGTAACTTTACTCATCTGAGTAGTCTCAGAGAGGTCAACACATTCATTTATGCGTTCATAAGTGAATGCAGTTTTGGGCCCTAAAATTCTAGTTAGGAATAAGATAAGATTTAAAAGATTCTGGCATTTTCTTCATTGAAAATAATGAAACTTCTATAAAAACAATGGAAATTACTGTTTTTATTTTTCAAGGCTTTGTGCTTTCCATAAAAACTCACCTTGAATTTTGTACTGTAATATATTAGCACTTGTCCCAGGCAGTTATTGGCTATCAAAGTTCTTTTTGAGAGGAGATGTTTAATGAAGATAAGGAAGCAGTTTCCAGATTCTCCTGAGAAGACTCTTCCAGGAGAATGTTGAGCATCAGCTGGAAGATTGCTTAGCAATTTAGATCACCTGAAACCAACATCACTAGAATGCATGATATTAAAGTTAGTCAGGGGTAAAACTATAGTAACTAATGTTTGTTAAATGCACAGCAATATATCTGTGCAGTATAGTAACACTAAAGACAAGATTTTTTACGTGCCCTTTGAAATCACAGAGTTCAGTCGTTTTTTCTGTTCTGTCCTCACAGGTAACGATTTAACAGTTGCAGACACTAGTCGCCGTATTGCTGGAACAATTGCCAGAAAGGATGCTCTGAAAAGCCGCTTGATGAAAGCCATGAAACAAATTCAATCAGTAGAGCAAGGTTGTAAGATAAATACATCGACTTTATCTTTACTATCTGACTATGAAATTTATAGTCAGATCCCCACTCTGATTAGCTCAAGCAGCATTTGACTGAATCTTTAAAAATAAGATTTCAAAAACAAGTCTGCCTTTAACCCATTCAAAATGTAGGAAAGATTCCTAGAAGTTCCCGATGAAGGCAGAAAATTAAGATAACCTGCAGTGAAACACACTGTCTCTCTGATGTGCACATTCTTAGCGATGGAGCACATAATATACACATAACTACTCCGAATGACATCTCATTAGTCATCACAGTCTTGTCACATGAGTCATTTAGGCAAAGCCAGAAACTTCACAAGGCACTTTTTGTCTCCCCAAATTGCAATTATGATGATATAATATAAAAGTTACAAGATGACACGTTTTATTTTTTCTCTTTTGTTCATTATTTTAAAAGAAAATAATGTGAAGACCTTTCCCATTAACAATGACAATGCAACAGCTCATTGTACAATGCTTTCCATAGCATGATGAGAGAACATATCCTATCATCTGAAGCTGCATTGATTTCTCTTGGCCTGCAGTTTACTAAAGGTTGCCGTCCATCACTTTATTCTTGACTTCATTACAGACTGGATACTCCATTAATTTGTAGACCTATTGCACTAATAATCAAAATGTAATTTAAGAGAATATTGTACTTGGCAGATTGAATACTTTGGTGGGATGCCACTGGCAATTTATGATTAGCTAGGTGTTCCCTTAATTCTTGAAATAAATAGAGGTCATGAGCATTCATTAGCATTTCCAGCTGTACTTTACCATGTCCTGAGGGCCATACATGTCCCAAAAGGAGCTGGGCAATAATTTTTCATCAAAACGTTTTTCATTGAAAATGGCTTTTTCACTAAAAGTATGTTGTGATGTGAAAATTTCTGATTTAGTTGATATTTTCAGGGTTCTTGTTTTAAAAAACTGGAAGAGAATGTCAGTCATCAAAAACTTTTCAGTATTTGTTTTTCTACAATAACCTGAAAATGTTCACCAAAAAAATTCAACAAAAAAAATTCATATTCTTTGACAATGTCACCAAAAATAAAATATGTTTTTAATCCATTCGAGTCCCAGAGCCTGGGATATACTAGCCATTACAAATCAAGCTCACTGAAAAGCTTAAAATGTAACAGTCAAAACGATCAGCCAAATGCAGTTGGTACATCTTAATCATTAATATAACAGCAAACAAGGGAGGGTTTTCAAATTCTTTGTGTAATTTGAAAAAATAATAAAACTAAGGTTTGTTTTTTACCTCTGTGTGAGGAAAGCTCCAGCACTGTTGAGGCAAAACGCTCATTAATCTTATTTTCATTTTCTGAAGCATTAGTCAGAAGTAGTGTACTTTAATAGTATTTATTACTGCTCATTCTCTATTCATATTACAGGTGATAATAGACAGCATTTGGACCAATTTAAACTCATTACTCAAGAGGCTGTCAATGCTACCGTGGCAGTAACCCAGACTACTACCCCAATGGCTAAAAATCTGAAGAACTGGTCCGAGAACCTTCAGAACTTTGAACATGATGCTGTTGCTTATGACAGTGCTGTGGACTCAGCTGGGGATGCAGGTATACTAACTGTAACATGGCACTGAGACCCAATGTTACTTGGTGTTACTGTAGCAGGTATTCATTGCAAGCACTATAGTGTAAATGTAGATTGACAAGTGTCACCATTGAATATGGTATGAGTTGCTTTCCCTGTCACCTCACAGCATATTATATTACTATCTGCTCTAACTACTGGATAACATGTGCTTGAAAAATGACTCAACATTTTTTGAGACTCATTGAAAGTCAACGGTGTCTTAGACTTTTGAAAATGGAACTTAGGCCCTTTTGAAAATTTTACTGCTTGTTAAATACATGTTACCAATTACTATTATGGTAGTGATGGTGGTGGTGACAATAGTGTTGGTGGTTTATTGTTATTGTAGCACCTATAGGTCAACCACAAACAGGGCCCCATTGTGCTAGGCACTACAGCCATAGAGAAGAAAAGTCCCTGTCCTGAAGAGATTACAGTCTAAATAAACAAGCAAGACAAAGGACAGGGGAAAGGGATATAACATACATGCAGAGTGATCAATGGGATGGATTGTAAGCATCATGTTAGTTCCCTAGTTTGTTTGGGGGGGGTTTTGGGGGGGGGAAGTGGGCTGTTAGGAAGTGAAGGGATCAACTGAACAGAAAGACAAAAGAAGAAATAAAGAGGGACCATAGAAGGGAGGGAGGTAAAAGGGACAAGGAAAGGGGAAGAGGGAGGGCAGATGGAGTGAGGCTGAGGTCAAGAGACTGTGGGGGAGGGAGGGAAGGGAGATAGAAGACACAGCCAATTAGCACAGAGAATTTCCAGAGTAAAACTGCAGAGAGCAGTCTCGTGATGTCATTGGTGTCCAACTGTGTCTACTGCAGTTGCTTCTGTGTTGGTTGCCAGCAGAGATTTTTACTGGCTCTGCCCAGGAGTTTCTTCACAGACTTCATGTGGGATTCTGGGCAAATCACTTAGGCCCAGATCCTCAAAGGTATTTAGGTGCTTAACTTCTATTGAAATCAATGGAAGCTAGGTGCCTCAATACCTTTGAGGATCTGGGCCTTACTGGCTCTATGTTTCAGTTTCCCTGTCTGGGAAATGAACATAGTACTCATCTAACTCACAGGTGTGTTGTGAGGTTAAACCCATTGATGTTTGTAGAGCACTTTGACATGTTCCAAAAGAAGGTGTTACATGAGAGCAAAGCTGCTGTTGTTATTCATATTGGAGTAGCACCTAGAGGCACCAAAAAATCTTATAGTACTCAGCACTGATTCTGCATGCTGTTGCATACAGGCAGATACCTGCACCTACACAGAGCCCTGGTGAAGCGAATGGGGCTCTATACAGGTGCAGAGGTCCACCCACATGGAGCAGCTTGCAATATCAGGACCTTTGCTTAAGAGTAGAAGCAACATGGGTGATGCAAACAAATACTAGTGAGAGGGAAGGAATGCAAATTGAATTCCACTCGTACAAAAACAGTGTTATGCAGTGGGGAATTGGGCTTTTAGTTTCCTTTCTAATTGCAGTGAAGAATCTGACAGAGGTCATCCCTCAGCTCCTGGATAAACTGCGTACAGTAGACCAAAAGTTGCCAGCAAACAACATTTCTGCCAGCATTCAACGGATCAGGGAGCTAATTGCTCAGACTAGGAGTGTAGCAAGCAAGGTAAAACACTTGGATCAGACATTCGATTATGAGTGATAATGATCAAATGCATCTTATTAACAACTCCATTTCCCTGAGCTAGATTCCAGGTCTAAATCTTGTTATCTCTCCCTAACAACTGGATGAGCACAGTACAGTGGTAGCAATTAAAATCTTTAGAGTTGGTACGTGCAAATAATTAACATGGTATTCATGGCAGAATATGATGGTAATGTTAATTAGCCAATATGATAATGGTGGTCACTGCAGCAGAATCATTTAAAGCTAAAATGATATTTACTATTAGTTTATTATTCAATTGCCAACATTAATTACGAGCAGCAGCAACTGTGATCATTTCAATGAAAACCATTGTGAGTTCACAATATTTCTTTTTGTTAAAAAAGGCCTTTTTCACATAAGAAAATCTGTACTATACTAATACCATGGTGACATTAATTGCAACAACAAAAGCGTAGAGATATTTCTGGCAAACACTTTATAACAACAAGTGATGCTGAAAATGAAAATGATATATGCAATTGCATTTGGATGAATACTGAGAAGTCAGAAGATGAATACATCTGTACAGTGTTGAAATATTCTGGCTGTAATGGTGTACAGGATCTTTAACCCCCCCTTCCCGCCCCCCTTTCCCGGAAGCATCGCTGCTCTGCTTCACCCTGCCCCAGGAAACATTTCTCTGAGCAGAAAAGAGCAGCGAGTATTAGACCAGCCATTAGACCAGGACCAGCCATATGGTGAACCATTGAGATCTAACCATTGGTCCTCCAGTAGCTAAAAGGGCGGGGACCAGCAACAGCCAATCAAGGCACAGCAGGCTAAAATAAAAGGAGCTGCCTGCTAGCAAAGCAATTCCTGGCAGAGCCAGTGGAGTGAGGAGGGACTCACTCTAGGCCACAGCCAAAGGAACCAGGCCAGACCAGGGTTCATTTCTGGCCACAATCAAGGGAACGTGTGCAGGAGGAACCCTGCTGGTTTAATTCTGGAGAAGGAATTAAGCCTCAGAAGGATAAGAAACCATTTGATTTATGATTGGCCCTGAATAGCAAGGAACTTCTATTTGAGTTTGTTGTACCCCGAAAAGGGGTTTGAACTGTGTGACCTGGCCACAGGACCAAGCCACAGAGTCTGACTGATAGCCTGCAGGGGGTGCAGGGAGCTGAAGAAAATGACAGTACTGTACCCGGACACTCAAAGAAGGAAGTGCAACCTACCATAAACATGGTACAGAAGTGGGATGCGAGACCCCCCTCTCAGCAAGGAGAGATGATGACACGGAATGATACCTGCACCCATCTCAAGTGTGTGATGTTAGTTATCCTGGATCTGCAGATGGATCAGCGGGGCCGCCAGCTGGGAACCACAGAGGCCTGGTATA